>NC_087070.1:41763265-42093074 GCF_963678635.1 Symsagittifera roscoffensis | reverse complement strand
GGAAACCAGCCGCAAAATCTACTTTGTAAAGGGTATCACTAAATAAATTGTAAATTGAATGCATAGTTTTGTAAAAAAAAATTGTTTTTGAGTTTCTTGAGCATGATTAATATAAAATTCAAAGAGGCGTGTCTTTTTCATTTAGAAAATTATCCTGCCCTTAAAAAAAGTATCATGGTTACTTTTATCCGTGCCCTTTTCTGAGAGAGACAAGGCATTACTTTATTTCAAGCCACGTGACTGACTTTGGGGGGATTTTTAAACGAACATTTCAAAGGATTTTCAAAAGGATAAGGGACGCATTTTTACACTTGATCACTTATAGATGGTCTGAATGAATTCTTTGTAATGAGACTAATCTTAACTCAGATGGAATTGTAAGGTTCCCTGATTGAAGCTTTTCCTGATTATCAATCTAGAAACTAGGAACACATTTTCCACAGCTCATTTGGCACGTGCAGATAAAAACAAGGTGTTCGCTCAACTCGAAGTTATTTCATTTCGCCATTTCAGAGCGAGAGATTCATCAGCCGCAGAGCAGAACAGATACCAAAGTTCCCAATAATCATCTAGACGAACACCGCCGCAAACATGGACTCCAGATCGATTTTTTTCTTACTAGGAAGTTTGGCGCTCGTTTTGCAGTTTGTTTTCGTGACGTCAGAAGCCAACTTTTTACCCGCTACAGCCGGCATGGTCAACGATATCACGAATAAACGAAGCTACCAGTTCCTCATTCCGGAAAAAAGGAGCTACCAGTTCCTCATTCCAGAGAAGAGAAGTTATCAATTTCTCATCCCAGAGAAACGGAGCTACCAATTCCTGATTCCGGAAAAACGAGCAGTTTAGTTCATCATCAAAACCTAATCTTTGGCTTAATATCACAACCATATGGTTTTTCATGGTGTTTGAGTGGTCCTTAATGAAAGCTTAACTAGAAAATGTAAAAAACAAAACTGAAAAACCGAAAAATTTTTGAAACAAAGCCTTTAACATAATGAGAATGAAAAACTATATTCAAGAATTCTTTCAACTTCTGTTAACTTATATTTTGGACCACTTCAATTTTGTTGCTCTACATTGTCATATGAAGTGTTGTAAAAATTTTGCCAAAATTAAATTGACTTATCAGCCGGTGTGTCATCTTTTATCGATCTTTTAATTGAACCTCGAAACTATTTTTTGTTCGTTTGACACAAACTTCAAATAACAAGCCAGACCAGAAGCAGGACTGCGAAGTGTATGCTTATGATTTTCTTTTAAAAGAAAAACTGGAGCTTCATCAATTTTTTGCTGATAAACTGAAAAAACTCTCCCACTTATGCTCTTGTTTGAAAACATTTATCAAAAACATATTTATGTTTTTGGCGATTGTCCAACATTAGAGCAACACGATCGAAAATGGCTGACTTGCTATAATTTTTAAAAATCATTAAATACTGTCAAATTGAACGACTTGATTAGATTCAAATCGGAAGTTTCATTATTATCGTTACCAATTATTTGAAGTCAAGCAGAATAAAGTACTTGTAAAACAACGAATGCAATTTTCTTATCATTATAAAAGCCTTTATATACAAGAAAGTTTACAGACAACTCATTTCTGCCTCGTCTCGATTCTGAGGTAGATCAGTGTCGGGTAGCTGACTGATTGACAATATATCGTTTCATTCATAATTTAACCCTAAATATCGGAAACTGCAAGTCAAGAAATAATAACACACTGCCATACGGCTCCCATTCATTTCCCTCACCTTAGAAAAGCATCAGTTTTATGATGCAAGGAGAGGTTTTACAAGGTTATTCTTGACCACCAAAAACGTTTGTCATGGCGAAAACGGCCTTGAGTCGCAAAAGAAAAAGAGCTTCGCTCAACAAAAATAACTGAGTCTTGAGTGTGGGAAAATAAGATAAACAGACTATGCTTAGACAGGCTAGAAAAAGAGGCTTTCGTAGATCCCCTGCGAAACGCAGAAACCACTCATCATCATCAAGGCCTAATTAAATCGCATGCCGATTTTCGTCACATTCGGAAACAAAATGTTCAGGTGGGGGGAGGGGGGAGGAAAGAGGCTGGCTTACATTTTGGCTTTTAAAAGCAGAAATCAAAGTAAAAAATACGCTAACTGAAGAATACACTAGTGCTGGACTAAAGTAAACGCAAATTATGTTTTTTTTTCTTCTAAAATGTCTCTTCAAATTCCATTTTGGAAAAAAGTTTTATTGAATTTCATTTAAATTTTTATATAGACCAAGACAAAGCCATCATATGTACCCTTTACAAAACTATCAATGTTTTGGTTCAATGAGTTACCAATATAATGAGGGTCTGCAAATTCCACATTTTTTCATCTGAACTAAGTTTTTCAATCCGCGTGAAAAACTAAGAAACTGGCCAGTTCAATAAAAGGTATACACAAATTATTTCAATTCAAGAAATGGTTCACTGCTCACTATGATGCAAAACTTAGTGCAGATGAAAAAATCTGGCATTTTCAAACCCGGATTACAATAATAAATCATTAAACTAAACATTGATAGTTTCATAGAGGGTAGCTCTGATAATTGTCCAAATCTGGCGATGCAACCAGGCTTTTTAGAGAAAAAAATCCAAAAATTGCGCTTCATTTTTTTCCACTAGTGTAAAACAGTAGATCAATTTTAAAACAGCTCTTGAAAAAATTGTGAAATTTTTTTGATCAGCTATTTTGTTTTTCCAGACATTGATCTTTGCTCAACAGAAAAAGCAAAACTCACGACCTTTGATTTTGCTCGCTTTTTTTAGCGAGAACATTAACATCATTGCGCTTCACCAGATGAAAAAATCGATGAAAGTATCAATGAGTTTTTGAGGTTGTGTTTGTATTTGAAAATAAATAGTGGTTTCTAATTACTCGGTTAACTCACATGACAGTTTTCACGACCTTTGCCCTTGAGAACAGAATTAATTTAAAAAAAACAATGCAGGCCAGAAATAAAAGAAAAGTATAGAAACAGCACTAATAGAAATAATAGAAACAGCCAAAAAAACTCTGATTTTCAAACTTCTTGGTAGTTTTTGTAACATTTCACCACTCCAAAATTTTGTGACTTTTATAATTTATATGCATGCTATAAGCGCTAAAGGCACACTTTTTTGTTAAGCGAAGAACAATTATCTTTGTCATTGCGTAATTAATCATCATGTCAATTTTTGTAACCACCGGAAAAGGTGAACAGAAAATCACTGCAAAACTTCAAGAAAATGAGTCTCAATTTGGTGTTTTTTTGGCGCGCATGGGGTCGAATCCTTTGGGTCGGCATGGGGTCGAATCCCTAAGGGGGAGGAGTCCGCCTAAATCCACCCTTGCTGCTGAAAAACCCAAAGTTTCAATGATTTAAAACTGCCAATGAAACATGGCGAGGAAATTTATAAGAGAGAAGGCGACGATGTTCTGAAGACAAAAAAAAGATTAACTAGCTTTAAAGTTTTCCATTTTAGCGTAAATAGCGAGGTTTTTGATCAAGAAGTTCTTACGCTTGATTATGTTGAGCTCTAAAATCCAAAGGGAGTTTATAACTGTAATTACTTAAGCGAAGCGTTGTGCACTACTATGGAGAATTTTTTCTAACCTAAGTCGCAAATAAAATGCTTAGTTGGTGGCACTGTTGGTGAATTTCGTTTTGATCAAATTTTCGGGAAAATGGGGGAGAAAAAGAGGCCCAGCTCTAACAAAAAATAGATTGCTGTCGGTTTTGCATATAAAAAATACAGATTAAACTCAGATCAATTTTTGTATCGGGAAAGTATATGGTTTGAAATATGTGGGATGAATTTTGAAAACTCTTAAAGTGATATAAAATGATATCACTTTCCAAGCTAAAAAAAAACGAAAACAAAAGGACTTTCAATGACTTAAATTTTTCTTTTGTCATTTGAGCGCTCCTTTGTTTTGAGGCCTTGTAAAATAATTTAAATTGATTTTTTTCATTTGAAATAAAAAAAATATTTGATGAAATTGGAAATAAAAACAATTGATGACATTGCGTGTAAATTTGTTTTCTTTCATGACTTCGGAAATTTTTTTTTGCTCTCAGAATTGTACGGAATTCCTACTGGAATTACTTGCTTGCGGTCATAAACGCTCCTCAAACGGCTATAGATAAATACATCAATAGCGGAGATTTCTTTGACAACAAATTTTACTCAAAATTTTGAGCAAAAAAATTACTTAAAGTTAAAATTAAAGACGACTGAGCTTTTGGCAAAAAAGAACCCATTAAATTTTGTTTAAATATGTTTAAAATCATTTATAATGTGCACATGGTTGATCAGTTTTTATGGGTTTTAAATCAATTAAAATTGATTCAAATTGATTCAAAACCATTTTTGTCAGTGGCAAAAAAAAACCAATGAATGACAATTTATGAAACAGTGCAAATTTCAAAGGAAAAACAAGAAAAATTACACTACGGTTTTTTGGGTTCATTGTGATTGTCATTCAACAAAGAAAACCAAAAACCTTGCATCATTAAAAATCTTGAGAAAGTAGAATTGTCAGAAAACGACATAGAATTGGGTGGATTTGACTTTTTGCTGTTTTTGCCGGAAAAAATTTTCGCGCTTTTTAACAAATCTGTCACTTCGTTGACTTGACTTTTTGCTGACTTTGCGAAAAAAAAATTGTCAGAAAACGACATAGAATTGGGTGGATTTGACTTTTTGCTGTTTTTGCCGGAAAAAATTTTCGCGCTTTTCAACAAATCTGACACTTCGTTGACTTGACTTTTTGCTGACTTTGCGAAAAAAAATTGTCAGAAAACGACATAGAATTGGGTGGATTTGACTTTTTGCTGTTTTTGCCGGAAAAAATTTTAGCGCTTTTCAACAAATCTGACACTTCGTTGACTTGACTTTTTGCTGACTTTGCGAAAAAAAATTGTCAGAAAACGACATAGAATTGGACGGATGTGACTTTTTGCTGTTTTTGCCGGAAAACATTTTCGCGCTTTTCAACAAATCTGACACTTCGTTGACTTGACTTTTTGCTGACTTTGCGAAAAAAAGTTTTCGCGCTTTTCTACAAACCAAAAACATTATTCGGCTCTTTTTCCTTTTCCCCCCACCTCAGACGAGCTTCAATATATTAGTGTAATGAGTGGGTTTACGAGGTTGAGTATGAAGACCAAATATGTTTGTCGTAGCCTTATTAGTCAATATGTAAATTTTCATAACAATCGGACAATGTAGTCAACAAATTTACATGTAAAGTTTTGCAGGTGGGGGGGGGGAAAGGAAAAAGAGCCCATTATTCATATCCTATGCGCCCATTGAAAACTTCCAGGAAATCTACTATAATTGTCGACTCTTTTCAATTCAGCCCCACACAATGTGGCTGAAAGCGTAATACTACGATGAACGGTATGAAGACCAATTGTGTTCCCATTAGATAAGTTGCTCACCTTGCAGATTTCGCAATATCTATTTTTTAAATGTTGGGGAGTGGAAAATGGCCTTGGTCCCAACTTGCAACAAAATTATAATTTTGCGGTTAAAATATTGGTCATCAGGTCAGTAGTATGTAAGGCTTCAAAGTCAACAATAAAAGTAACATACTGGAATCTGCTATCGTAATAAACATAAAAATAAAACTTTTCGAAATTGTGTTCATTATTTTATTTGGCTTTTTGTCAACCCGCTCGGCATCACCCCTCTCGCAATGACAAAATGGAAAGAAGATTGAGTAAACACAAAATAAATCTACAGATTAACGTAACTAGAGAATTGCTTTAGCTACAACCGTTTTGGGAACGATAATCGAGGCTATACAGATAGAATTGACTTTTTTGTACCAAAAATGAGAAGACTTTGGTGACAGAATACTTGAATTTGAAAATCGTTTTTACCGTTATCTACAGCTGCTGGACTACATTTATTTAGAGCAGAAATTGGTTGTTAGCTCTTTGATTTACCTTAGTAATTTCAATTTTCCAGAGGTCGTTTTGATGACATCTGAGTTGCTTACACTCTTGGTTTGCGCCCTCATTTTCCATCTCTTTCATCATCCGAACTCCAAGTTATTTTTGCTGTCTTGTTCGAATTCTATATTTTCATCTCCAAGCTAAGAAGCAAACAGAAAGAACTATATATTCTGACAAATTTTACACCTACTATATTTTAAGATACAGTTTTTTCAATGACCTAGTGGGTAGCCCCCCCCCGTATGTTCTTGCGTTATACGGACCGGGTAAGATGGGGATTCATTTGACAGTAGTTTTTTTAAAAAGAGCTGTTTTTTTTTGCCACAGGACTGAACTACCGTACTTGACTTCAAAGTTTCATGTGGAACCTTTTCTTCGCATAACTTCTTTCACAATCGCTGTGAATATCTTGTGTTCTATGAAGACGTCTCTGAGCACTCACTTTTTTCTCCAATGGCCATTTGCATAAAGCTGCTTGGACTGAGTTGAAAATAATATGCATGATTTTTGTACCCCTCCTTTCGGTAGATGTCCTGATGCCTTCGTGAATAATGTTTCAACCTTCTTTAAATACTTCTCCGCATTTTGTGTAAAAACTACCATTTAAATTTTATTGAAATTATCATAGGATATTTTAGCATAAAATTTTTTTCCGTTCCTAAAAATAAGAAAGATCTCCACTTTATCCTAGATTTGGCTTCTTGATAATGTACAATAGTTTGCGTATAATTTAGGTCGATTTAAACTAGACCCTTGAACTATTTCGGTAAAATTTCATGCACTCGCTGCATCCGTAGCGAATATGTTTTTCTTTTCTATATCAGTTTTTGTACTGGTTGTTTATTCTGGGTAGGGGTCAACACAAACGCTCTTGAAAGTGTCAGTTACCCATGAGGATCACTTTTTTTCCATGCCACTGCCTCAAAGAATGGTTCAATCCAGCTGGTCCAGGAGTTGGAGGACCCAATGTTAATACCTTCCAACATGGAAGAACGCCATACACATATGTACGCTCCTCTTGAAACAAAGCTGCTGGCTGCGCCATGACAGATCCTTAAATAATCAAAAGACTAAAACTGTAAATGTACATTTAAAAACATCATTGAAGAATTAGAATTGAATATGACAATACAATACAATGTAAAGTCAACCTAAGATTAGAACTAGCATAAAGCTAAACATGAACGTGTAGGTTTCTTTACGTTCGCCGAACAATAGCACAAACAACTGTTGCACATGATTGCTGATTGTGCCGCACTCTCGTGTATCCTGTAAGACCTTACAAAAACCTGCTTCAATATCTGTAAATTATCGGCAATTCAACAGATAATATAACAGCCTTTTGTCTAAGAAAATCTAATTTTAGCTTTTTCACTTTCGCGCTATAATGACGTCATTAATTTAAGATTAATTTAAGCGCGAACATCTTCCGCGCCCAAAGGAGCGAAAACGGGTGCGAGTTTTACGGCCGGTCAAGTTAGCTCCCCGGAGTGGGTGGTAACTACGGCGGATCGGGCTATGTTGTCTTTTCCGTAATTAAGGGTTTTTATACGAGCCAGAGGGTAGTGTCCCCTTGGGCTGCGTTCGTCAACAATCCACACTAAATCCCCTGTTTTTAAAATAACGTCACTATCGGAGTGCCACTTACTGCGTTTATTCAGCGCTGGCACATAATCTCGCAGCCAACGACTCCAAATTGCGTTGGCGTAGCTTTGCGCTCAGATATATTGCTTTCGATGGTCGGAGTGCTCCTGGAAAGAGAGACAAGGAAAGCTAGTACCATTTCGGCCTAACAAAAAATAATTAGGAGTTAACACCTCAAAACCATCCGGACTTGCACTTACTGAGGTTATAGGTCGAGCGTTCAGTGATTGTTCTACAAGACAGAAAGTTGTTTCAAGGACTTCGGGAGTGAGCTTTCTACTTCCTCTTATTGCGTAGAATACCCTTTTACAACATCGAACGAGACGTTCCCAAGAACCACCGTGATGCGGGGTTGCCGGGGGGTTAAATTTCCACTTAATACCCTTTTTCGCCAGCTCTGGGGGTGCTTGTCCGTTCCACGACTGAATACAATTTAAGAGTTCTTTCTCGGCTCCCACAAAATTGGTGCCGTTATCAGACCAAATGACTGATGGAGTGCCGCGACGGGCAATGAATTTTTCGATTCCCATTACACACGAACTCGTGTTCATGGATGAGACAATCTCAATATGTACAGCTCTGGTGGTCATACATGTAAAAAGGAAGCACCATCGTTTTTCAGAACTCCTCCTGATTGAGACGTAAAAGGGTCCAAGTAATCAACACCACAGTTTGTGAAGGGAGGCTGGCGGTAACCAAGCCTTTCAACTGGAAGCTCTGCCATCATAGTTGTGACAGTTTTGGCTTTGCGCTTCCTACATATAAGGCAGTTGACTTTAATGGACTTTAATAAAGAGCGAAGGTTCAAGATTGCGAACTCTAAGTGAATTACAGCTCGCAGGTAGTCTAAGAACTGGTGCTGATAGCGATAATGAATATCACTTACGAACAATTTCACCAGAGAATGCCTTCCATCAAGTATTATGGGGTGTTTTGTGTCATATTTAGTTTCAACTAGGCGGCGAGTTCGCCCAGTTGAACGAATTAGGAATGCAGGACCAATAAACGGTGCATATTGTGCGATACGACTAGACTTTTTTACGGTTTGGTCGCAGGACAGGAGTAAATATTCCGCTTCAAAAGGTTCCTTTTGGGAAATCAACAAAAGTCGTTGTTTGGCGGTTTCTAATTCAACCGGATCGGTTATTTCCTTGACTTTAGTGCGGTAGTGCCGGTGTTTCGGACTAAGCCTGAGCATGAAGGCAACCACTCGCTGGAGTTTACGAAACGAGCTGAATTCTTCCCATGCAAACAAACAGGGTTGTTTTTGTTTTTGTGTAACGTTTGAAAAATTAGAGGCCTGCTGTAAACCTTCATTAAGGTCACAAGCGGGACCAGCCAGGCGGATTTTCTTAAGTATTTCTATGCTCGGCTTGAAAGGCCACTCGCCACTTTTCAGCAGACTTGGCCCGTTTACCCAGCTGCCTGTTTTTAAGGACTCCGCTGAGATTCCTCTGGTGCCCGTATCAGCAGGGTTGTCTCCACTTAAGACATGAAACCACTGGTCTACGGTCGTACTTTCCAGAATCTCTCCAATCCGGTTTGCCACGAACGTGGGTTGCTTACTACCTGAGTTTAACCACTGGAGCACAGTGGTGCTGTCAGTCCACATGAACGTGTTTGACACAGGAATGGTTAGAGCTTTGAGGACATCTTCCTTCAAGGGAGTAGCGAGTAACGCGGCCTGCAGTTCAAGCTTCGGGATGCAGAGCGCTTTCATGCGCGACTCTTGCTTTTCCAAAGACGAAGGCAACTTGTGTTTCAAGTGAAGTTTTCACACGGGCGCGAAGAAAAGATACAGCATAAAAAACTTCTTCTGAGCTGTCACCGAACATGTGTAACTCAACCCAATCGACTGGTACGGAGAAGTAGCTGCGCTTTATACTCATTTTCCCTAGAGATGGCAAACCAGAGTGCCAGGCAAGAAATTTTGT
The DNA here is from genome assembly GCF_963678635.1 of Symsagittifera roscoffensis. NCBI lineage: Eukaryota > Metazoa > Xenacoelomorpha > Acoela > Convolutidae > Symsagittifera > Symsagittifera roscoffensis. The sequence goes on along the minus strand of NC_087070.1, from coordinate 42,083,535 downwards.
CTTGATATCAACGGGTAGCTCATCATCCCATTGTTGACCATGAATGCGCCAGATTTCTTTCAACAAAAATCGCGCTCTTACGGTATAGGGCGCTACGAGACCTATGGGGTCGAAAACGGAAGAAACAAAACTTAACACTGTTCGCTGTGTTATCGAATTTTTAAGTTCACGGTTGACACCACGGCTTGCGAACAAAGTGTCGTCGATATGGTCCCACTTCAGACCAAGAACATCAGTAGAATTATCCCCACAAGTTACAAAGTTTTTACTTTCCTGTTGCGGCGCGCTTTGGGGCGGGTTTAACTCTTTATTAATTTTAGTTACAATACTTATGAACTTAGTTAATTTAAAACCACCTAGAGCTAACAGAGTAATCAACTCTTGACCCATTTTAAATGCAACATCAGGGTCCTCAAAGGAGTCTAGGTAGTCGTCCATATAAAATTTCTCTAGAACTGCGGACGCTGCGTCAGGGAACATCGCCTGATTATCTATTGCAGTCCTTTGCAATGCATAACTTGCACACGTTGGCGAATCTCTCGCTCCAAAGTTATGTCTGGTGTACTGGTGTACAACCACATCGGCTGTGGGGTCCTCCCGCCACAGAAAACGAAGATATGGTTGGTCCTCTGGAAGGACGCCGACTTGTAGGAACATCCCTTCAATGTCAGCCGATACGGCAAAATGATGTTGACGAAAACGGAGGAGAACGAACACAAGGTTTTGCAGTAGGTCGGGTCATACTTGCAACGATTTGTTCAATGACATACCGTGGAATTTAGACGCTCCGTTAAGGACACGCCTCACTTTACCAGGTTTATTTGGGTTCACCACGTGATGGTAAGGAAGATTACACTCGCGTATGCTGCGGTTCGAAAAATTATGGGGAGGAACTTGAATCACGTATCCTTTACTGAAATCATCTTCGATAGTTTTTGAGTATTGATCCCTTAAGTGAGGATCTTTCGCTAAACGTTTTTCCAACGATTTTAACTGAACCAAAGAGGAATAGTAATTGTCTGGTAACATGATAGATTCTTCTGCCCAAAGCATACCTACAGCGTATCTTGATCCATCATGGACGGTGGAGGAATCGAGTATTTTAGCCGCCCTTTTGTCCTCGGCTGAACGGGAATCGACCTGTTTGTAGGCTCCGTATGACTCTCTTTCATACCAGCGTTTGATTTGACAAGCTAGTTCGGTATCATCCGTATTGCACTTGAAACAAGTAGAAAGGAAACCAGTAGATGTCGGCATTGGGCCGCTCAAGAACCAGCCTATTGGAAGGCGAACCGCGACGGGCGAAGTGTTTGGATCGGCCTCACTCTTGATGTACTCCTCAGGCCGAATAGCATGGAAGGAGTCTTGACCAATTATTAAGTCTATATCGGCGTAGCTATACACAATTGGTTTGATTGGAGCAAGGTACGGACAACTGCTCTGTAATGCAGGGATGTTGACGGTATCGGTACCGACTTTAAGTTCATCCTTTACAAATGCGGTTAAATCGAATTTGTATTCGAATCCATCGAAGTTAGAAGATACCTTCATCTGAACTTGTTTCGTTTTAACAACAGTCGTTGTGTTAATACCATTTACTGTGAGATCCAAATCTCTTCCTGAAAGATTCAGACATTTGACTAATTTAGCCGATATCCAGGAATGAATAGATGTTAAACAGTCAGCACTCTCTAGGTGTTAAACAATGTTAAACAATCAGCAATCTGGAAAGCGGTGGAAACTTGGAGCTTGATTATGGACAGTAACTCTTTCGATGTTATGATTGATGATTGGTCGTTCGAGATTGCGCAACTTACATCCAACGGAACGGGATGAATGTCTGCATGATTCGAACTTGCGTTTGGTATATTCTCGCTGAATGATTTTCGATCAGCGTTTGTGCTCGCTTTATCCGGCTCTGCATTAGATCTTGGTTGACCAGCGTTGGGTCTTGTACGGCTATCATTTTTGGCCGGATTTTGACTAGGAAAAACACGTTCAGCCCCATGGAGAAGTACACTATGAGTGCTAGTGCAACCTGGTTTGGTGCATTTCTTTGCTCTGGGACATTGCCGGAATGCGTGGTTCCCTTGTAAGCAAGAGAAGCACAATTTGTTTTCCGCAGAGAATTTCGCACGTTGTGTTGGAGTTTTCTCCTTAAACACAGAGCACTTCCACAAGGCATGTTTCTCCTTGCAGAGGATACAAGAAGGATATTCAAACTTTTTCTCAACTGTACTTGTCGAGGCAAAAACTCTCGTTACAGCTTTAGTTTTGGATGGTTCTTCGACTTTGGGCTTTCCAGGCATATTTTTCATTTACTCATGAGCTTCTACTTTATCTTTTAACCAATTGTTAAAGTCAATTAGGTTGGGGCGTGACCAATTACGTTTCACGACAAAAAGTGACCACGATTCTCTCATGTTTGGTGGAATTTTCGAAAGAGCTTGATTTAACAAAGAGACGCTTTTCAAATCTTCGTCATAATCAAGAGATCTAAAGACAGCCACTAGACTTGAAATGGTCATCGAGAAGCTCATGATGTTCTCAGAGTTGTGCATTCGAAGTTGCGGGAAACTGGACAACTTATCAAGGTGGGCCGTAATTACATTTTGTAGCTGGCCAAACTTTCTTTCCAGAGTTTTCAGAGCATCCCTATACATTCTTCCACTGTATGCGAACTCTGCTATGGCTGACTTAGCTTTTCCCGTGACTAATGTTTTTAAATAAGTTAACTTCACATCATCGCTTAGGGACGCTGCGTCTACAGTACTGCAAAATTGGCCAAACCATTTGTGCCATTGGAGCGGGTTGCCATCGTACTGGGCCAGCTTCCATTGTGGAAGGGGATCCTTCTTTGAGACTGACAGAGCTTGGACTAAGTCATTCAGTGTCACGGCTTGCGGTTGGGGAGCTCGTTGCAACGACGGCAATGTGTTGCTAGGATCAGCTGCAAAAGGTTGCTGCTGATATATGTAAGAGTTTTCAGCTGATGCGTCGTGATTGGGAAACCCATAGTAAACGGTACCACCACTTGATACGTGCGGGAATTGTTGCTGAGATATTGGCGTTACGGATGAAAAAACACCAACTGATGGGTTTTTGTTACCATCACTTGTTACCCCAGCGATATATTGGGCGACTGCGGGTGTCCACTGGGACATTAGTGGCACATTGGGCTGATTATTAACGGCAGACTGTCCGCTAAACGGATTGTTCACTGAAGCAGGGTTGCTATACACGATATGTGATAGCAAGTTTTGATTTCTGCAGATTAAATTTGCAGGGGTTTGTGAGAAAATGGCATGGGGGGTGTATCCAGAGTATTGATTGGAGATGGCGGGCATGTTTCCAACAACTCGAGAATCGTTATTAAAGTTGTTGACGGGGATATTTTGAATGGAAGACGAAGGATGAGGTACAGAAAAGTAACAGCATACCGGAGTATTGGTAGCTGCTGTTACAGCTGGATTAAATAATGACGTATTATTGTTTTCGCAAAGTGTAGCGTTATTTGAAATAAGCAATGACTGCGTTTCGTGCTCAGGATTGGTGGATACAGCGTGCTTGAATCCATCGCCATCGCTGAAGGAGACGGTTGGTTGATAGGGATACAACCAAAAGTCTGATTCGGCAACGATCGCCGAGGTGAAGCTCCCGCTGTGAACACATTTCTGTTTTGATGCGAACCACTTTCTTTGTTTATATAGGTTTCAAACTTTGAAGAAGACGGAACTACCTCGGGCCTTTTTTGGTTTTCTAATGCATGATCAACCCAATCGTTTACCCTGTCAGAACGACGATCATCGGAGGACGCCAGCTCGAGATGGTGATCTATTTCAGACTCTTCGAGGTATTCAGTTTCAACCATTTTTGCTTCAGCTACTTTAATACGATTTTCTGCGCTAAATCGTTCCATTTCAAGCCGACTTTTTTCGATTCGTAAACGATATTCTTGCTCTTTACGGTCAATTTCAAATTTAATTTCTTGTTGTTTTCGTTCCATCTCAATCAGATGCTGTTGCTCTTTGATGATGGCTTCCTGTTGTTTCAGTCTTAAGGTTGCTTCATATTGTTTTTCCAACTCTTCTCGCTTCATCTTCGCTAGGAGCAGTTCTTTGCGGCGCTCACTGGGGGTCAATGAAGTCATTGAGCTTTGCTTACTCGATCCGGATTTTGCCATTTTGATGAAACTTTTGATCGACTAGTTTCACTGACGCAGACCTCTGAAGCTTGATTAGATTCCATAAGAGCGCGAGCTTTACCAGTTACTTCATAGTTAACTTTAACTATCCTATCCCACCATGCAGCCAACTCCGTTAATAATTTGCTAGGGATATCGGTTTTATTAGCTAATATCACAAGTTCATCATTTTTAGCTATTGCTTTTTCGAGAATACTCTTGCAAGATTCAATTAAGGCGTTTAATTTTGTTTTCCGAATTGGTCCCTCTAAACTCTCAGTTATGCGACTGTGAACTACGGAATGCTCATTTTCTAGTGATGTTCGACCATTCATCAATCATCGATATTTTAACTCAATTTGTTCTGTCATTTTGATTACTTTTAAACTTGTTCACTTCTACTCAACCGCACAACTGCTCATTTTGAGAGAGAAAAGGGAATAATTAATTTAAGACCTTAACTTTAGTATCAATAAATTATATTATGACTCAGTAAGCAATATCACACATTAGAGAAGCACTTCTTTTAATTCCTAGTTGCTGCTCAGCATTTCTTCTGTTTCGATTAGCTTGCCGCTTGCGTTTTCCTGGCTTAGGAAAATTTTTCTTTGAAATAATATACTTCAAATTCTTGCTATAACGCCTAAGGATTGTAAACGTTTTCAGTTCTAGAGGGGGATCCAGGTGTAGTTCTAAGAACTTTTGCCCTAACTCAGTGAGGTTCTGCTTCCTTCTAGATATCATGTCTGTTACTATATTAATAACTAATATACCTGACTCTTTCAACTTACTATATATATCTTCCGTGCCTACACGTTTACAATAAACGATTGCATAAATATTACGTTTATAATTTAAAAGAATCTTCTTAAGCTGGTTAGGAGTTAGTGCGTTAAAGTTATTACTACGGTGTCGACTAATAGAGTTATTAACGGCGTCATGCCAAATAACAACGTCGTTTCGGTTTAAGAGATAGTGATCAAGTTGATACTGACAAGTTTTACGGACGTTCACTGCGTTATGGTTGAAACTTAACCCGGGAATGGCTAAGCACGATTGAGATACACGCTTTAGCGAAGCAGGGGAAAGTTTTTTCAAAGCGTGGTGCAGCGAGCTAGCAGCTAGTATGAACATTTAGTGAATTAAATCAACTTTAGAGGAAGGGAATCAAGCAAACCGCGACCTGACCTCCCGCAACACCCTGAGCTAACAAGGTTGTAGCAAAAGGTGAGACGATTTGCTTAATAATACGCTACGGGTCTCGACTACGGCTACTTTTATCCAATTGAACTAGTTTAGTTAGCTGCACCACGTTTCAAAAATAAACACAGCGTTTTTTCGGATTTTTTTTTTCGATAATTTCGGATTTTTTTTCCAAAAATTTTCCAATTTTTTTTTTCGAATTTTTTTCCGAAAATTTTTTTCCCAAGTTTTCACCCAACGGTTCAAGTTCCAACAATAACCTGATGCGTTTGCGAAATTTTGAATTTTTTTTAAAGTCCGGGTCGGCGGACCAAAATGTGCCGCACTCTCGTGTATCCTGTAAGACCTTACAAAAACCTGCTTCAATATCTGTTAATTATCGGCAATTCAACAGATAATATATAGAATAAGTTATATCGGTTAAAAAAATTTTCGGTTAACATTTTTAGCAATACGGTTTCCAACAATCTCAAAATTCTATAAAAATTTTGATGGCAAACTGACCTTAATCGGAAAAACCAGTAGTTTTCAAGGCCTTTTGTCTAAGAAAATCTAATTTTAGCTTTTTCACTTTTGCGCTATAATGACGTCATTAATTTAAGATTAATTTAAGCGCGAACACTGATCATATTATTGGCAGGTGTTTTCAAGGTTGAGTTGAAATAGCATCATGTTTTAGTACCATCTGCTAAACTAGTCACCTCTGGAAATAGGTCCTATACCACAAAACAAATGTTTTTAAAAATTTCGATCAGATGAGCCTTAAATCTTGCAGAATCGAAAACGTCCGAGCAATTTAAAGATGTTCACACAAACAAAACAAATCAAGTTTTCTTCAAAACTGAAAGAAATTCAACCGAAGCTGGAAAAGCTCAAGCAGCACAGACATTACTCGACCACACAAAAACAAAAAAAATGGGTTACAAAATCCATGATTCAGATTTCTTTTCGATTTGTAGTTGCGGAACCATTTGTGTGCCCAAACGAACTTTTTGCGAAAAAATGCATTCAAAAATTTGTTCCTTTTTATCTATAACGTAGTAGAGACTGAGTTGTTAAACAAATGGATCAAAAATGGCTATAAGCTTTCGTATAAACCCAGGTTTGAGGTTAATTTTTATGATTGGATTATTTTTCATGTGTCAAAGAACCAGCCAAAATCAAAACTACGGAAAGGCTTTAATTAATAAAGAATGAAATCGAAGATGATAATAAAAAGTACTTCAGTTGCCGTAATGTTTTACACCACCCGGGTTGACCAAAACTTCTTATATATGAGAAACTTGTTGTCATACAATTTTATACATTTACATACGTACAGAAAATTGTATGAAACCTCTATGACAAGCATTTTTCCATATATGAAAGTTGTTTTATAGGTGCTTTTCCATAAACCAAAAAATTGATTTTTTGTTTCTAACTTAAATATCTGAAAAATTTTCGGTTGTGTATGTAAAATTCCAAACTAACTTGACTTAATTTATGCGATCGACCAAATCGCAGCTAGTTAGAACAAGGGGTCTTTCTGAATGTTGCTAAGACTTTCCTATTCTTATTCAACAGACAAAGTTTCTTTCACTCGTAAATAGGTGTATTATTTCAAATATCGAGGCCACACATCAATTTCATATCAAGAGATATTGGGGTATGGATTGATAGTTATCGAGATAGAGATTTGTGAGTTTGGTTATTAGGATGGTTGGGGGTCTCAGTATGAGAGTGGTTGTGAGATTTGAGATTTTGAGAAAGTGATGAAGTGATATTTGGTATATTTTCGCTTGGGTTATATATCGTTGATTTTGATATTTTCAACTTTCCATCTGTTGTTTAAACCAATCAGAAAGAACCAACACATGCTGTAATGTTTGCTTTTGGTGATATTTTATCAACCGAGCAAACACGTAATTTCAAGTCAAAAGTTTGAGAATTATTGATCTGATTTCAAGTCAGAACATATGGTAAAAGTTTAATAATTGTGTTTCTGATTTCAATTCAGAACATCCAACCATCTTATAGGGTGACTGTTAAACGGCGATTTCCGTTGACAAAAAATTTAAAAGCATAATATAATTTACAAAACATCAAAAAGTTTTAATAGAGTTTGCGTAAAGTTTTTATTCTGATTTTGATAGTTTGTTCGTAAAGTGGCGGCTTGTAGTGTAGTCGGTTGATGAATGGCTGCTTGTAGTCGGTTGAAGATTGGCTGCTTGTAGTGTATGTGCATGTAGAGTAGAGCAGTTGCGGCGGCCAAATCACAGCTGGATACTTTTGAGAAATATAACATCAAATACAATTTTTCAAATTTGGTTTAGCGATTATACTTATCAGCAATACTGGACTATAATTGTAGAAGCATACATACTTTGTAAAGTGGCGGCGGCCAAATTACAGTTCGAGTTTAAAAAAATAAAAGGACGGAGGTTAATATATAATCTTGAAACTAATAGTTTCCTTCCACCTGGGTTTTTAGGCTCAGATATTTATTGCTGAGATCCTTATTTTTTCCCGGAGCACTGTTATGGTTTTCTGCATTTGGTTGATGCGATTTAAGTCGTTATGTAATTCTTTTGCACTTGATACGTGTAGGAGTCAAGGATTAGAGTCTGCATTTGGGCAGTTATAAAGGCCGCAGGAACACAAATATGTTGATGGGGGAGTTGTGCATTAACCAGACGATATGCACCGTTACCACTTTGGTAAGGGTGATAGGTGTCTATCTTAAATCGGTTAATAAAGGGAGAGAGCGCATAATTTAGACTGGTGTCAAAATTTGGTGGTTTCCTGGGGTTGAGTTTTTGTTCCTTTTTGACTTGAATCGCGATTTTTGATTCAAGTTCTAGAGAGTTTGCGGATTGGTGAACTATTACAGTTTCAGATTCTAGGTTTTGCCTAGTTGAAGAAGAGGGAAAAATTTTGAAAGGTCGGACAATTGCTTTTCTCTTTTGAATGCAATTAGAATTTTTCACTTTTGGAATTTTAAAATTGGTATTCAATTTTGGTTGATTAATCGGGTTGATTATTTTGGATGGCATTTCCATAGGGTCATTTAGAGACAGAAGGTTTTCAAAATCGAGCAAGTCTTCTTCAAGTGGAGTGTGATGAAGATCAGTGGGCATATCCTAAAACATAAAATAAAATAGACCGGTACAGCGGGTCGATTATTGTAATCAACTAGTTGGAGTCTAGGATAAATTTTATCCTGATTTTCCTTTTCAGAATCCTCTTGTTGAGGTGCCTGAGGCCTATGATCAAGCTCAATCTTTTGATCGTTCTCATTTTGAGCGAATATTGAAGTCACTATAGAAGTGAAAAGTATATTGTAAGAGGCGGCTAACATAATTTTTCCGAAATGAAGAGTTCGGCTGGTTAGTTTGTGTATGTGTAATACTTTTATTACAAATACAAGAGCGTCGAGTATAAACTTGACGAAAAGGAAAGAGGCGAATATTTATCCGCATCTTTCTAAATAGTACTGTATTGTACCAAAAACACGAGTGTACTCGTTCTTCCAAAAATCAGGCGAGATAAGATAGTCTAAGTATATGTTTTGCGCAGATCCGTATTGACTACTCGAGTCCTGATAGAAGTGTTTTCTTGCATTAAGAGAAGTTTGGGATACTTTTTGTAAAATACCTTTAATTTCAGAGTGATCAGCAATCATGCTCCAAAATTTTTGCATTTGTGCATAAGGGTAAATAGAAGCATCATGACTAGATGCAAGAGAGTGTTTTACTTGCCGTTTAATTTCTTTCGGCTTAAAAAGATCTGGACCTTTTACTTTAGTAATAGAGGGTGTGAGTTCGATCCAAGATTTATTGTTATCAACATCTAGTTGATAAAGATGTAAATGTTTATCGGAGCAGTCTTGTTGATCTGCCGATTAAAAGTTTGTCGAGTGATCGGGTCGACGAAATGAATTTTTTCGCGATACATAATTGGTATCCGATTATAGCATGCATCCAATAATTGTAATGGAGAAAAAAACTTTGGGCAGTGATAGAGCCAGGCAACATTGCCATTGGTGTCTAAAACCATAGACCTATTCATATAGCCGGCTAAACGCGGGCTTTCGAAAGAGAGCATTTAAGTATTGAGAATCATGGAGCGTTCTAACTCACATTGATTCGTTAAAAGTGCCAATTCGGCAGTTCGAAGCATGTAAAAGCTTCGAAAAAGAATATAATCTAGTTTTGTTCCTAGATGAGCTTCGTAGTCTATTTGTCCCGGTGCAAAGGGATAATTTTCATTTTTTGCGTATTTTACGTAAGTCAAATTTGGTTCCGAATGAATAATTCCTGTATTAAAACTCGGGTTTATTTGTAAACCAGTATCCATATTAAATTCGTTTTAGTATGCTAAGAACAATGATTCTTATTGGGTCGGGTAGACTATTTTTGGGTGTCCACATAAAGACTGTGGTTTTTTTAGTATTTTTAGCATAAATTGTTGAGTGTCTCTACCTCGAGTATGGTGGTTGGATATTTTAGTAAAAGAGTCTTTTACAAAATAATAATTTTCTTCATTTCGAATCTTTTTTGCTTCGAATTTATTGAGAACCGAAAAAATGCAGTTTTCGGGCTCGTTCCAAATATATGCAAAAGGGTCAAGTGATGTTGTTTCACATCCGTTTTCATATACAGGACAAGGTAATGGAATGTTTTGCCAGTTATTAACTGTGCCATCTTTTAGATTGACAGTTAAGGAATTATTTTGCATGTATGATTCGAAATTATCCAAATGGATCCAAGAACGATCGCTGCATTCGTTGTGGTATTCGCCATCAACTTTGCCTCTATTTGTATTTGTGACGATTTTTTTGTCGAAGCGAAAAGAATATTTTTTGAGTATCCTAAGTTAACATATCCCCGTTCGGCGGCGTGCTTACAAGTATCAGGGTAAATGTGTATATCAGTTGTGATTATATTTTAGCGAGCGTCAATTCCGCTTGAATCGAAAGAATCACAAAACCATCGGATAGATTGGTGTTTTATACGACACAATGTCGCGTTAATTTTTGTAACATAATGCCGTTGGTAAAGAGTAACCTCGGCTGTTGTAGTTTCGATATTTTCAGTTTGTATTCTGCAGGGAGCTACTTTATTAGGTGAGAACATTTTATTCGATGTCATTAATTGACAACCAAAATGCGCAATTTTTAGATCTTTTGCTGTATTAGCGTAGAGATTGTCCTCTGGATTAAAAGCGCAGATTTGTTGGGGAGTTATTAAAAGAGTGTTTATAGCTAACCAAAAGATTTTTATTTCTAGACGGCGGCGGAAAATTGAAATTATACTTACTTTCAGCAAATCATCGATTACTTGGTCCGTTGATTGATCAAGGTCCATTATTTCACCTTCTTCGAGATCGGTGATTTTAGACATTACTTTTGAAATTTATTGATTTTTGCAATTGCTGAGATGTATCAGAGGAAGGGGAAGGTTTTGGAGGTTGAGAAGTTTTTGAAAGAATGATTCTCGGCTTATTTTTGCTGGTTTTCATAGATCAGATTCCGATAAAATTTGTTTGTTTAAGACAGGTTTTAGCAAAGCCGGCTGTTTATTTATAATTGACATACTATACTGTGCCGTTTTTGTTTTTACTGGCATGTGTCTACGGCCGTTGGGAGGGGTTTTATTTGCAATTGAAGACGATGCTTGAACCGATGCTTGAATCGATCTCTACCATCAGTGAATCTTTTAAGAAAAAGCTTTTTTAGTTCAGCCCAAGTAGTAGCATTAGTTACTTCATCAGTATACCATTCAAGAGCTGTTTCTGTTAATAGAGATCCAAACAAACTTTTTTGTCTGTGATCATAGTTAGGCGGAGCGCCAGCGTCTGTGGGTCGTTGCCCTAGTAAGAATACAATTTTATTCTCAACTGAAGTCCAAAAGGCTTTTGCGTTTAGGTCTGAATCATTTCCTGAGAATGATACAAAGGGCAAGTTAGGATGAGTGATTGGGTGATCGGCCATCTTACTTTTTTTAAGTTAAGATATCCAATTTAGAGTTTTGAAATTTTGAAATTTGATTATTTCAACTTTATGAAAGTTTAAAAACTTGAAATTTTGATAATTTAAACTTTTGAATTTTTGATAATTTCAATTTTTTGAAATTCTGATGATTTCAATTTTTGAATTTTCGATATTTTCAACTTTTTGAAATTTTGATAATTTCAATTTTTGAGTTTTTTGAAAAGTTCACCTTTTTGAAATCTAATAATTTCAACTTTTGAAATTTTGATAATTTCAATTTTTGAACTTTTCAATTTTTTGAAATTTTGATAATTTGAATTTTTGATTTTTTGATAATTTCAACTTTTGAATTTTTCAACTTTTTGAAATTTTGATAATTTCACTTTTTTGAGAATTTGAAAATTGAGTGAATTTTTGAAACTTGTGTGCCTCACTGGTCGCACCAATTATTCCAAACTAACTTGACTTAACTTATGCGATTGACCAAATCGCAGCTAGTTAGAACAAGGCGTCTTTCTGAATGTTGCTAAGACTTTCCTATTCTTATTCAACAGACAAATTTTCTTTCACTCGTAAATAGGTATATTATTTCAAATATAGAGGACACACATCAATTTTATCTCAAGAGACATTGGGGTATGGATTGATAGTTATCGAGATAGAGATTTGTGATTTTGGTTATTAGGATGGTTGGGGGTCTCAGTATGAGAGTGGTTGTGAGATTTGAGATTTTGAGAAAGTGATGAAGTGATATTTGGTATATTTTCGCTTGGGTTGTATATCGTTGTGTCACCATCAAAAAAATGCTAGTCATATAGTTTCGTATATGGGAATTGTATGATAAGCATTTTTTTTTTCAAAAAGTAAATTCGGCCATCATTACATTAACGAACCGACGGAAAAGCTTTCTATCCAAGTACAGACGCCTTAAAAAATACTGGTAAATTGGTGTAAAACGTTACGGGAACTGAAGCACATTTCATTGTCATTTTCGATTTCAATCACTTCATTTAACACTTTTAGTTTTAATCTATATTTACAGTTTTAGTATTTCAATAGGTCTAAGATCATTCAATCTTAAAGAATATAGTTAGAAACCATAACTGTGGTTGTTGGAGTTAGTTAAAAAAAGTCAACAGTATTTTAAAAGGTATCGTGCTCAAATAACTAGTTGATTGATAGTTTCCCTTGGTTTCGTACATATCTGAGAGGAGTACAAATACATTAAATTTGATTATATTTATAGCGTATGTAGAAACTGAACCTGAGAAAAAAAACATTATTTCTAATAACCAATGATTTTAGAAAGAATTGATAAAGGTCCAGGAAGTTTTGTGTTAACACTTTGGCAAAGGAGTCTTTGAAGTTGCGTATGTTTCATCGTCCATTTCTATATTTTCGAAATCACAATATTTCGAGTCTTCGGAGAGCTTCTTAATTTCTGAGCAAATTGCAGTGTGGTTCTCTGTTAAGGCTTTCAGCTCCTTACTCAACTGAAGACGATCGGGTTTCAACTGGTACCTCTCGTGCCATTCGGCCATCATTACATTAACGAACCGAATGGATCCAGACGTGATCAAGTCTGCAACGACTTCCACTTCGGATCCTTCGATGTCCATCTTCATCACCACACGAGGTGGTCTTTCCGGGTCCACTTCGGGAATGCGACGTTTAGCTACCGTGTCTCGCAAGAAGTCGGCCAGTCTTATCAGCATGACTTGGGTGCTAGTAGTATTGTATCGTGTCCCGGATCCTAAGGGGGGGGTCCTTCCTAAGGGGGGGGGGGTCCTCACGTAAAGCAAAATCCTAGGAAAGGGGTCCTTAATTTTTTGGAGGACCCTCATCCTAGGATTTTGTAAACGAAAGAGATTTTCCACCCAAAAAGCAGAAGACCCCCTACTTAGGATCTTGCTAAGTTTAGCTTAACAACAAGGGACACGATACAAAAATCTTTCTAATTCCAAATTTTGGGGTCCCAATTATTGGTCCTGATTAATTATATGAATCATATTAATTGTTATGCTTGTTTAGGGTAAATGAACTTTCGACCTAGTTGAAATTTGTTAGTGAACGGGGAATTGACTTTTATGGTATATAATAAAAATTCGCCGGCCATTTTGGCAGCGTAGCTTAACTGTTGGCAGCAGTAAACTAATTCCTTAACTTGACCTAAATTTTATGGTGAAAAGGCAGTAAATTGAAATTACTCTCAAAAGGCGGCGGCCGTTTCTGGGCAAAATATACCAAATGATAAAATTGTCAAATTTTGAAATAAGAAGAATGAAATTAGAGGGAACTTGGTGTACTGAAGATATTGATAATGAACATTTACAATTAAGAGTGTTTTCAACCGCAGAAAAAAACTCATTTTTCAAATTATGTAATGAACGCTACGTCGTCTTCCTCGAAAGGGCAAAGGAAATTTCAAAGAAAGAATACGAGTTGATTTTCAAAGAACAATTTTATTTGAGTGAGCTTCAACAAATCTCTTGGTGCATTTCTACAAAACAAAAGTATGGCACTGTGAGCGATTTGAATATTGCTGATTATGAAAACGTTTTCGACTATTCGTTTGACTTTAACTCATTATGGGTTGATAAAGACTTGGAGAGAAAAATCCGTCTATGTTTCAACAAGCTATCAAAATACAAAAAACTTCCGGTGGTTTATTTAATTATTTACCACCGTTATCTTAATGAGTCTAAATGGTATTTGCAAGGTCATTTTTATTTCCACTGGCTTGAAATTCAGCAGGTTGGAGAGGTGTTGGAAAAAAATAAATAATGAAATTGCAAAAAAGCAGAGTAACTCCTATTGATTTGAAAATAATTCACGAAATTTATACGTCTTTGAAACAAACTTATCCTGATAATTCTAACCGACGCAACTATTTTCTAGCTGCATGTTCTCTGTTTTTTGTTAGTTCTGATAACCTTAACTACGACATTTTAATTAAGTTGAGACCTTATGGTGGCTTGATTGGTATTGATAACTCTTCCTTGGACAAATATTTGAAAAATTCCAAAATTTTACGATTGCACGCTATTTTGCACGATGCGGCCGGATTTATACACGAATTTTATCAACAGGGTCCCACGTACTGTTACATGTTGCCCTGGAACTGTAACAACAGCTTATTGGGACATTTGAGTGGAATAGCGTTCTGCCTTTTCATTAAGTTGAAAAAACCAGAAGTTTATCATTTACTAGAATGCTAGGCGAGAGATCAGTTGTGCTTGACGTGGAAGGCTTTCGTTACAAGAAAAACGCCTTTGTGGTTAAAGAATTAGCAATAACAACTTCAGACTACAGCGATCGACTCATTTTCCTACCTCCAGTGAATTTCAATATACTACCAAAGCTTGAACAAAAAGCTTACAACTGGTTAACTAATTATTTACACGGTCTCCATTGGGAAAACGGTGATTATCTTTATATAAACTTGAATCAAATACTTCAGAGTTTTGTGCTGAGAAATCCTGGTGCCGTTTTTTACGCTAAAGGAAAAGAAAAGACAGAATTTTTGGCCAAGTACTTGGACCGAAAGATTGAAAACCTAGATGATTTGGGCTGTCCTCGGGTTGAAAACTTATATTTTAAAAATTATCCAAGTTGCAATAAACATATTCCACATTACAACTCCAGGAATCATTGTGCCTTGAAGAAAACCAAGGTTTTTTATGATTGGTTGAAAAATGAACAACAGCGAGAGATCAGCGAAAGTGGAGACATACCTATCACAAAATTCAATGCTTTGTGCGTGGATGACTCCAGAGGGTGATATTAAAATTTCATTAACGAGAATAGAGCGTATTGATTGCAGTGGCCAAATTGTTCAGAGGAAGGAGCAAATAATAATTTCCGAAGAAGAGTTGTCTACGTTGAAGAGGTTTTTTCCAGTTATTGATCAATTTGTATACTTCCAGAGATTCAAGTTTATCAGAAATGTTAGCCAGCAAGCGAGGAGTATGTCTTCCCGAACTAGTCTTAGTACCCAAACGTCAGCCAGGAGTTCAGATGGATCTAAACAGCAGTGAATTGCCAGATGAGATTAAGACGATTGTGAAAGAGGATACTGTGAAGAAAATAATGTACTACAAAAAAACCGCAAATATCCCAGCAAACTTTGTTTTAGAAATGCATGACATAAATGATAGAGATTTCACACGTTATGAAATTTTTTACTGTTCTCAAAAGTAATTTAATTTTTTACAAGCTTCATTCGCAGAGAGAAAAAGTCTAACGCAGTCTGTAGAATAAATAGTTTCTCAAATGTCAGAAGCAACAACAGCAGTAGATGAACCTGACGCAACATTAGTAACAGAGTTTGTTTATAACGAGACAAACAGTGAAAAAAAATCATGGAAGTTTTGTAACAATGTAACTTTGCCAAGGTCTGAAGTAGTTTTTGTTGCGCAAATGGTAGTAATTCTAATTTTACTAACTTTCTGCATTCTCAAACTTTCTTTCACTAAATTAAGTTGCGAAGAAACGTCAGTTTGGTTCTCGATTTTATCAGGCTTGGTTGGTTACGTACTACCAAACCCAAGAATATGAATAAAGTGATTGATACTTCGACAAGAATTTTTATGGCGATAGTGGGACCTTCAGGATCCGGGAAAACTGAGTTAATTTTGAAACTTCTGATGGGAAATACTTTTTACCCTAAATTTGGAACCGTTCTATATCTTTACAAAGAGATGCAACCTGCATTCTCAGAAAAAGTGTCTTCTCGCGAAGTGAATATGGAGTTCATGAAATTCGACGGATTCGAATCTGTGAGAAAATTAGAAAATGTTCTTCTAGTTTTCGATGATTCATGTGAAGACATCTATAATGACAAGGAATTTGTTAGGTTAGCGACAGCGGGTAGACATAGAGGGATAGATGTAATATATGTTAAGCATAACTTGTTTCAACAAAGTCGATGGTCGCGTACGATTGATTTGAACACTTCACACATCATTCTGTTCAAATCGCCTCGCGACGTTCAGCAACTAGATCTATTAGGAAGACAATTGAATGTATCAAAATTTTTGAGAAACTGTTACGAATTAGCTACCAGAGACTCTTTTGGACATCTTCTAATCGACTTGGACCCCCGTACATCAGATTGTTTGAGATATTGTTCAAATATCACACCACCTGGGCCAACAGTTTTTTATTTACCCTTATCTGAAGCAGAAACTACTCCAATCACAAATGAAAAAGAAAAACTTATCTATTCTGCGGCATATGGTACAACTGAAACCTGACCAGCTAAGAAGATTAATTAGAAAAACTTCAAATCGTGAGATCATAACACTTGTTTGTGAATGTTTGCTCAATGTAGTCAATGGAAACGTACCCGTTAAAATCGCAAACATCGAACGATTCGAGACAGCATACAAATACTTATTAACTCCAAAAACCAGTGTTGTCAAAAAACGTGCGATTATTTTGAGTAAAGAAGGCTTCCATTTAGTTCGACAAATACTTTATTTTTGTTACAAGTACCTCACAACTTAATGATGACTGCTGAAGAATTCATTCTAATTCCGAAACATTTATATGTTAAAGAGCAGCCACATGCTGCACGTGTTCTTCATGATAATAATATTAAACATAAAAATGCTCAACTGTCCTATCTTAACCGGCTTAGACCCCAATTACCTCCACAAACTAGTAAGACTACTGCAACGAAGGAAACATTTACGGATAATGTTGAGCCCCAACAAGAACAGCTTAAACTGTTAACGGACGATGAAGAAGTACCGGTCGAACGTGTTAAAGACGAAAAACTAGAAGAGAAACACAATAGACAGACCGAAAGCATTTTAGGACAGTTACAAGTTTTAGAAGACAAAAAATTTGTTAGAGCAAAAACCGTACTTGAAATTATAGAAAATTCAGAAAGAGTAACCATAAACCAAGACAATGAGGTGATATATGTAGATAAAGTACCAACAGGACTTAAAGCTACAATATTTTTATACGACATACAACAACCAACGAAAAAACTACACAATCCGGCGTTCATTAACATTTTAACTGCTCTCAACTTGAATGAAAACCTGGTAATAAATCGAAATGCCAAACACGCGGTTCAGTCAGCGTCTTTTAACGCTCAAGAGAAACGAGAACCCGGACCCTCAAGAACCCGCTCAACATCGCCCACTTGGCAGGAAAAAAGTAGTGCAAACCTTAAGAGAAGTAAAAAACACAAACGAAAAAGTCTCAGCGGTAATAGAAAAACCCAAAACCAAAAACGTGAAAAAGAGTCAGAAGAAGGCTCTGACTCATACGGAACGCCCCATAACGATTCAGATTCTCCAACGTCAGAAAAGACGAAGGCGCAAACAAAACAATGGGAAAATTACCAAGATTGAAGAAAAATTGTTGAAAACTAAATACAGTGACAAAGGTCCCGCGTTATTTGGTAGTGTGAACAACTTGATAAAAGCAAGCAATTTGTCGCGAAAGAAAGTTAAACATTTCCTTCATACTGAACCTGCTTACACAAAATATCGAACTGTGATCCGAAAAACGCCGCGACTCAAGGTCATAGTTTACGATATCGACGAAATCTGGTCATTAGATCTGGCCTTTGTTGATAAACTTGCCCAGTACAACCATGATGTTAAGTATCTGCTTGTTGCAGTTGACTGCATGTCCCGCTATCTCAGAGTGCAACCCTTGAAATCAAAGTATGCTACTACAACAGCAGAAGCGTTCAAACTAATGATAACGACAAAACAACCGGAAAAAGTATGGGTGGACAAGGGCACAGAGTTTAAAGGGTCCTTCGAAGCATTATGTAAAAAGAAAGGCATAAACACATATAGCACAGAGAGCGAGAAAAAGTCCGCATTCGCTGAGAGAAATATCCGTTCCTTGAAAAATCTTATTTATAAGTACTTGGAGGATAAATGGACTTACTCATACATTGACAAATTGCAAGATTTTGTCAATGCAATTAATTCGAGAACAAATCGTGTCACAAATCTTGCACCAAATAAAGTAACTAAAAAAGATGTTCCTCGCCTGATTTCATTAAGAGCAGAACAGTCTTTGAAGTTAGTTCGACGTCCAAAGCTTTATGTTGGTGATTATGTTAGACTTGCCAAAGTAGACATACGTTTTCGCAAGGGTTACAAACAATCGTTCACCGATGAAGTGTTTGAAGTTTTTGACATACCAACACGAAATCCTCCAACATACAATTTGATTGATTCTAACAGAGAACCGATTGAGGGAAAATTTTACGAGTCTGAACTGATTCGCGTTCTGGAGAAGGACAATAATGACTGAGGGCACTTCCGACAGTCTTTTCACCCATAATGTTCCCCCTTCCTTCACAATTACCCTAGTTTCATCTGCATCAATGAACGTTTTTAAGGATAACACTCTGGCCAACTTCAAAAATCTCCTGAGTGAAGAAATAAATTTGCAAGGTGAATGGAGAGTAGCAGTTACAGAAATTACCTTCCCTACTCAGATAAACAACGTAACTGACAACAACATTGTGTACTACAAAAAAGATCGGGTTATAGCAAGCATGAAAGTTGAGAAAGACAAGATCTCCAGACCTTACCTTGGAGAAACAGCAAAATTAACAAAAGGAGAATATACGAGCATTGATCAAATACTGGACGAGATTCGTCGAAAGACAGAATTAGAGAAATTGGATTACGTAATAGATCCAATAACCAAACATCTTTCCTTATGGCTGCATTATTGGGAAGGTATAACTTTTTCAAGCCCGCAAATTCCTAGTCTACTTGGATTCAAAGGCGTCAGAGATGGAACTGGTTATCATATAGGTTACAAACAAGGAAGCACGAAACATAGCACATTCTCTACCCAAGATCTTATTGCTGACTATCCCGTTGATGTATGCGCTGGTACTCAGCTTATGTTTATTTATCTGGACATAATTCATTATCAAATAGTCGGAGACACAAAAGCACCCCTTTTACGAGTCATTGATACAAATCGTCGAGTGAAAAACGGTTACGCATGTACAATTGAACCGAATCATCGTAAAGTGTTTAGTAATTTGGATTTTAAAAAACTTTTGGTCAATAATATTTCCAATATTTCTGTGAACTTGCGCACAGAAACTGGAGGACTTGTTCCTTTCGCTGAAGGGGGAAAAGTTGTTCTGACTTTGAAATTTCAAAAGTTTAGCAATTGATCAAAATGGATTCATATTACCACAACCAAGCAAACCTACCACATTTCTCGGGGCATTATAGACAACGAGGCAGTGGCTTCGGTGCATTAGCCTTGGGAATAGGAAGAGTCGCACTTCCACTGGCTCGAAAATTTGTGATACCCGCGGCTAAAAAAATCGGAAAAGAACTACTTCTTCAGGCAGCTCCAGAACTGATAGAAGTTGCAACAAAAAGAAAAAGTCCTAAGCAGGCACTCAAAAGCACCGTTAGAAAAACAATCAAAAAGCAAGTAGGAGGAGGAAGTAGATCTCGGAAAAGTCATCCGAAAAGAACGACGGCGTTTAAACGAAAAACGAGACGCGTCATTCCCAGAAAACGAACTGCACAGAGAAGTCGCTCCGATTTCTTTACAAGGGTTAAAAATGATTTCTAATTTAATCCCGAGTGAAGCAACTCACAGCTCCTTGGACTTATTTGAGAAACCGCCTTTGCTTGTCACTTTTGAAAATGCATTCACCCAAAAAATTGGACCTTCCTACTCCCCTGATGGTCCTATGCTAGAGTTTGAAGTACTCGGCGACAGAAATAATTTCATCGATCTTCAACGTACTCGTTTGGAAATAGTTGCACGAATTGTTCGAAGCAATGGAAACGTGCTTCGAACACATGCTACAGAGGCGGCAAACAGAGATACGCCGTATTTTGTTAACAATCCTTTTTCTTCATTATTTTCTGAGTGTACACTGTCTCTGAATGGTGAAAAAATATCAACTACCAATGCTAATTTTGCCCATAAAAGCTTTATTGAGACCGAGTTTTCATACGGTAATGATGCCAAGAAAACATGGTTGGCTTGTCAAGGTTATTATTATGAAGAAAATCCATCAGCCATTGACGGTGCTGGAAGGAGAGCTGATGATGTTACGGAGCGTAAAGGTCTCGTTGCGGCCTCGAGCGAGCTGAAGCTATTTGGTAAAATTGCTTGCGATTTTTTGTCGTGTGACAAGCATCTACTTAGCGGTGTGACAATAAGATTGTCTCTTAGACGTTCTCCTAATGATTTTGTTGTCATATCTGAAGATGCAGCTAAACACTACAAGGTCCAAATAATCGAAGCTAACCTCTATGTCAGAAAGATGACTGTGACTGACTATGCTCTCTCATCAATAGAAAAAACTTTGTTGAAGAACCCGGCAATTTACAATTACATCGAAGTAGTACCAAAAACGTTTCTCGCAACTGCAGGAGTACAAAGCTGGCGACAAGAGGATGTTTTTGCAAAAGAACCTGTTCGAAGAATGATAGTAGCAATGAGCATAAACGAAGCATATTTGGGTACTAATAGAACAAACCCTTTTCATTACCAGAAATTTGGGTTGAATGAGATCATTGTTTACAGAAACGGTCTACCCATTGCCGGAACTCCCATCTCAACATCAGACAATAAAAGAATTTATTACAATACGCTTGAGGCTCTTGATTTTGTTTTAAACACTAGTCATGGAATCAGTCTCGCTAATTATGATAATCATTATATTATGGCTTTTGATCTCACGTCTACTCAGGAGGCTTCACACGATTTTATTCATCCTGAATTGACCAATTGCACTATTTCGCTCGAACTCAAGTTTGACGCAGGTCTCGCTAATAACGTCGAGTTATTGTTTATGGGAGAGCGTGCATCAACAGTTTATGTGCGTTCAGATAGAAAAATTACCAAAAACACTCTTATGACCTAAGATAGACATGGATAATCTTCAACTAGTAGAAATTATTAACCGTTGTAAACATTTGAAACATCGCTTTAGAGGTGTTTTTCCGGCAGATTTGCCATGCTCTTCAGTACTGAAAAACGATAATACGTTCATGATTATGAATGCCTCACCATCGGATCAACCTGGAACCCACTGGTTGCTTTTTGCTCGAGCTGGAGGACAGATATTCTTCGCAGATCCTCTAGGTAAACGATTATGTGATTATCCCCTCGTGTACAAGAATATGCGACGAACAATTCACGAGGGAAATCAGCTACTGTTGAAAAAACCAATACAATCAGCTGATTCAGTGTTATGCGGACTTTATTGTATTTATGTTGCTCATGTTATAATTACAAACAAATTTCCAATAGGTTTCAAACTTAATGATCATGATTTGATAAGATTTGCCAAACATATGTTATTCTAAATTAATTTATTGATGTTTTTGTAAAATTTATAAATTCGTTTTTTTTTTTTTCAATTCATTCTTATTAACAACAAAGTTTTTTTCTGCAAGTTTATGTGAACCGCGAAAAGTTTCATATCAAGTCCTTCGAATTATTAAGGCATGGCCGTTTGGTTTAAGGGGCAATAGCTAACCCGGCGTTGCTCGTCGCTACGCTCCTCGGGAACGCCTCCCGATTGTGTAGTAACAATTTTTTTTTTTTTTTTTTTGGTATACAAGAGCGAAAGAAAACCAATATTTAAAACTTGAATTTCTTCTCCATGATAAATTTCACAAACAAAGTGTTTGAATCAATTTCCATACAACCATACCCACTTAAAATTATGTCAATTATTTTAGAAAACTCAGCAGCGTTTTCACCATTCAAAATATTAGTAAAGCGTTCAATTGTTACGTTAGTAATCAGGTCAGTTTGAGTTTGAACAGATTTAGTCTGCGAGCCGAAGCAAACTTGAGGCAATCGTCTGCGAACTGGAACACCACTAACATCTAAGTTGTTGATAGAGTTATAATTCACAGCTATTTTCAGTTTTTCCATCAGAGGGCCAGACAATTCATAGTTGGAGCAACCCAAAATTAAATATTTGAATGTAGAGAGAAGACAAGGAACAACGAAGGCTTTTGAAGTCATCTTGTTAAGTAAATCGGTAGACTCTTTCGTAAATTCGACCAGCACATGATAATGTTTTTCGTTGTCAATCGAATGGTTGCAAAAATCTAATTTATTCGAATGGGAGGATACTGCAAAATTTGCTTTTGAAGCGAAGCCTGAAAAGTTGGGTTCATGATTCAGGATGAAAAATTTGTAATTTTTACGGAATTGTTTGAAATAATCAGGGGATTGCTCATACATTGCTTCAACCATTGCTTTGAAGTTTCAATCGAATAACGAGTTGATAATGTTACACAACCCGACAGTTATCATCGTTTTCACTTTCGCATTCCTTTTCAGAGCATGAAGATTTTTTAGATTTGTTTCGCTTTTTTCTAAGTTTTTCAGTCACGTCGCAGTTTTTTGCTTTCGTCAACCTTTTAATTTTTGTGTAATTGTCCGCCAAGGACTCGAATTCACCAGTTGACAAAGTTATTCCTTGTCGATACTTAAAAGTTCCCTCTTCGTCTTTTTTGTACAATTTGATAGTTATGTAAGTACCGGTCTGTGCGAATGTTTTTGCACCGACTCTAACTAAACGTTTATCATTCGAAGATATATCCCTAAAATCATCGAAATAGTCTACATCCGTGTCAAGAGAAGCGTACATTATAAATGAATAACAACCAACTGGTTTTTAGTGTGGAACGTTGAAGAATGACTGATCACAGTATACGAGACAGATCATGCGCTCCCAAAGTAAAAATTTAGGTGATAAAGTTTACGAGCGCCCTAAGCCATATTGATAAGACTTAATCACCAAGGATATAATTTCTTTAACGATAAACCTCTTTTTATATGGGTATTTAGTTACTTTTTCCCCCGGCTATTGTCTAAAAATCTTCTAGTGTTATTTATTGTGACGGTTATTTTAATGACTGTTATGAATCATGGTAATGAATTTCTAACAGCATAACAATGAATGTCTGGCAAACTATCATGAAAACTTGATTTTGAGTGCTTTCGCCCGTAACCACTATAATAAAGCTGTCACATAAATCTAAAAAATCGGGTTTTCACATTCATTCCTAACATGACCTCAGGCGTCATGCTTAAAAGAATGAATAAAATTTGATAGCCTCGCCTAAAAAGTTATTAGCTTTGACCTAATTGAACTATGCCACCCCTTTCCTGATCTTATTTTCATTAATAAACTTTTCATACTTTTCATTCTCTCAATTTCATTTCGGTAGTTCAGTCATTTCATTTTAACAAAACTTTAAACCTCTTCAAGTCATGACTAGTCCTTTACAAATAATCTCAGTGTCTGATCGAGAAAGAACCATTATCTACCAAACATACACGAGAGAGTCGATTGCAGTCATCCATCAACAGAAAGAGAGAGTCTCTCCGTCTACAGCAAGTCCGTTCAATGACTTGGCTCCCCGAAAAAACGACGAGAATCAAAACGAGGAATGGACTACAAAAAGTCATATCATGCTACCAAACTACCTCCTTGATCACATCGATCTACTTAGACAGAATCGAAAACGAATGTACGAGAGTTGCACTATTCACGAGAGCTATCCGGCATTAGAAAAGACGGAGATAAACGACACAACCTCGCTCGAGCAGTCTCCAAGAAAAATTCTCTTCGCGTATGACTGCGAGTCAATGCCGTTGTATGAAAATCAGGAGGGATGTATTCGTGACTATGCAGAGCGCGAAGCGTACTGGGATATTCCGACAGCAATGTCTCCCGAGTCGTTTGTTAGGGGACCAGTTTCAACTCCAGAACAATCAACTTCCTATTCGGATGCTCGGGTTTCATCTAGTGCGGAGACAATTGATCTAGTCACCCCAGATCTCATTCAAGGCACTCCTCCAAATGCAGCTTGCTATGCGCCAAAAAAGAGAAAACTACAGTTTCGAGGTTTCTAATAACTTAAACAAAAAACTTTCCTTCTTTTGTTTCAAATATTATTCCAAGGTTTTATATTTTCATTTTTGTTTGATTTGACTTCTAAGCTGTTTTAACATTACTGTGTGTATATTTTTTGTCTCAGTTTTTATTTTGCTTAATAGATCAATTAAAGTTTGCCCCGTAAAGTTTTCAGCAAAATCTTAGAGAAAAACTAGAAAAAAATCAGAAATCGAGAATAATTTTACGCTAAAATTGTTGTTTGAGAAAGAATGAGAGAGAGAGAGAGAGAGAGAGAGATAAATACACTTGCTCACTAGTGAACCCCATTTGGAATATCCTTTTCGGGATATTGCTTTCTTTTCAAAAGAAAGATAAATATGGAAGGGTCCAACATTTTCTTGTTGGTAGTCCAACCATATTTATTTGGCTTTTTTATCAAACACTCTCTGTCCTCTCTCTCTCATCATACTTTGTGCCCGGTGGGGTTAGCCAGGTCTTACGCAAAGTAACAGAGAGTGTTTTAAGCCATAAATCTGCATTATATTACATTCATATACATGTTTTGGGTGAAAAACGGACAATTTTTTGGTAAAAATGTGAAAAAAAAAATTATGTTTTTTTTTCGAAAAATGAACATGACCCTTAACCCTGCTCAGAAATTCATGGCAAATTGATTGAGGGTAGTTTCAATGGATTTGGAGAGAAAAAAAATTTTTTCCCAATTTTTTTTTTCAATATTTTCACAAAAATCAGATTTTCTCAAAAAATCACAACTTTTCAGGCGACTACTCTCATTGATTGGGTTATAATTGTTTTTTTTTTGAATTTCTACGCTTGTCCTAATTACGTATCAGATAGCTCCTAAAAATTTCAAACCACATTCACTTGAATTTAAAACGAACGAATAATTCAAGCTAAAAATGAAGGAAAAAAGAAGTTAAAAAATTATGTTTTTTAAATTTCGAACTTGACCAGTAGAACTGTGCTCGAGGTCCCACAAAACTTACTGGTTTTTTTGTTGATAGATTTAAAAGACACTTTTTTAAACATTACTTTTCCTTTTTTCACAACATAAAAAGTTTGAGGTTTTCCTTTATTTTGAAAAAAAAAATTTCACTTGAAATTACAGAACGGGAGGCGTTCCCGAGGAGCGTAGCGACGAGCAACGCCGGGTTAGCTATTGCCCCTTAAACCAAACGGCCATGCCTTAATATTTCGAAGGACATGATATGAAATGTTTCACGGGACACCGAATGACATGAAGGAAACTTTGATTCCGATATCTTTTACACATTCAAATGACAATCTATGCTTATCATGCATCGGTAACTATCAAGGTGTCAAATTTGCAAAATTTTCATTTTTTAAGTTTACTATTTTTTCAACTTAATTAGTTAGTTGAGGGCTTTACTTTCTGAATACTTTTATCTCATAAATCTACTTTTTATTATACCTATTTACGCAAACCAAGAAGTGGGCTTGAAATCATTAGGAAATTACTGTTTCACGGTTAAAATTAGTCAGAAAAAGTTTTAGGCTCTATCTGAATCATTCTAAGCATTAAATTTTGTAATTTAGTGCTGAAATGTTAATTGAAAGTCTAAACCAGTCGCCTAAAAAAAGCCAAAATTTTATCGCTAACCCTTAAAATTAACAGCAAAAGTTTGAGGCTGTAAATGAATCAGTTTTTAGTATACAAAACCCCTCCACTTGAGCAGAGTGATGAGACATATAGAGCTTAAAGCTAGAATAAACCCTGTTTTTGGAAAGGAAAAGACTTATTGCCAAGACGGCGAAGTATAACTCTCGTTAATGGCTTCTACTTGCCCTTACCCGCAAAGTTTTTTGGTGCTAGTCACTTCTCGCTTTTGCTTTTCCATAACCAGTTCTACTTGAAATTCTCCTAAATTTTCTTGAAATTTTCCTGAATTACTTCAGTAACTTCAACAAACAATGCCGAACTCTACTTCTATCGCGACACCTGTTCCTTGCCAGCAGTGCGGAAAAATACTGAGCTCTAAAAGGAACTTGAGAAGACATGAGCAAAAAGTTCACAAGATCCTTCCTCCCCCTCCTCCTCAAACTGTTTGCGATGAGTGTCTAGAGTCATTCGAGAGTTTGTCGGAAGCCCGAGAGCACGTCGAGCTGGTACATGACATGACTTCGAATAGTCATTGTATCTATTGCCATACAATATTTCTCACCGCGGAAAGCTATGGACAACACTTGCTGAAGAAGCACGCATTGCCTGTTTGGGACGGCATTGAGACGACGTCTTCCGCTGCCCCAACGGAAAGCGCGTTCAGAGGCAAATTGCGTCGATACGATCTCAAAGTTGGTGAAAAAGAAATGGATTTGCTTCAAGTCATGATGCAAAACAAGGAGGAAATAGATGCTCTTATACTGGAAAGGGTCAAAGAGGGTCCGAACAAGGTGCAATTCCATGTGGAAGTGGGAATGATCAAAATTCCCACTGTGCAAGACGGGGACAGTGGAAACTTCGAAAGGACCATGCTGTTTCTGAACACTAAGACATTGACAGTGTACTTCGAGGGAATAGCTGGGGTTCAATTCTTGGAACTGATTGAACATATGGTCAACCAAGTCAAT
This sequence comes from Symsagittifera roscoffensis, assembly GCF_963678635.1. Lineage (NCBI taxonomy): Eukaryota > Metazoa > Xenacoelomorpha > Acoela > Convolutidae > Symsagittifera > Symsagittifera roscoffensis. Next base: position 42,056,673 of record NC_087070.1, on the reverse strand, counting down.
TCGTTCTCTTCTCATGGTAGCGGATGGATTATTGACAGAATTGAAAAATTGCAAATCAGTTTCGCGGCCTTCTCACCAATAAGAGCAGGATCCTACCTCGAGCTACCTGATGCACTCAGCGCAGCATCTACTCTGCTCACAAATATCAACACTAAAGATGATGACCGTTGCTTTCTCTACTCCTTTGTTGCCGCATATCACAATGTGAATGAGCCGGCCCTCTACCCCACATCTAGACGGTGGCTGGAGAAAAACAAAGTCTCAACCTACAATCTCGACAAAGAAGGAATTGTGAAAATCAATGGGGAATACGAAATGCCAATGGGTCTGATGGATATGGACAGATTTGAAAAGTTGAACAATTGTCAAATCAACGTCTTCCGGTAAGCAAATTCTAATTTCCTTCTAAAAATTTTAAAATTCCTTCAATAATGTTCTTCACCTATTCAAACACCCTTTTTATTTCATTTCAAACCTAGGTATAAAAATTATTTTTCTGTTCAGGTACAACGATGGCGAATTGTTGCCCATAAGAGTATCGAGCAGATTCACTACTAGCCTGATTGTGGACTTGTTGCTGCTGACAGATGGATCAAAATATCACTATGTGTTGATAAGTGATCTCCAGAAACTGGTCGAGTACGTGCGGCACAAAGTGCACCGATTTCAATCTGAGATTTGTCGCAAATGTTTCCACACATGCGCTTCATTCGAAACTTTGAGAAGACATCAAGAACTGTGCTACCAAGACGAAGATGTCGTCATAACAATGCCCAAGCCGGGAAAAGATGACCACAAGTTCAAAAACTTAACAGCTCGTTGGTACGTACCCAGAGTAATCTACTTTGATTTGGAGTCACTGCTCTTACCAGTATACGGACCGCAACCTGATCCGCGAAAATCTAGCACGCAAACAATTGAAATCCATCAACCGTGCGGCTACGCGTTAGCAGTAATCGAATTTGGGAAAAAAGACCTGTTAAAGTTTGAGCTTAAAAGAGGACCGAATGTGATGGAAGAGCTAATTAGCTCCCTTGAATCGTTAGCGAGACAAATTTACGTAGAAAAAAGGAAATATTACACTTTCACTGGTATAACAGACCAGGAACGGGAAGATGCTACAATTTGTTGGATATGCGAGAATGATTTTTCCGACAATGATCAAGTGGTACTTGATCATTGCCATTACACCAACAAGTTTCTGGGTTGGGCACACAATGAGTGTAACGTTAATAGAAAAACAACAAATTACATTCCAGTGGTAGCTCATAATTTGTCAAATTATGATTTACACTTTATAATCAAAGCGCTGGCAAAAAGCGATTCGGAAAACACTTTTTCCGTAATACCCGCATCTGAAGAAAAATATATATCCTTGACAATCTCAGTCTACATAAAAACGTACACGGACAAAAACGGAAAAATCAAAAAACTCTACGAAAATCTGAGATTCATCGATTCGTATAGGTTCATGCTGGCATCGTTGGCAAAACTTGTCGATAATTTGCCCAACGAAAAGTTTTTTCTGCTGGAGAACTATTTTGAAAAACTCGGCCACTCACGTGAAAAAGTCAGTCTGTTGAAACAGAAAGGGCATTACCCCTACTCATACTTCAACTCATTCGAAAAATTCCGAGAAACTCGCCTTCCCCCACGAGCAATGTGGAAAAATAGTCTAACAGGAGGGGATGTGAGTGTTTCAAGAAGCGAGTACAATCATGCCCTTAAAGTTTTCACCGAACTGAAGTGTGGCTCACTTGGTGATTACCACGACTTGTACTTGACTACAGATGTGCTATTGCTTGCTTCCGTTTTCGAAGCTTTTCGTGAAGTTTGCTATCAAACATACGGGCTGGATTGCGCCTGTTACTTCACGGCAAGTAACCTTTCCGGGGACGCCTTTCTAAAAGTTTGTAAGCCCGAACTGAAACTCTTAACGGACCGTGAACATCTAGACCTTGTGCAGCGAATGATACGAGGAGGCATGTCGTCGATTTACGCGCGCCGATTTTACAAAGCAAACAATAAATACCTCGACGATTTTTCGCCCTCAGAACCATCAAGCTACATCCTCAATATTGATGCAAACAATTTGTACGGGGGGATAATGAAACACTGCCCTTTGCCCTTAAACGATTTTTCAATAGTTGAAAAAAGTCTGGCAGACATACTGCTCACCAGCGAAACATCAGAATGGGGTTATATAGTTGAAGTCAATTTAACCATACCCGAAGAGCTTCACGACTTCTTTGCTGATTACCCCCTTGCCCCCTCTCGTGAAGTAGTGGACATCGGTGCAATGAGCAACGAGCAAGTCGACATGTTGGGAAAATTGGGAATCACCACACTGCCAAAAGTGCCAAAGCTTCTACAGACCTTGCATCCTAAAGAAGGTTATGTTTTGCACTACCTTACCCTAAAATTGTACCATGAGCTAGGAATGAAAATAACTCACCTCGGAAAAGTTCTTCAGTTCCGCCAAAGTCACTGGATGGCACCCTTTGTCGACCTCAACACCCGCCTACGAAAAGCCGCGGTAAATAAATTCCAGGAGAACTTCTACAAGCTAATTGTTAATTCAGCTTTCGGTAAGACAATGGAGTCTAAGTTAGGAAGAATGAAGCTGGAGATTGTAAGGAATGAGAGAGAACTTTTACAAAAAACAGCTCTGAGCACAATGAAAAGCTTTCAAATCATTGACGATCAATTAGCCACAATTAGCTTTTCAGTAACAAAAATATTGTGGGATAAACCTATGATAGTTGGTGCGACCATCCTAGACCTCGCCAAGCGTTTCATGTTTCAGTTTCACTATCAAAAAATGAAACCAAATCTAAACTTGGAACTCCTTTACTCCGACACGGATAGTTTTATTTACGCCATAAAAACTGATGACGTTTACCGAGACTTGGAGAAAATAAAAGCTGATTTCGACTTTTCAAATTACGATAAGGACCATTTCTTGTTCGAGGATACCAACAAGAAAGTTGTGCTGAAGTTCAAAGACGAGACTGGTGGGAAGCCGATCAGAGAATTCATCGCCCTAAAACCGAAACTATATTCGGTCGTCCTTAATGGTAAATAAAATTTAAGCCACCCTTCCACCCCCCATTCCTACCTTTTACAGAACAAAAATACCACCACCAACCTACCTACACCCCTTAATTTGTTGCATTAAACTATGGGCATTTAGCTGATTTAGGCAACATTATACAATGTTGCCTAAACGTTGATTTATCTGACAACATATTCCCTCTTGTTTCCTCTTTTTTAATCATAATTTAGAGTCTTCTGCTCTTTTTTGGTAAAATGAATCAAATTTTGTTCGGTATAAATTGAGTTGCTGAAGTGAAATGAAGCTATCCCCAACGTTGTAGAAAAGAATAATAATTTTGCTATTGTTTAGAAGGCACTCAAAAATTGAGTGCCAAAGGAATTAAACGGAGTGCACAGAGAGAACTGGTCCACCAAACCTTCAGGGACACATTATTCACTGGAAAAACAATGAGAGTATACAACTATAATATAGTTTCGAAAGGTCACACCAATATGACAGTGAAACAAAACAAACTTGCATTATCACCATTCGACTCAAAACGTTTTCTACTTTTCGACGGAATTTCGACAGTGCCCTTTGGCCATAAAGCCGCTGAAGAAAATGCTTTTCTAGAAGACATTTACATGGACACCGAGTGGGCCAACTCATACAATGAAACTGATAACAGTTCTCCCGATTTTACACTCCCGGATTGGGGATTTTTACAGCGGCCCTACTCAGAAGCAGAGCTGCAAGAAGAAGAAGAAGCTTCTAGTAGCCGAGTCCGTGAACGTCCCCCTATAAAAAACCCATTTATTTTATCTGAAGCTTCAGAAGAACGACCATCTAAAAAACACCGCAAAGAAAACCAAAACAATAAACATTAAAGTCTGAAACATATATTTTCAGATGATTTTTACTCTTCGTCCTTTTTATACTTCGACTTGTATATGTTTTGGTTTTTACCAATTTACAACTAATAAAATACTCGTATTGAGCTCAATCACTGTTTTAACATAAATAGCTTCAGGCAAATAAACTAGTAGACACAAACCAAGTGTTAATTCAAACAAATGTGTGAAATCCTTAGGCTTGTTTTGAATAATAAACTTTAATAGCATGACAAATCTTTGACGAAAAGAAAGAAAGCCAGGAAATGATATCCACATGAAACTAGGACGAAAAAAGAAAAGTTCAGGAATTAGGACGATTAATTTTAATTATCGCGGGAAAAGGGACCGCTTTCAAAGGAATTAGAAGGAATTATTGTATCGCGTCCCGGTTGTTGAGCTCAGCTTAACAAGATCCTAAGGAGGGGGTCTTTTACTTTAGGGGTGGGAACTTGCGATCATTTACAAAATCCTAGGATAGGGGTCCTCCAAAAAATTAAGGACCCCTTTCCTAGGATTTTGCTTTACGTGAGGACCCCCCCCTTAGGAAGGACCCCCCCTTCCCTTAGGATCCGGGACACGATACAATACTACTGTCGCAGACATAGTTTATCTCGAGCACCAATTATTTTTTCTTCAAATGTTTCATTTTTGTTTTTTAGTCTTATGAACTCGAAGGTCAAACAATCATTTTCCGAGCCTTGACCTTTTGCCTTCCGTTACTAGCCTTGTTTCTGACCTTGCTTCCAATTTGCCACGAACGGCCTGGCCGTGTTTAGAACAGGTGTGTCCAACTTAACAGTACTGCTTCGCTTCCGTCGCGAATGACTCATCACACTACACGGCGGAATCGAGTGTCTCTGCTGTTGCTGGATCTCCAAATGATGCAACCCTTCTTCATTGCATAACTTCTCATCATTATGAAACCCTCCCTTATTACGTAACTCCTCCTGGTTATATAACCCTCTGTTTTTACGTGATACGTCTATGTTCCGTACTTTATCGCTTTGTTTTGAGATTTCTTGGTTATTGAAGGTCGATAAAGCAGTTTTGTTGCTGTTTGAACTCGTTCCCGCCGTTCGCTCCGGCTCGCGTTTCCGTCCCGCGGACGGGATCACGAATTCTTGTGACTTTCCAGTAGTGCATGTAATAAAATCAGTTGTCAGCTCTGTGTAGTCGTTTGTCGGATTTAGTGTTCGGATCGTGTCGTGAGTGAATGTGGGTGAAGAGAACTTAGGGCCGTCGCCTGCCATCATTTTCGAGGGTTCCAACTCTACTACCGTGTTTGATTTGATACTAATTTTAGTCACGTCTTTTTGACTCTCCATGGACAAGCATTCTCTCGCTGCGATTTGCAGGTTGTTTTCTAAAACGATACTCTCTTCTTTTTCAATTGGACAGAAAAAGCGGGCGTTTCATTTAAGGAATAACCGCCGAACAACCCAAGTGGAAACCCTCGAATATGATTACACGCTTTGACATAGAGCTGGCACCTTTTTAAACTCTATCTTTTTCCTTCACAAAGCTGCTCCTTCGTGCGTAGCAAATTAAAATTTCGTACTGGTTTTGTCAAATGAGCTTAAAATAGAAAAGGGGAGAAAAATTAGTGCTGCGAATAAGTTTTACCTGTGGCTTCTTTTCTTGAAGTTGCCATGTAATTCTTGGAGCTCCTGTCAGTATACATGAAACTTCGGGTGGCAACTTCCGTCTCCGAATCAGTCCCCCCTTTTCCCTCTTTGGTTCCACGCCCTGGCGACTTTCTTCCTTGACTTCTTTTTGACCCCCCTTTACTCCCTGGATGCGCATTTGGTTGGTCATCTTGTACGCAAAAGACGTGTATTTTTTGAGTCTGTTCATCAACCCCTAAATAATATTGGGTCGGCTTATCTCCCTTCGGCTTAGTGCCTTTGTCCGAATCCGTTTTGTTACTGCTTTGCAATTGAGTGTCACCTGTTTGGTCCAAAAGAGAGCAGCTCACTCTTTTTCGACCTAGTGTTCTATCGGATTCAAGAGCGGCTTGGTCGGCTCTGTTTTCATTCGTGTCTCGGAGAGTTGTCGACACGTTGGTGTGTTCGTTGGTGTTATTGGCTAACGACAATTTCGGAATCTCGTGCAAGTATACCCGAGTTGATTCGATCTCGGCTCTTGGATCCGACGAACTGTTGTTCTGCAAACAGGGTCTTCGGTTAAGCCACCAGTGATCTGCTTTTAATTCACACATATTCATGTCACCTGGCTCAAACAGAGTTTCTTGTCGAGAGTCCAAAAGGTCGAAAGCAAACGAGCAATCAGTTATCAAGGCTTGACCTCTGTTCACAATTGATTCGACTTGGTTCACATTCTGCTTTGCATTTGTCTCATGTGCTTTTTGCATAAAGTGACTTTTTTCAGCTGTGGAATCGGAGATGTGAACATTTTTCGGCTTCGGTGTTTCCGAAGAACCTTTCGGCCTGATGATCCGAGTTAGACATCTGTCGGCTTCATGGACGCTTTCGGGTTTCTGTTCGTTATTTTGATCAACATGCTGATCCGAATTACTAAAATCTTCGCTGCTCGAGTCTTGATTTCCTCGCGACGTGCAAATTCGATAAACGAATTGCTGCTCGCCATTTGAAGCGTTCGAAAAATTGACGTTAGTCGAGTTTTGGAGGTCGACAGACTGCAAGAGATAGTCACCCGAGAAAAAGTTGGCGGGGTCGATTGAGTTTGGTTCGGTGTAATTTGAAGCCGGACTCTGACCACTTGCTAAGATCTCGGCAACGTTTCGTACTTTAATTGCTTCCCGTTGCTGCACGTGATTTGAAGAATCTTCTTCACTCCTAAAAGTCTGAACAGATTTGTTGGTTATCTCAACGTCTTCGTCTTCGTTTAGATCTCCCATATCGAGCAGAGCTTGTTGTTCATGCCTTCGTAAAATTTTCACAAGACTTCTTAAAGAAATAAGGGGCATTCCTGTCTTTTTGTCAATCAAAGCGGCACCTTGAATTGATCCAAGTGCACTGGTTGTAACTTTACCACCCATCAATGTTTTACGTTCATTTTGAGCATGTTTGATACCTTCTCGGTTCGAATTTTGAGGAGTGAACGAATTTTTGTCGCCCTCATACGAGAAATCGACAGTGATTTCATCAGAAGCGAACATGCCAGAGTTGTCTGGATTGATCTCATCGCATTCAACGTTAGCTACTTCTGATTTGTTCTGTTCAAATGTCGGCTGTTTGTCCGATCGGCCTTGTGATACACTTTTTCGTTTGTGAACTGCTCGTTTTGGCGATGGTCTAACGCGAATGTCATTGGTTTCATATGGACTTCGATATTGTGACACGGGCTGTTGCCTTGGCCGAGACTCGGAACGTCGCGCAGACCTTTAATAAAAACCAAGCGTGAAAATGTGATATTTTACTGATTTTTCAAGTTTTGACCATTCTTGAACCATCTAATGGAACTATTTTACTTTACTTTGTTTGGACGCTCAAAAATGCTGTGGTACAGGGGCAGATTTAATCGGGGAGGGGCGAACGCCTTCTTCCTCAGGGATTCGACCACCTGCCGACCCGAAGGGTCCCCCTTTGTACTGTTTTAAGATATCTGTTTTTGGTGACAGAACCCTTGAAATGTTCTAAGGGCGCCTTCGGTGCCAATATATACTAATTTTGAAGGGGGAGCGCGCGCCAAAAAATAACGCATTTGTTTGTCAAAATTTTCCAAAAAATGACAACAAAAAAACGCCCTTTTTGGCCAGTTTTTTTTTCAAAATTTTGTCGAAAATCAATTTGGTCAAACTGAAAAAAGTTTGATAAAGTTTTTGAACAATTTTGAAAATACGCCCATCCTCCCCTCGAGCAAATAGACCCACCCCTGTCGTGGTCCCAAATTAAACCCGTACACAAATAGTATACATATAAACGCAATTCCATATCTATGCGGTCTGCGATCATACACACTTCCCAGTTAACAAAATTTGAAATGATCATTTGAATTTTCCGTAGAAATTCGAAATAATTAAACAGTGAAAAGTGCATCGAATCAAGTAATTTTTTTGAAATTACGGTAGCCGGGCAATTTACTCCATTCCAAATCACCTTAATCCTATATATGGTGGAACCCATCAAACGCGATGAACCGAATGCGAGAAAATAAAAATCAGCCAATCAGATTTCAGTAATCTATAATTTGGAAAGTAAGTAAATATTTCCAGGGACTGAATATTGATATTGGCCGAATAAAAAACGCTAAAAAAAATGCAACATTTTCGAATTGTCACTGACTGCCGCCGAATTGGAACAAATTTTATATTTCAAGGGTTTCGTTATGAAAGAAGCAAAACATTGTCTCAATTAATTCATTTTAATTGAATGGCAATTGCTTCTTAAATTTGAATTCGGCAAATTTTAATTTTGGTCCTTCGCTCAAAATTTTTCGCCCATTCGGTCCTTCGCGCGAGAAAATAGCTCCCCTTTACACCATTTTAACCAATGTCAATTTACCCTTTGCCAAATTACCCTATCTGTTAATTCGTTTGAGTTTTACCATGTAGGCTCATGGATTTTCTCGGTTAATCAATTGAGCACTTTGGGGGCTCGACTGAAATTTTTGCGCGAAAAAGTATCCTATAACACAGCAAGACTGCTCGTATCTTCGCGAAGCCTTGAATGGTCCGACTGCCTTTTTAAGTCTACGGAGCAGTACTAACTTGAAAGAATTAAATGTATTAAAATAAAAAGAATGTTTTTTTTTTAGATATTCTGTCAAAACCCCATGTTACACACGGCATATAATGTATAAAGTGAAACAATTTGCTCCTAGTAACAAACCAATTATGGCAAAAACTCTTCCTTCAAGCAATTTGGAAAGATTTCTAACACGGATTAAATCTCCGCTTCCGCGTTAAAACCGCGAAATATTTCGCGCGTTAATTGAGCCGAATGGGCAAAAATAGCAAACTTCAAACCCCCATAAATTTACTAAAAACAATCAGAGGTAAATATCTTTTAAAAATTAAGCTCAAAAAATCAATATGATTCTGTAAAATTCTGTCAAAAATGGCTAGTTAAAAGGTCGCAATCTAACTGAAGAAAAAAAACCACCTCGAACAAAAAGATTCCGTACTTTTCGTGGCAAAATTTGGAATAATTTGCAGGTTTCAATCTGCAAAATCAGAAACATGAGTATGTTAATAAAACAATTGAATCTTTTTAGGAGGATTTTTTTCATCACCATTTTCTTCACAATGAGCCAAGTTACATGGAAATTAACATAGTCAAATCGCAAAAAGCTTATCAAGGAGGCCATGAATTCACAAAAAAGCAAAAAGCAAAGAATGGCAACAAAAAATTGAAGTGATCACGCTGGTGCTCCCACAAATGAAAGGTGACTTAACTCACTCAGGGAGAAAATGTGGTTTCTACTCAAAATGAATGCAGCTCTATTATTACAAAATGCCTTCAAAGAGTGGCAGATGGGAAAATTGTCCAACTGATTTTATCTCAGTGTTCCGCCCTTAACAGGAAATCCAATCGACAAAAAACTATTGAAAAGCTTTTCACTCCGCCAATACGTCACAAGCGCTTCGAATTGCATAAACAATACAAAATTTTTTGCCTATTCGCTAGCGGGCTTAACGATACTGAGCAAGTCCTAAATTTCGATGACCGCGATAATGTCAACCCCTTGAAACTGAACATAGACCTCATAGACCTTCATTTACAGGTAGATGGCTTCTACTCGCCCTGCATTTGTGATTTTTCTCAAAATTTCCAAAATTTCCCGAAATGCATTTTGTGTTTTTTGCAAAATATTAGAAAAATAAGAACATTTTATAAGTTTTCGTAAATTGAATCGTTCAATACAGCATATGCAAATTTTTCGATGACAAAATTTTTTTGTGAAAAATGCAATGAAATGATGATATTTCGGATGTTCAAGATTGAATATCTGCTTTGAGTTTATTCTGACCTTTTAACTCTACTTGGACTGTGTCGTGTGCTCGATGACACTGACAGCGAGGGACTCAAATTTTCATTTAAACGTGAGTTGTAATTCGAATTAATTCCTCTGGCAGAAGACACATTTTCAGACTGTCGTTTCTCGCTGGCGTCTCGTGCTGTTATTCTAGAACTTTCCGCCCCATCTTGAGATCGGCCGGTGAATGGCTGCTTCGACATAAAAGACACTTGGGAGCTGTTGGTTTCTCTCTGTGATGCTAACGTGGGTTGGTATGAGGATCTTTTGCTTAAAAATAAATAAAAATGAACTAAATCTATAATCATAAATTAAATCATTTTATCAGCAATATTTGTAGATAGATGAAATTTATTTAAGTTTTGCTCAAAGTACAAAAAATGTATAATAAAAATCTACGATAAATTTAAATACGACTGAAATTTTTCTTTGTAGAGCTACTCAAATCTGAAATTTCCGAGAAAAAAGAATAAACGTGCCCAGTTGGTTTGAAATCTAGAAGGACGTAAATAGAAAATACCGGCTGGTTCTGAATACATATTGATGTCTGCTTGACTGACCGACTTGAGTTGTCTGTTGTGGCGTTGTCTTTGGTCGACCTCTGGGTCCTCATAGTTGTACTTCCAGATGAAAAACCTGGACATAGAAGTGAAGATCAGATTTGAAACATTTTTTCTTTTTCGCATCTCATAAAAATTTGCATGGAGGAGTTAGACGCTCCAGTAAACTCTTTGGACTTGTATCCCTTAAAATTTCATTTTTGTCCAACTTTGGACGCCTTTTTCTACTGGTCGGCCTTAGAAAAAACGATGTTTAACATTAACAGCGACACAAAAACAAGATCTATTTCATTCACTTCTTCCTAATATATCTACGGCTCTATCTTAATAGAACGACGCAGTTAGTTGAACCATCAAAAGCGTTTTTGATTTCGTAATGATACACTAATTTGGCAGTTTTATGGCATAAAAAGAGGAATTTGTTAAGTACCCGATTCATATTGGTTGCTCCTGGCGCTATCTGCTGGAGCTACCAGACCCAACAGTGTCCGACTGCCGGAGTGTCTACCTCCTGCTGATGCAGTTCCAATGGTGTCCAAATTGTACCACTCTTTGTTAATTCCTGAACTCATTCTTACCACTCCTCGTTCTCCGGTGTCCTCCTCCCCCTCATTGAGACGCTGCTGTACCCTTTTTTCCAGGGCCTGTCCATTCTCAATCAGGGGCCATCTCTCGTTGCTCTTGTTCTTGTCTAAAAACGATGTACTTTCACCTTTTAAGCCCTCAAAGTCTATTCCCAACTGTTTTTTTGTCTTTGGTACCATTTTTAGACCTTCAGCCTAGGATATATGTTACAATTTCATTTACAGAAAGATTTTAAAATTGCTAATATCAAAGCTGTATATAAAAATCTCATGAGACTAGAATCCAGTTATCGACATATTTAGTTTCAATTTTCTACACAATGTCACAGTTTGACTTTGTAAAGGAGAAACACATAAGACAAGACCGCGTTTTTTAGTCACAAGGCTCAAGAAGTGATCCACTTGGCAAGGACAGTTACATTTGCTAATATGAAACTCATCCTCATACGAACTTTCATTTCCTGTCTATAGCTGTTACTGTGTTTCGAAGGTCGCGGTTAACTTTCCTTCGGTCGCGCCGGTCGCGGACACATCACCTCGGTCCGCAAAATCTGCAAATACCAAATTTTGGTCGCGGCGGTCTGAAAATATCCGATTTTGGTCGCAGCAGTCTAGAAATAATTAAATATGGTCGAGACAGTCTTAGAACCCCAACCTAGACCCGGGAAACTAAGAAATGAAGAAAGTACCCTCTCGCGTTGAGGTCCTCAGAGGAATGCTGACATTCATTAGGATGTTGCGGTTCTCCACTGGGATCCTTCGAGACCCCTGGCTGCCCTGACTCCTCGAATCATCTTCCCAGGCCGAGGACCCCTGGGATCCTCCAGAATACGTTGAGATCGACTTCGCTCTTCGCCATTCTTTCTTATCTCGCACACCAGTGTCCCAGCAGTCGTCGCCTCTCGCTTTCGGCTGAATAACTCTCGGCTTGTTTCTGTTCTGCGATGCTTGATGTCTAGATCCAGTTCTGTGTATCGACACTGTTGTCTTTTCCGCGTTCAGTTTACGAATCGATTGTGAACTAGAGCTCATGATTTGACTGTTTACTGAAATGCATAATCTATTTTTCGTTGTTGCCATAGAAAATACAATCGAGTTTACAAGTCAAAAAAGGGAAACTAAAACTTTTGTAAGAGTTTTATTTTTTTTTTGTTTTTTAACGCAAAATCAGACAGCACAAATTTTTAGGGGAACAGGTCGAGAATAATACCAAATTGAAGCAATTTCAGTTGTGATTCGAACGACTTTAAAAAGTTTTCAGCATCGAGAAAAACAGGTTTAAAACTTTTGAAATTAATTCAGTTTCCGACGAAAAAAGCTAGCGAGCAGGCTTACAACAGCTTATTTATGATATTAATTTAGGCCCTTAATTTTTAGATTCAAACAGGTAAAATTAATTTTTGAAGTTTTAGCGCCATTTTGTGAACGAAAAACTTTTTAAAAAACCTGCAAAATTTTGAAATTCTTTATTTTTTAATGATTTTTCCGTTTTTCTAGCCATTTCTCCACAAAAAATTTTTCTCCTATTTGTCTATTTTACTATGATTTTTGAATAAGTTTAAATAATAGCTTTATGTCAGATCTTTTTTTATCACACCACGCAGAAAAACTACACTAATTTGAATTTAAAAAAAATTTTTTTTCAAAAACCATGGTTGGACCAGTATGTCCTACTTGCAGAATAACCGGCTATTCTTGTTCTTCTTTGACCTTGTCCTAATCATTTTCTTCGGCGGAGAGAATCACTCTCTCAACTTGAAGCTTTTAAATTTAAGACTAAATCACTTTGTTACTTTTTGTTCTTTGAATCTAGTAGTAAGTAGAATTAACCGTTACATTTGAACGACACTTTATCATGGTGCAGCCACACACCAATTAATCTAATCCGACCGGAATTTCTCCCTTTTAGCAGAACCACACATTGCTTCTACTTATTCTAAAGGAAAATTGATTTTTTAAAATCATTTAGCTGTAAATACTACCGAGAAAATCGATATAAAAAATCTGTTAAACCTGAAAAACGATATCATCCTCAACCTCTTCATCCTCCTCATCCATCTGAAACGAGAGCAAACAAAAAACAGCAAGACTGAAAAGAAAACGATCGATCGGAAAAGAGACAAGGACGAAGATAATTTGTAGATGAAAACGGAAACAAAACGTTTTAACGGAATGAAACTAGACGAACGCAAGTAAAACAAAATTGGCCACCAGTTCATGAAAAAAAATCTAAAGGGTTTCTTTAATAGATTTCTAGAAGCATCTTGCAGCAAACGTCATCTTCAAAACGCTCTAGCTTATGAACCGTACGCAAAAAAAAACAGAGGATCTTTCGAGCCATTCTGGGGAACTCAGCCAAATTGGCAAAAAAGCGGCACAGGACGACTTAAAGACATTTCAAACACCAACGTGAACAAAAATGTTGATTCCCACGAAAACTGTTGACAAAAACCTTCCCAACACTAGAAGCCTAAATTTACCCTTAAAAACAAAAAAGGGATTACAAACCACCACAAAATGGCAATTAGAGTTTAACAGAACTTCGGTACATAAGGTTTTTAAAAGTTTTAACGTGAAAAGAGAGCCAATCCTGGACATTGAAAAAACAACCACACTTGCATGAAACGTGCCGTTGACTTCTCAAAAACACATCTGTCAAAATGCCCGCCAGGTGACTTAAATTGAAAAGTTTGACAATTCAAGGGAAATTTCACGGTTTTCTTTATTGTTTGTTGCAACAAGTAAAACTTTGTGGATAACGAAAAAAAAGAGTACAGACCTTCATTAGCCATCTGATAAAAGTAGACATCATGAAAAAAGCGAATGATTTGATGTGATCAACGCATAGTCAGAATCTGGACAAAGCGACAACGATTAATACTCTGTAATACGTTTGACCACAAGTTACGACAAGGGCTGAAAAGAAGTTAGAAAAGTTACTAAATATCGACCTAGGAAAGGAAAATAAAGTCCTGCTAATTACAGGTTGTCACGTTTTCAATACAGGTCGTCACGAAAAAACCATCCCTTGGAATAACAACTTGCGGAAGTCGAAATAGTGAGTTATAACCGATGGTCTTAACTCATAGAGTAATTTCGGATAGGGTACACCGTCTGCTCGTCACGCTATCTTATTTTCGGCCGGATAGATTCGTGCAACTTCTTAGTCTAATACCGATCCTAATCTTACTCTTATACTATTCTAGTCTCAGGTTGTTTAACTAGTCTCTGCTAGGCCCAATAGATCTAGGGTATACTGGTTTATTGCGGCTGCTGAAGTTCTCTTGGAGAGGCAACTTATTCCTAAGTTAAATTCAAATCTCTCTGGTGCTGAAATTACAAGTAATTTCAGCACTTACAAATAAGTGGGTTGTTAGTTAGATGGATCATGATTGGTTAATATTAAATACTTTACAGTGGTAAAATATCTAATTTATCCAATCATAAAATGTAGTTTAGATCAGGTTCCACCCATCCGGGTTTTACAGAGTTTTTTTAGAAAAGTTTTTCTGCAATTCAAAGGATGGATGATGGACGTTGGTATTTGGCGAACATCATATTTCTTTTGGGTTCTTCTGTTAGAGAAGTTCCAGGATCAATCGTTGTGTCTTCTTATGAAAACGACTGGGTTTTCTCAACAAACTCAAATCTGATTTCAGAATGGTTTGCTATGACAGGTTTTTCTGTTTCATGTAGAGAACTTCTTTTGTGTTCAACCTAGTCTGGGAATGGCGTGGAGATTGTGCGTGAAGGGGATGCCTGGTTACTCGGATCTGTACGTATACTTGAACATCGAGGTGGTCATTGGTCTAGTTCAATGAAGTCCTTTTCTGCGAAGTCAAGTCGTACTCTAAATCCTTTGAGTTGTGATTGTGGACGGCATATTGATTGTGGTTGGCCATTCTTTTTCGAGTGTAGTGGGGTCCTTTTGTCTTTGGATGTTCGTCTTTGGTGTTGTATGCTGATCTATATACTGCAAGGTGTAATTTACATTTTATAAAATTTCTATTAGTTCGGTGTTTTAATTATGATTTTGGTTAGTTGTTTTTACAAAAGCTTTTTGTTTTAGTTCGGTTATTTTGAAGAGTTACTCACCCTTGAGTACCTCTTATTAAAAATGGGAGTGTGGTCACAAAGCGTGGATGTAGCGCGGTGGGTTAAGCCGGCTATAGAGCATGCTCAGGACGTCCTCTCTGGTGGGTTAGGCCAGGAGTGGGAGTATGATTTCGTGCGGTTTTTGTGAGAGGTCCTGTTATGTGATAACGTTTTATGTTGGGTTTATAGTGGTTTTTCTTATGTTTCGTTGGTTGTGTCCTTTTTTCAAAAATCAAATTGTTTTTGGTATGGGTTTGTCTTTCGACTTTTTTGTGTTTTATTATTTCTTTCTTAGACTTTATAATAGTCTTCAAAAGAATAAATTATCCAGTTTTAAACTGGGTTAATCCGGTTTGGGTACCGTTGGTTTCCTTTTCTTAGTCATGCTGTTATTCTATGATTTGTGGTGTTTAGTAAGCTGCATTGGTTAGTTTTGTTTAGTATATAATTCCTTTCCAACCGGGTTAAAGGAAAGTTTGAAACTTGTTATCGTGTGTTAGAGTTGTTGAGTGTGAAAACTTAAAACTGAAATTCTTTATTTAAACAATTCTTCTCGGGCGAGCTGTGCGAGTTTGGATAGAATTCTTGTGCGAGTGAATGAAAATATCAAAAGGTTAGTACTGCATTTTCGTTTTATCAATTTACTACATAGAATTTCAATTTTACTGCTAGTTTTTTTGGGGAAAAATTAAGTTACAATTTTTCATCATTATTAGAATTACTGCTTTTAGGGATATAATTTATAAATTAATTTATACATTGGTATGATTTTTATTGAATTTATCTAGTGCAAAATATTAATAGAGTTTTGAATGAAGAAGTTTTCTATTTTTTATTTTTCTTGTGTAATTTGTAGGTGATCGTGGGATGAAGACTAAAAATCTAAATAAGACATGGATAAGAATGGTTAGTATTTATTTCAAATTTATTAGTGGAGAATATGATAAATTATACTTACCTGTTAGTCGTCGGGGAAAAAACCGTGGGGGAAAATGTCGTGTATTATGTCGGAATTTGTTAGTAATTTTGCTAGTATGCGAATGATATTTTTAGTTTGTAGCAGTGGCCAAAGCAGTTGAAGTGCTTTAATAGTTTTTAGTTCTTCAGTGCCAACTGCAAACTCATAAGGTGTGTTTTGGATGAGATTATATAATTTGTGATTGTATTTAGTGTTGTGAATGAATTCTAATATCGGGATTTCTATAGGTTGGACAAATTCATGTGGGACAAGGAAGGGTCTGGATTCTTCTGCGTTGAAGGTCTTCGTGATGGGACAAAAAATATACATTTGGGTTATGTGATCATAATTGCGAAGAATACCGTGAAGGTTAGTATCTTTGATGCAATATGTGAAGTTAAGAAAAAATGGTGATGTGTATTTAGAGTTAATAAATTGAAAACGGTGGTGTGGTTGTCTTGATGGAGTGTGTAGATCAAAATGATTTTGTATGAATCGATAATATGTATATGTGTGGGTTTGTTTAGTGCGTAACAGAATGTCGTGTGAGCAGTGCAAATCGCGTTCATGTGGTGCAAGGAAATTAAAGGTTAGTGAAAATAATTGAAACCTTTCTTTAAAACTTTCGTAAGCTTGTGTGTCGGTTAGTGCTTCAGAAATGACGTGGTCGAATTTGCGATCAAATATATTGAGTGTAAATACATATGGTGTTTTGATGATGAATTTTTCTATGATTTGTGGGTTAGCGAAACGATCATCATCTAAAAATTGGGCTTGGTTAGCTCGGATGATGTTGTGATCGTAATATTCTAGCGTATATTCGTTTGCTCGGGGTGCAGTGTATGTTTTTAGTGACTTTTTGTATCCTATATAAGTAAAATGTCTATGTGTTGGTTATGTGGTGAGTCGATATAGCATATCTTTATTTCTTTCTATATCGATGTGAGTATTAGATAAAGGTAGGCAAAGGGGGTTAGTAAAATGATAATATGATGTCCAATGAAGTGTAGGCATTAAAACTTGTTCATCTACAAAACTACGTGTGTCGTTTGTGTTGTTAGGAGTGTTCAAAGTATATTGTGGAAATGAAGGTAGGGTGATTGCTAAAAAATCTTTCGTGTTAGTGTGATTTGGATGATTAATATATTCACGGGCTGTTCCTGGTTTTGTTGGAAATGGATGGTTTGGGAATTTTCTTTTGAAAGTGCGATAAGCTCTATTAGTGCTATTTGATGATTCGGTGGATGTGGATGATGGTGCTAATGATGCGGTATAGGCTGAAGAGGGTGTAGGGGTAGGTGGGTTTGATGATTCTATTGTGGATGAAATCCGATTTATAGTGGGGTTTTCAAGGTGGAAGGGTTGTTGTTGTAGGGTGATAAAATTATCTAGTTCCTGGGAGATTTGGGGAGTATCTGGAGAATTGGATGATCGGTCTGAATGAAATGAAGAGTAGGTTGGGGTGACTTGTGAAGCATAAGAGGGTGTAGAAATGGATGGGAGTGGGTTATTTGGTGGGATTGGTTGAAAAGGGGGTTTTGAAAAAACTGAGGAGTTGGTTTGAAAATTATTGGATGGAGATGGTTCAGAATCTGCAAATTCATCAGGGGTTTCAATATTTGGGTTATTGAGTTGTGAAATGGAGTATAAAACTGAGATATGTGAATTAGTGTCTGAATTCATGCCTGATGTTATATTATTGGTTGGGAAATCGGGTGGCGGGAAAGCAAAAAGTGGAATTATTGTAATTGGAGTGTTGAGGTTGGTTGGGTGGGAATTTGAGCGGTGTAGGGATCCAAGTTGTCGGCTCATCGTGGGCTAAAAAAGTTATTATTTTGAGACTGAAAAGCGGTTGTATGGGGTTGTTCTATAATTTGTTCATATGTATTTTCATCTAGTGAATGATGTGTCATTATATGTTGAATGGGACTTTGTGATATGGTTGGTCTAAAATTTGGATTATGTGTTATTGCTAGATTTCGAAAATTTCGTGGGTCTAGGGATAATGGATGGTTATGTGGTAGGGGTGGTAATTGTGGTGCTGTGGGCGTTATTTCTACATTGTTATGTTCTTCGTCATTATTGTTTTGTCTTGTTGCTATTTTTGTGTTGTATTCTTTTATTTGTGCGTCTAAAAGAATTTTGTTTATTGATGATGAAAAAATTCCAAAAAATCCTGCAAATAGTATGCGTGCTACACTTGCCTGTCTATTTACTTGTGTGTGTATAGCGCATGTATTATAGATTCCTTTTAAAAGTGAAAAAAGAAATCCTATAAAGTTAAACATTGCGTATAAAATAGTTAATTTTTCTAAGATATAATAGGGCCATCCTAGAAAATCAAGAATTTCATTTTTGAGTGTAACAAAGCTAAAAATATTTATAGGTGAGATATCTTGTGGTCGGTATTTTTCACCGTTTAGATATATATATAGTCTTTAATGTCTTTAAAATATCCGCTATAGTCTTGTGTATAAATTTCTGCAAATCCTGCGGTTTCGGCAAGTTTGCGTAAGTTTTGGTCAATTGATTGTCTTTGTATAGTGTCCATTTGTGTTAATAATTCTTGGAATTTTTGTGTTCTAATGTGATGTTGTATATCGGATTTTGAGTATATTTCAATTGACTGTAGGTCAATATTTGGGTTTCGAGCAATAGCTCTAATGCTTTCAGGGGAAAATTTTTTGAGTGATTGCATTAATGTGGGATATGGGGTAAGAAGAAAATATTTATCTTCATCAGGGTTCAGTTGTACTACATTGTGGCTATTTTCTGATCCACATGGGACTGCGGTATCCCAGAAATAGGTTCGTCTTGAAAGTGTGTCAACGAAATGTACTTTATTCTTATAAAAGATAGGGATTCTTTTATAGCATCGTTTATCTTCAAAAACATATAGTGGTGATACTTTCTTGGTACAGGTATAGAACCATAAAATGTTTCCTTCATAGTCTAGAAAATTTGATCTATTTCCTGATAGTAAATATCCTGCGTAGGGTATTTTTAATACTGCTAGTGCAAGTGATTGTAGGATTTGTGTCCTTTCTAATTCGCATAGTTGGTGAAGTGTCTCTAATTCAGAGAGTGACATTTCTTGAAACATTCGGCTAATTGTGTAGTCTAATTTCATATCTAAGTGAATATCATAGTGGATATTACCGAAATATGTACTATTCATTAGTGATAGTTCTTGTAAACGTGTGCTTCTAGTGTCATGGGGCTTTAGATGTCCACCAGGTTGACCTTTACTTTTTTGAAAATCAACTGGTATATATGATGTTCCTTCGTTTATAGGGTGACTTGTGGCGTATGGGTCGATTTTTACTTTTCCAGTGGTCATGTCGAATCCTTTTTCGTATTCAACTAATATCTCGGAGTATTGTGTTTTGTGAAGTGGATTTCTGTATTTACATGCAAGTTCTGTTTCTTGATATATTTGAAAACGTGTCAATTTATTTTCTATATTGTGTATGTTTCTAAAATTAGAACTTTGTTTTCGTGATGGATTTACTTGTTCATATGGGATTGATTGTATAAAAATTTTTTCGTGAAATTTTATCATACGAGCGTGTATTTTTGCTACTTGAAATGTTGTACATGTGTCTTCGGGGAACCAAACAATTGTTGCTTGTGTTCGTGTTGTAGGGTCACAATAGCCTTGATCGTTTTTACATGGTAAGCTAATTTCTTGATAGATCATTGTGTTGTCAGATAAATCGCGTGTGAGTTGTATTTTTTCGAGTTGTTTTTTCCAATCGAAAAACATGATTTCTTGATATCCTTTAATTTTTGTGTCTGCTTTGCAGTTTGATGGGTCATTTATACCAATGTGTGGTATCCAGTGTTTATCGTGTATGTCATAAGTTAATCTTCCGTGTGCGCCGTTGTATGGGCATTTTTCATCTAGTTTTATATGTCCTTGATATCTTTCAAGTTCTGCTTGATGTACAGAATCTGCAAAAACTTGGAAATATACTAATTTTCTATCTGTGTTTTTATTTCTTGTGATATTTAGTCTGAGTAACTCGTTTTTACAATCTTCGGGATTGAGATGTAAAAGTCGTTCGAAATTACTCTGGTAGAATGATTCGTGGTCAAGTCGGTTTTTATTTCCATTTGAGACTTGTGAACAATGTACTTTCTTTTCAGAAAATGTTGCTGTGAATTTATATCCTGTGACTGTTGTTGCTCGGGCTTTTGAATAAAGTGTCGCTATTACATTTGTAGTTTCTATAGCTTGTGGTTCTGTTTCGCATTGTGATACTTGATTTATTGCATACTTGTGTAGTGTTTTTTGTTCATTTTCTTCACAATCGTAATGTGTTACTAATAAATCTTGGGGTCCTGTGCGGGGGGAAGGGTTTATATTCTGATTGGAGATTACTAGAAATAAGAGTTGGAGAAAAATTAATATTTTTTAGAATATACATGTGTATGATAATCCTGAGTATGGGTTATAAAATGTGATGTAACCAATTGTCTTTTTGGTATATATGTCGTATTTGTATATTACTTCAGTTGTTATAAATGGTGGTGGTAGTGATTGAGCTGTTATATTTGGTGGGTTTAATGGGTAGGGATGTTGAGTAATGTTGTTTAGTTTAATCGTGATTTCAAATTTTAATTAAAGACTATTTTGTTGGAGTATTTGGATGTTATGATCACGAATGTCTTCGTGGATGTCTTGTCAATATTGTAGTCTATTAAGTGCCCAGTTGTGGAGTCGGTTAATTCTGGGTGTTGTCCAAATAATGGTGGAGGTGCTGTGAATGTATTCCAGTCTAGTCTTAAAGGAATATTTGTTGATGATTGTTCTCGATATCTAGCGTCGAGGTTATTTGGGAAATTTAAGTTAAAAGGCGGTGGTGAAATCTGGCTTATTGATGGTGTTGATGGTAGTGATAATGTTTCTGGTAGTGATGAGGATGTTGTTGTATCCGTAGAAATATCTATTGGATCATTGATTAAATTTGGTTCACCTTGTGTAATGAATGTGTTGTCCACTATGTTAGTCGTGATGTATGTTTCGTTTGTGGGGTTAAAGGGATTTTCACGAATTTGTTCAGATGTTGGTGTTGAACCTAAGTAATCTGAGGGTAGGCTTGAGGTGCTACGTTGTGAAAGAAGCGTAGGGGTTTCTGGTAATATACCAATGGGGTTTTCTGGAGTACTTTGTGATGGGGATTGAGGTATATCAAAATGAACTCGGGGAGTTTGAAAATTTCTGTTTCGTCGAGGATGTATAATTTGTCTATTTATTTCGACTGTATTTTGGTTTTGACTAGGATTTCGTATTCTACTTAATTCTTGTGGTAGTGTTGGGTATAAGTTATATGTTGGTTCGCTTAGAGGTGCTTGTCGTTGAACTGGTTCTAGTGGTTCAGATAAGCGAGCGTGTCGTTCTTCAAAGGTATATGGGTTATCTTGAAAGGAAATTCGTGTGGATGTTTGGGGGTTTTGGGTAGTTGAAGGTGGTGTTGGGTTATCTTGGGATGATGTCGGTGAAGACTGACTGAGTGATTGTTGGTTAGCAATTTTTGATGGTTTTTTATTTATTCTTTTAGTGGAAAAATTTATGTTTATTATAGTATTCTTCTATAAAAAGAATTAGGAGGATTGTTGCTAGGACGAATGTGATGATTGCTTTCTTTATACATTTGCATATTGTCAAGATGAGGGATGATAGAAATGTTATAAAAATTACAAATAGTAAAAAAAATATCTGTTCTACTAAAAATGGTTCGTATCATTTAGATAAGTTTTGTGAATCGTACCTGTGGATATAGTCAATAGCTTTCAAACGTTGGAGGTATAGTTCAAATATGGAATAGAAAATTAAAAAAATTTTGCAAAAAATGATTAAGATTATTACAAAAGATTCAAAGGTATCAAAAAGAAATATGATTAAAAGTTTAAATATCGTTAAAAAGTTTATGAGAATGTTAAGAATTATGTTGACTGGTCGAGAGAAGAGCATTTAAGAAATGGCTTCTCGATCGAATATTTTTTGGTGTTTGGGGCAATTTTCAAGTGTGGTCGGATTATTTATTGGTTTTTTGACAAGTGGGTTGAGTTTTGTGAAAAATTGTTAGGGCAAATTTTATGCTGATCGGGAGGTCTTCTTTTTCTTTATTTTTATTTGTCAAATGATCTGGGGTATTTTTGAGATTTTTATACTTTAGGCTAATTAAAATGGTCGTTCTTTTACTTTAGGCTAATTTAACATATTTGTTTGGGGGGTATTTGAGGTCTGAGTTGGGGAAATATTGTTGATCTTTGGTTTATTAGATAAGGGAGGGTTATGATATTATGGTGATATTTATTTTAGTTGTCAAGTTGGAATGGTTTGCTTATTTTTGACCTGGAGGTCGCAAAGTTATAGTTATAAATATGCCTGGAGTTTTAATATCATTCGTCTAGTTGATTTGTGCTATAGTTAGAGAAGGTGACGGATTGGATGAATCCTATTGGCTAATTATGAACTAGAGTCGCTGCGTGTTTGTCAGCATGTTATTTTGAAAAATGAAAGTTCAAAATATTTCAGAGGTGCAAAGATTATGAAATATAAAATTAAAGCTGTTTTTGAAATTCGACTTTCTTTAATATGTTAGATTGTGGGATGAATGTTTTATAGTTTTTACGTGGTTGATTTCTAAGTCGTGATGACTCTCTATGTTCTGATTTGTCGATTTGTTCTTAGGGTATTATTTTTTCTGTCAATTTTCTATTTTTTCTTTCTTTTTGAGGTGTATTTTGATCTAGCTTTTTTGTATTTTTTTTTTGTTGTGGTTGATTTTTTATTTTGATTTTCGAGATGAATGTCATGTTGTTCCTTTGTTTTATTCTCCGTATGTGGGTTATTTTGAATAACTTTTAAACCTGTGAAAGAATATAATTGAGTTAGTTCGCGTAGTGCGTATTCTTTTGGGTAATAAGGTAATAGATTGTTTCGATGTTGAAAAAATTCTTTTTTGTCTGAGTCGGTGATTTTATATGTGACATCAGTGGGTTTGGCAATTATTTGGTATGGTCCTTTACGAAGGGGTTGTATTTTTTAAGAAATTCCTTTGTGAGTGTTAAAATTGGGTTTTAAATCGGAGGCTGGTGTAAAGCGTGAATTTATTTGTTCATTAATGTTTTGCCTTTGTAACAACTTTTTTGTTACTTTTAGGTAAATTTCATTGTGTTTTTTATCTCTGTTTAAAATCCATTCGGTGTGTGTACCGGAGGCTAATTTAAGAATTTGTGGGTGATGAAAATGATCTTCATCGTGTGTGTGTAAAGGTAGGTTATAACAAATTGAGTCTTTATTCGGTTGGCAATGACTTTGTGCATTTTTATGAGAGTTTATTAAAAACCATTTCATATGGTGACATTCCGAGAGTTGTCGTGATTTGTGAATTATATGCTAAGGGAAATAGTTTTACATCTGCTGACCATTCGGTGTATTTTGTATCATTTCCATTGATGATACATCTAAGATATTCTTGTAGTGAACGGTTCATACCTTCGACTAAGCCGTTTGTCCAAGGTGCGTGAGATGTACGTGGTTTGTGTTTGATGTTATATAAATGACATAGTGTGATGATTTCATTATTTATGAATTCCGTACCATTGTCTGTAACTAAAATTTCTGGTAGTCCGAATTTGGCTATCCAGTGTTCATAAAGTGTTGGGTAAGCGTAATAAGCGTTACAATGTGGTACTGGGTTAAGTGCTACATATTGTGTAAATGCGTCAACAATTACCATAATGTAGGAGTTTCCTTCGGATGATGGTAAAATTGGTCCTTTTGTATCAAATGAAATACGGTGGTTAAAGTACAAACTTTGTCCTTTAAAGTCTTGTTTTTGTGCTATTTGTTTTTGATTTGGATAAGGTTTATTTAGCTGACATACTATACAATCATTGCATAGTACTTTTATCCAAATTGGTGCATTTAAAAAATAAAAGTTTTGTATGAAATTTGAATATGTTTTCTCTGATCCAGAGTGTCCTTTAATGTTTTGTGTATGTGAGATATTAAAAGCTATGAGAATCATACTTAAAGGGAGACAGGGAACTGTAGATTCATTTAATTGGTATTCTAGAAGGTCTGTGTTTTCATTAATTGTTGTATTATTAAATTTTCGAAAATATCGGAGGAGTGTTTTATTTCCTAATATTGTTGTATCTGCCTTTACGGGTTTAGTTTTATATTTGTGCCATGATTTTAGTTGTCGAATTATTGGGTCAAGATTTTGATATTGTTTCAAAGTATTAATTGTAATTTTATCTGTTGGTAGAGAAAAATGTTTTCTATTTCTAATTTAGATAAAGGAATTGTATCAAGTGGGTCATGGAGGTCAAAAACTTGATTTATTGTGTATTTTGAATCGTTTGTTTGCGGTCCTGATAAATTTATTTTATCAGTTAGATTTTCTTTTTCAATTAACGGAAAAAGGTCTTTTTTATGCGGGTGTTGTTTTAATCTTTTTTGTTGGGTGTTATTCTTTATCCATTGTGAATCTGGAATTGGTTTAAAAGTTGATGTTCCAAGTAGATCAACTTCGTAGTGGTTATTTTGGCAATCTAAATAAAGTGGGAAGTGTTGTAGATTATTTATTTGTGATTGTTCAACGTCAGTTTTTACTGCATATTTGCATTCTAGTCGGGGTGATGTTTCGTTTTCTGCAAGGTAAAATTTTATATTTTTGGGTATTTCTACTGTAGTTTTACGTGTAAGTAATCAGGTGGTGTATTTCGACTTAAAGTGTCTGGTGATGCAAGATTCTTTCCTGCTGTCCAAACTATATGTAAGTTTGGGAATTTCATTAGAATTAATTGAAATCTATAAACTCGGTGATTTGGATTAGATTTTTGTGTAAAGAGAAAAATGATTGGTTTGTGATCTGTGAATAGAACTGTTGGATGTTTTGATCCAAGTATCAGAAATTCATACTCTGTTAGTGTATATATTATGGCTGTACATTCTCTCATTAGAGTTGAGAGTCGTAGCTCTGCTTGAGTGAATAATCGAGAATTTGCTGATATAAGATTCATTTTGTTTGTGCCATTGTGTGATTGTAATAATGCTGCGCCGATGCCAAAATTCGAAGCATCGCACATTGCATAGAATGGTTTATTTGGATCTGGAATTGTATTCAAAATTTGTTCAGTTAAGAGTTTTTCAATTTCTTCAAATCGTGCTTGATGTTCTGTGTTCCATTCAAAATTATTTTGTTGTCTAAGTATATTATAGAATGGTCTTAGGTATAATTGCATTTTATAGACATATTTGCTTAAAAAATTTAACATTCCAAGGAATTCTTGGATTTTCTTTTTGTTTGTTGGTGGTTGGAGCTTCTGAATAGCATCAATGCGTGATTTTAATGGAGTGATTGTTTTTCTTTCTATATTGTGTCCTAAGAATTTAACTCGTGTTAAAAAGAAGTGTGACTTGTCGGGAGCGGCCTTCAGATTTTCGTTCTGAAGTATTTTGTGATAGTGTTCTAAAACATTAAACATTTCTTCTTTTGTCTGTGATTGCATAAAAACATCGTCTAAATAGGTGATTGCGTTTTTCTCGAGTATTAGTGGTCTAAAAATTTTACTCATAAAAGCTGAAAATGCTGCTGGTCCTATGGATATTCCATAGAATAGGCGGTTGAATTCATATTGCTGATTTCCGATAACAAATTGTGTTAAGCGTCGCGATTGTTCATCTAGTGGCATTTGATTATATGCACTATTCATATCTGCGGTTGTAAAGTATTTTCCGTTTATTTTTGTTAAAATAACTTGTATTGGTTCAATAGGCCAATTGCATTTTGATTCGTCTATTAGTGAATTAAGATATCTAGCATCTAGAACTATTTTTAATGATTCTCCTTTTGCTAGGATGATAACAGGGTTGATAAATGTGTTACCTTTTGGTTGTTCTTCTTTGTTTACCGGTGATATAATTTTGTATTGTTCTAAAATATCGAGTAATCTGTTCACTTTATCGTGTAAATGAATTGGTACTTTACTTGCTCTTTGTTTTTTGAAAACTGCGTCAGGTTTTAATGGGAGATGTAGTGATGAACTGATTTTGCCAACATCAAATTTGGATGTTGCATAGACTGATGAATATTTTATTAGCTGTTTGGCTAACTTATCAAATTCGTCTTGTGTTATTTGTGAATGTTGGAAGTTAAACATTGTTGAAAATTTCTGTTGATTCTCTGTATAGTTGTTTATGTTGAATGTAGGTTTGAAATATGGGGTTTTTGTGAAATAATCTGTATTTCTTTTTTCATTACTTATTATATTATTTATGGATAATTCTTCATTAAGAATTGTGGATTGACAAATATCTAATAACTGAAGTATATTATTTACGCGGTATGCTTTTTCGTGTACTGGTGATATCGTAGCGTTGGTTTCGCAATATCCCAAAAGTCCTAAAGGTAATGTTACTTGATAGGGTGTATTATTGTATACATGTAACGAAATAATATCTGAATTCGAGTTTTTCAAATATTTTATGGATGAAATTGTGATTTTGAAAAATTTATGGATAGGTCTGAATTCAAAGTCTGACATATAGAGTTGTTGTTTATTTTGTTTTTTATCATATTGGTGAACTTGTTTTATTGAAAAATTATATATGTTTCCTGATAGTGGTTTCAGGTGTTTTCTTTGTTGGTTATATATTGGATAAAATTTTGAAAAGAATGGTGGTTGTTTATTTAATCTTTGAAAAAATGTTAGGGATGTGTCTTTTGTTTTTGTAAATTTATCTTTGATTAGTATTTTACTATTCAAAATGTTGATTGTTGGTATATATTTAGAGATAAATGGTATTCCAATGATATTGTGTTTAATATCAGTGATATGAAATATTTGTTTAAATGGTTTATTTAAAATTTTATTTTGCTCTATTGTTCTTGTGGGGAGAAGAAATAATTGGATTTTTCCATAGTTTACCAATGTTGATCCTTGTGCTGTTGCTAGTTTACTGGAGGTTTCAAGAGGTGTTAGTTTTGGGTGTAATGTTTTTATTTCATTCCATGTGGGAATGTTTATTATGTTTGATTCTGCTCCTGAAATCAATTAAAAAATCAATTTCAAGATCTGGTAGTTGAAATTCTTTGTTTCTTGGACTTTCTAAAAGGAATGGTATTGTCCAAATTTTTTCTTTGGGTTGTTTTTTTTGTATATTTTGATAGATGTGATTTGTATTCAAGCATTTTGTTTTATTATTTTCATTGGATTGATTTGTAGTGTTGATTTCGTTAGTTTCTTGTGCCGTTTGTGTAGAATGGATGGGTTCAATATAATAATTGTGAAGGAGTTCTAGTTGATTTTCATATTCATGTGATGAAAAAGGTTGTTCATATATAATAGGTTCGTAGTCATTTTCGACTGCTATCATATTTATGGAGATAGTGTTTTCTGTATCACTTTCTGAATCTGATGATTCACAGTTTATTTGATTTAGTTGTAGTTCGTTATTTCCTGTGTCATCAATACCTGGGGGGTCTGATGTTGTTTCTGGATTTGATTGTATTTGATTAATATGTCTTTGATGTTTAGGTGTACTACTTCTGTGGCGATTGTTAGAATTATTATAATGGTTATTATTCCTGTGTGGTGATTGGGAATAATTTCTATAACGATTATTATAACTTGAATGTCAATTTTGTGAATTATTTGGTGATCTGTTTTGATAATTATTGTTTGGTCTGTTATAGTTTGATATGTTATATGAGTTATTCCTTGATCGATTGTTCGGGTAATTCTGGTTTCGGTTGTTTGAATAACTTCTATTTCGATTATTGGAGTAGTTTCTATTTCTATTGTATGATGAGTTTCGTGATTGATTGTTTGGATAGTAATTATTCCTTGATTGGGAATTAGATCTAGAAACAAATTGTGTTGTATTCGAATTTGATCTGGAGTAGTTATTTCGACTATTTGGTCTATTGTAATGATTTTGTGACGAATTTTGTGTATTTCTTCGTTCTGGTGATCTTCCTCTATAACTTGAGTTATATGGTGACTGGGTTCTCGTGTAATTGGTATTGTTCGGAAGTGGTTTTCCTGGACTGTTGTTGCTGTATACATTTTTGTTTGGTAGATTTTGATCTTTCTTCATGTATTGATAGAATGATTTATTTGGTTCTTTATATTTTTGAGGTTTGTTTTGATTGTCCTGTTGTTTTTGTCTACATTCAGAAATACCATGTCCGTATCGTCGGCAATAATTACACCATTTTTTGAAAGATGGTTTGCCTTTAAAATTTGGGTGTTTTTCATAAATATTGAGTATTTCAGTGATTTTTTCAACGAGGTCTGTATCTGATTCTTGTATTTTGTTGATATTTGTGGTATTTGTTTCAATTCGGTTAATATATTGTAATTTCAGATTTTCTGTTTCTTCAAGTTTCATTGTGATTTCCGCTTGCTCTAGTTTGTCTACTAGTTTTCTAAAATCTAAATCGGGCTCTCGAATTGAGGAGGGATGGGATGCTCTCTTTTTTATTGCTATTTTCCTTAATTGAGGTGTTAAGGTCATCATTAAGATTTCTGTCATTTTAGTGTTTTTATAGTCGTGTGTATTTAATGAATATGCTTTTCGAACTAGTGTTTCGATACGTACTGCTAATTGTTTGATGGTTTCATTTGGTAATCTGCGAATTTCATTACATAAAACTCTTTGTTGTTGTTTGTTTCTTTCGGAGTCAAACATTTTTGAAAATTCTTGTGTAAATCTTTTCCAATTTGATTTTATTTCTATAGGCAATACTGAAAACCATTTTTGGGCTGCGCCATCTAAGGTTGTCTGTATCAACGCTGTGCGTCGATGTATCCAATTTTGATGTAGTGGCGTATTAATTGGTTCAGGTCCTATATTTAAAATTAAATTTGCTGTTACTGCATTTAAATAATCTTCTACAGAATATTCAGGGTCTGTTCCTGTGAATACCATTAGTGGTTTATTTGATGTTATTGATGATCCACCCATAAGGTATGGATTCATTGTCATTTGTAATGATTCTGCGGCATTTGGCATTTGTGAAAAATTTGAGAGTTGATTTTTTGTTATTTCGTGTTGCTGAAGGTAATATGGGAGTGGTATTTCATTTTGCATTTGTGTTGGTTGATACGAGTGTGTAATCGTTGGGTTTTGTGACTGAATTGGTTGAAAAGATTGTGTATTAATTGGGTTTTGCATTTGTATTGGTTGTTGATTTTGTGTATCTGTTGGATGTGGAGAAAAAATTCTATGATATGTATGTGGTTTTTGCACTCCTTGTCCACGATATTCTTGAGTATATGGTGCAAATATATCTGGTTGTAAATAATCATCATCAGAGGATAAATAATCCGTTTGATGAGGTGCTTGCTTTTTATTTAATTTCTGTTGAAAGAATGGGTAATTTTCACTACGATCCTGTGGAGGATGTGAATTAGTTTGAAAATTTACTGAGTTGGTTGTTGCCATTGGGTTATCCCAATATCGAGATCTTATCTGATTATTATTATTTTTTCGTGGGGGATAGTTTGTTTTTGATGAATGTGCGTAATTATAATTGTGTTCCGCAAAAGTGTTTCTTGTGAACGTTCTGCGTGTTTTTGACGGTATTGTCATGGGTCTATATGTTTGATAATCCATTTGTGAATATTTTGGAGCAACCGAAGGTTTAACGGTTGACTGTAAGGTTACTTGTGCTAGTGAAGTATTTGTATTTCTTGGTGTTGTTAAATTTGGACGTATTGGTGAAATACTTTGTTGTGTAGTTGTTGTTTGGACAATTTCTTCATTTATGAAATGTGATGGTGTTTGGATATCTTGTTGAGTGAGGTTCCTAGTTCCATTAAGGTTTTCATTGTGTATGACGGTCGAATTTAAACTGTTATT
Source organism: Symsagittifera roscoffensis (assembly GCF_963678635.1). Classification (NCBI taxonomy): domain Eukaryota; kingdom Metazoa; phylum Xenacoelomorpha; order Acoela; family Convolutidae; genus Symsagittifera; species Symsagittifera roscoffensis. Next base: position 42,026,700 of record NC_087070.1, on the reverse strand, counting down.
TCGCGTATCGGGTAAAAATGTATTGTAGTTTAATGGTGTTGCATCAATGGATAATGGTATTACCCTTACATAATCTCTTACATAAGATATTGTACTTATTGCCTGACTTGGGATTGATTGTGGGATATTTATGAATGCATAATGACACCATTCGGGGTCCCAAACGTAGTCTGATTGTTCTGTGATGGCGGTATCATCGTTTGAATTTTGGGGTTCAAAATTTTTTCTTGCTTGTGAAATTAAATCTATATTATGTGTGAAATAATCTATTATAAACCATGCCAAAATTTTTTGTAAGTCATGTTTTGTATGTTGTGAAACATCATCTTTAGTGAAAATTTCTTTAATTATATGTAGAAAAGTTGAAAATAGTGTGATTTCATGTCGTACCTTTATATGTTTGGATGTCTCATTGGGTGAGATATGCGGGATTGGGTTTTCGTTTTCTAATATTGAAATATAACTATATATTAATGCAAAAACTTCATTAGTAAATATGGAGTTTGCTCTTTGTGAGTTATGATATTGTATGCTTTTTATATATTCTGAGAATACTTTTGAAAATTCTAAATCAAGATCGTCTGTTTGAATTACATATTTGCGGTGATTCGGGTTTGGTGAGCTGAATTCTATGGTGTAGATTCCGTATTGTTGTGTTAAGTTACATATTTCTTTCAGATAGTGATCAATAATCTGTCTTTTTATTTTTACATCTGGGAACTCTGTTTTACATGGGCTAATTCCGGGTTCAAACAAATTTAGGAGAAAATTCTTACAAAGATCATGCTGTCCTCTATTATCGGGTGCATCTACTAAGAAGGGGTAGATATCGTCATCGTCTGGACTATCTTCACTTGGAGTGTGTGTTTGGCTCATTTTTTCGTTTAATGACTGTTAATAAGTAATTATCGATGTGTCTAATTGGTTGATTCCAATTATACATGTGTACTGGTTTGTGTTTATATTGCTTTTTTATTCTTCTTTTTCCTCTTTTTGATGAATTTGAAGTTGTTTCTGAGTCGTGAATAGGGCAATTTTTATCAATGGATTCTTTTAATTTATAAAGTTCGTCTAAATTGCTGACTTCTGATTCTGAGAATGCGTTTCTACTTTTGGAAAATCTTTTTCGTGTTATTTGTCTTTGTTTAGTTATTATTTTCCTTTTTAGTGTTTGTCGTTTTGTTCTGATATATCCAACTGTTTGTGTGTGAGGTGTGATTACAAGGTCGTATTTTTTGTTATCTATTTCACAGTTGTGCAAAACGATTGTTTGTTTGTTTCCAAGATTTTTAAATGACATAAGGTTTAGGATGACGGATGCAAAAAGTTGTTAGATGATTTCTATTTTCTTAAATTGTTAGTCCTTACGATTTTTTGGTTAGCTTAACCAGGGTCTATTTGTTAAGGGTTGGAGAGAAAAGTATATCGATTCCGAAGAATGATTTTTTACTTTCTCGTGGCTAGTATAAGCTAAGGTGTTAACTTACTTAATCTTACTTAGGGGTAGTGATTGTGTTCAAGGGTTGGAGAATAGTAAATCGATCCACAAGGTTCAGGTATAATTAGAACGCGAGTAGTTCGTTAGATACTATTTTAAACTTACTAAGTCTACGATTTATCCTGGGTCTGGTAAGAGGAGGGTTCAAGTGAAGGATGAATAACCGAAGTTCTTCACTGTTTATCCTAATTTGAATGATTAGTTTTGTTCAAAAATTTCTATTAGTCTTGGATTTTTTGAAAGGGTTGGATAGTGAATCGACGTTTGAGGTCGTTAGACACTAGCTAAGTGGGTGGGGGAGAACAAAATTGATCTTTTTGATCCAAGGATAGGCCTTGATGATCAAGTTTTGTAAATTTGATTAAATAGAAAATTAATTAAGATCCAAGGATAAGCCTTGATGATCTGATTTTAAGATTAAGTGAATTTAAGTTTAAAATGGTTTAAATTTATTTAAGAAAAGATTTAGTGTTTTAATGATATTAGTGAGCTTATGATTGCTGTTATGTTTTAGGTGATGAAGCTGGGACAACTGATGATTTTATGACTACTAACAGTTTATTGTCATGCTACTAATTTTTATTTTGATTTTCAATAAATATTTTCCAAACATGTTTTATAGAATACTGCAGAATTTTAGGAAAACGATCTGAGATCTTTTTATGAATCGCTATTGTATTTTAATATTTTGTTTAGCGCCTGAAATGATCATGAAGATTGACTTCAAGATTTAAGTTTGCAAATGAAAATCTAAATTCATTGCTAATAAGATTCTGAATATAAAAGTTTGTGTTGGCTTTTGCCGTACTATCATATAACTATTTGGTAAGTTTCTACTTTGTCGTATGTCGTCTCTGGTTCGAGGTCTTCTTCCAATTCCGGGTAGTTCTCTTATCGTTCGGAATACTGGCTTTGATCTATTGAGTCGTAGAGACATTTCGATTAAATTATCGTCGTGTAACATTTTAAAAATGTTTTGTCTAAATTCTAATCTGTTTTTGGTTAATTCTAAGCTATTAAGGTCTTGATCGAGACTTATGGTCGCACCAGATGAGTTATAACCGATGGTCTTAACTCATAGAGTAATTTCGGATAGGGTACACCGTCTGCTCGTCACGCTATCTTATTTTCGGCCGGATAGATTCGTGCAACTTCTTAGTCTAATACCGATCATAATCTTACTCTTATACTATTCTAGTCTCAGGTTGCTTAACTAGTCTCTGCTAGGCTCAATAGATCTAGGGTATACTGGTTTATTGCGGCTGCTGAAGTTCTCTTGGAGAGGCAACTAATTTCTAAGTTAAATTCAAATCTCTCTGGTGCTGAAATTACAAGTAATTTCAGCACTTACAAATAAGTGGGTTGTTAGTTAGATGGATCATGATTGGTTAATATTAAATACTTTACAGTGGTAAAATATCTAATTTATCCAATCATAAAATGTAGTTTAGATCAGGTTCCAATAGAACTATTTTCCTTACTTCCCGCCATTAGGTCTATAAACGTTGTTTTCTTAGAGGATAAGGATGAAAAAACGATTCACTTCTTTGCTAATTTTCGACAAACGTTTTAGATGATATTTTTAATAAATTAGATGAAAATTGATCATTTGTACGAAACGCTGATATCAATGTAGGTAGAACGCAGGCGAGTTCCCCTCAGTTTACTAATGTTTCCGAATTGAACTGGTTGAACTCATATGAACTTATAAAAAATGAAAAACTGAGATGAAAACAATTTTATCAGCCATACCGCCATTACGAGTAAGAAATACATTTTCATCAAGCTGACTCTAGACTAAAAATGAAAAATTATAAAAACAAATATGAAATACCAAACATACCAGAACTCGTGGATCTCAAATGTTTAATGAGTCTTTTGGAGATGATTAGTGTACAAATACTGATATCAAAACTTCTTTAGTTAATTAGCAGCCAATGCATATAGTCAATTTAAACGTCTAGGGTTTTTTTAGTGTAATTGGCCTTATTTTTACCGGAAATTATCAATTTTTAAACCAATTTATAGACTAGTTGGTATCAAAACCTCCAATAAGCTATAAATTCCACTATCAAACTAGGCTTCTCGGGAGTTTTGTGAGCAGTAGAATATTAGAGCAGTTTTTTACGGGTTAAATTTTGCGATTAAAGCAATAGTTAGGGTTTTTCTTTCCACTGTGTCAGCTAATCACGGACCAGATGGATGGATAGAGCATTATATTTTAGTTTTATTATCACAAATTGGCTGGAAAAAGTTAAGGTTTATGTTGTGATTTAGTATTTTAGTATTTTATAACCTTGACCTCTATTATCTAATCAAGTACCAGTTAATGTTCACTCTACGAAGTCCAGTGGACTTCGAGTCACTAGTTGCTCTTTTTAGACTGCAGTCAGTTTTAATTCACACATTACTTTTTACTCTCTTTTAATCTTAGATAGATACAATAGTTACCAGTGGTAAACATATACTTTTATTATGGCGCAGTCAAAAACTGATTCGAACCTGCGGGGAATACCCGCCTTTTGGCCGAACCACACGGTAGAACCTCCCACCCAATGGAACAACTGGATAAACCAATTCCATTAGGCTATCATTGCGAAGGAAAACTTAGACATAGACAACCTCAAAGAACCAGTGGAAGTGGAGACGACGTTACCGATCCTAGAAGGCGCCCAGGAGTCAGAAACTGACCAACAGAGGAAAGCCAGGGAGGCCAGGAACAAAGAAGTAATGCGAGTCTACGAACACGCTGAAGAGAAAAGACTAGCAGAAGAAAAACGGAAATTCGGAGGAATGAGGAGATATGAGGCCGACAAAAAAGTAAGGATTTTATCAAATCAACCAATATCACGTCTTTTATAACGTGCTAGAATCAGCTTTTATCAAACCAAACAATATAACGTTTGAACGATATAAATTATTGAGCAGGAAACAAAAGGATAGAGAATCCTATGAACAATTTTGGGGCGCGTTATCAGATTTAGCAAGATCATGTGAAATTGGAATCAATGCAGAACAGGAGTGGATCAGAGACGTATTTATTTTTAACATGAAAAATTGCGACTTACAACGTAGACTACTTTCGGAAACTCTCAATCCATTGGATGCACTGAACCAAGCAATCATCGACGAAAAAGGCTACTCTAACCACCTCAAACTAACCAATATGACTAGATCTTTCAACACGACAGGAAGTAGCGGGAGAGTGTATAAAAATTTCAACAATGTAAAAAAGGAACCAAGGTTGAACATAGAAAGATCAAATACTTGTATGAAATGCGGGAATGCGCTTACCAAGGGTCATCTGAATGTGTGTCCGGCGAAAAAAATGTGTGTAATATTTGTAAATATAAAGGACACTTTGGAAGACTTTGTAAATCGAAAGGAAGAAATCCCGCTGTAAATATTGTAGATGAAGCTGTAAATAGCCAGAATTGTTCATGATCCCCAGAAGACTTTCAGGCAAGAAGCGAAGAGAATTTTTGCGGAGTGATTAACGCGTGGACCGAAGAGGGGATAAGCGACAACGACGACTATTCCGTTCCGACTATCAGAACAATCTACGAATTGAAGTTGAGAAATCCACAATTGAAGATACACCCAGTGAAGAAGAAAATTAGGGAACTATACTGCGGATTCACCAACGACACAATCAACATCATCGGGAAAGTGATAGTTCTAAGTTCTCCCTTACGACCACTTCTCGTAAAAAAATCAGTTTACCAATGGAACGACGAACATACTAAAGCATTTGAAGAAATAAAACAACAGATAGTGAACATAACAGAGAATAATTATTTTGACATAAAAAGGATGTCAAGACTAAAGACAGACGCTTCTCATGGCGGTTTGGGAGCCACACTATAACAATGGGATGGGGAGAATTGGGTAACAATAGCATTCGCTTCCCGATTTTTAAACAATCACGAAAGTAAATATTCGACAAACGAACTTGAATTGTTGGGAGTAGTCTGGGCGACAGATCATTTTAAAAATTACTTGTATGGTTCTGAATTCGAAATTGTAACGGACCATTAGGCATTGTTATCAGCATTAAATGCAAATCAGAGTAACAAAATTATGCACAGCAGACTAACCCGTTGGGTATACCGACTTTTACCATTTAATTTCAAGATCAAACACATACCGGGAAAAGAAATGGGATTTACAGATTTATTGTCGAGATTACCTTCAGGAAAAGCACTCCCAACCTCACACTATGATAGCGAATTTGTAGTGGCTACAGTACAAAAGATTGTAGAAAACCTCTCTGTAAATAGCGATTGTAAAAAGAATAATTGTAAAAAGAACGATTTGTCTAATCCAGTGGATGTAAATACGATCAGTAACTTGGATTGTAATAATCCTATGGGCGGAAAGAAAAAATTATCGCTAAGCATCCAACGGACGTTCTTCTCGAATATTCTGAATTACGTAAACGACACTATCAGAATTTGTAATTCCAATTACTCTCGTTCAGAGTCTTGTACAAGCGGTTGCGTTCCACTAAATTTATCAAAACTTGATTTCAATTATTTTCCTTTATCAGATAAAACATTTTTATTTTTTTTTGCACAGTCAATACTTTCAATTGATCAGTCGTTAAATTCAGATCAGAAAAAACAGTTACAATAATTCATTACATCGGTTAACTTGTTAAAAATTTCCCTCAGGGCAGAAAAGAAAGGAATTTTTTTGAACTTTAATAACGATACAATGTCAGACTTACACAAGAAATTACTGGCCAAGTACAAGGGAGATCTCAAAAAACCAGACAACCCGTTATCCCTCACAGATCATTGTTCAGTAAAGCTTATCAAACTGATGACGGTCGAAGATAAAATCCTAAGGAGGTAAAGAACGCGGTAGAGGAAGGCAGACCATTGGACAATTTCGGAGCCTACCTAAAGAACTTCCAGAGGGACATCCACGTGAAAGAAGGACTTTTATTTAACAATAACAAATTGATAGTACCGGCTGCATTAAGATCACCACTCCTGTCACTTCTTCACAAAACACACCCAGGACAGTTCGGGATGAAATACTTGGCAGAAAACATCTGGTGGCCACATCTATACAGAGAGATCTACCATCACGGAAAGAATTGCTTTCAGTGTATCATGGCCAGTAAGAACCTAAAAGTGTTACTAGGGACGAACAATACGGAGAAATTTACGATTCTGACTGAACCAAACGAAGAAGTAGATTAAGACTTTGCGGGCCCATTGGACAAGAGCTGGGGTAACTCAAAATACATTTTGATATGCATCGATCGCTTCTCAAAGTTTCCGTCTGCAAAAGTAGTGAACAACACCGCGGCTTCTTCAATTTTGCCTTTCATGACAGATTATTGCCATCTTCACGGATTTCCAAAGTCTATTAGAGCCGACCATGGGTCATGTTTTACTTCATTACATTTTAGAAACTTCTGCGAGAAGAACAACATTAAATTAATCCTATGTACGGTCGGGGATCATAGATCCAACGGAGTAGTAAAAAGACTCATTTACACTGTTAAAGCCAAGCTACTGGCAATGTCATTTAACGATCCAAAACTATCTTTAAATACGGCAATTGATAAAATCTTTCGGAATATCCGTTCGACGAAACAATCATCCATTGGATGCTCTCCTTTCTCAAAACATTTTAATAGATCTCCCAATACGTTCTGGAACTCTTTGGTCTCTCGCGCGATTAGTTTAGATAAGGGGGTGTCAATCCTATCAAAGGACAGAGCACAAGACTGGGGAGCTGACCACGCGTTTGAAGACGGCTATCTGGAAAACAGAGCAATGGAGGAAAGAGGGTACGAGAGCGACCCTGCGGACAAAGCAGACAGATATCTCCAGCAAGCCCCACTGTCAAACCGTTTCAGCCAAGGAGGTAACTGGTTTAGGAGGACAGTTAACAGGAGGGAAGGCGAACCGTACTTTAAACCACTTGGGGGTAAACCTCTGTCAGACACGAAGCATACGGTCACATTAGACAACGGACACGTGATCAGAAAATCTGACTTAGCTTTTAACAAAATCCAACCAACAGCTCCTAGAACATTTTCGGCAATACCGAATTCGCTAATTAATAATAAAGATTTAGCAGGCAAGCGAAAAAGAAACTCCCCCTCGAAGAGACCAGATTCAAATGTAGGAGGCCCTTCAACGAGTTACACTTCAACGGGAAGAAAGACAAACAAAAGGAGGAGAACCATCACCCCGAGCACGAAAGGTTCAGAATTCGCCTTTAATAGCTTAGATTCTTCGTTAGAATTAGACCTTTGGGATAAAGTCATCGATGAGTACTTGGGTACGAAAGCGGAAACTATAAGTAAGACACCGACTGTTAATTTACATAGTGATTTAGATCAGCCAAGAAGTACCTTACAAAGCCAAACGAACACTCAGACAACGATCACTATCCCAACGGGCACAAGCGATGACCCAATTAGAGTAGACAGCTCTCCGGAAAAGACAGTGGAGACACCAAAAGCTCCGATATTCATCAAACACCGCGCAAAAAGGAACCCAGGTCCCCCTAAATTTTACGGAGACAGGCGTTTTATCGATCAAGTGACGCTTGGAACGGAGACCAACAGTGCAGTAGACTCCGAAGACGAACTTCTAATTACGTTCTCCAGCGCAAAGAGTCCACGATCTAAATTGACTTACTGTACGGCGTCCCCTTCGGATTATATGACACCAATTGAAGATATACCACGCCACACAACACTGGTAGCGGAAACCACACAAGGCCCCTTTTCAACACCCTCCTCTCGAACAACAAAGGCCGCATGTGTATCATCTCCGTTGGTAGAAGTTAGTAGTAATACTCAGGATGATGATGGCAGCGACATATTTTCGGGATTTGACGCTGATGTAAGAAGGGAGGCCGATAGCTTTCATGATAGATATAACGCCACGATCTTAAGCTCCGAAAACTTTTAAACTCTGGTAACATGATATCTTTTTTATTTGCTCGAGCTTTTATCCATTGGATCACCCAATTTTTATTTAGTTAGTGATTTAGTTAGTTTGCCTTAATTATATAAATGCTACATAACCCCAGTTGAGCATATCATCTTGTACATTCTGTGTTGATATCTGTGTAAACCTGTAAGTAGCCTGTATATATTACCATATAATCACCTCCATTGTAATTTTTACTCTCTGTAAATTTCCATTGGTGCTAAACGCGGTTACTTTTTGTTTCAACTTTGGCCCTGGTGGAGCGAGGGGAGATGGAGTATATGCGTGATATTGGCCACATCGACGAACGGGCAGATATTAATTTTTGTGCAGTGGGGAATGTTGTGATTTAGTATTTTAGTATGCTATAACCTTGACCTCTATTATCTAATCAAGTACCAGTTAATGTTCACTCTACGAAGTCCAGAGGACTTCGAGTCACTAGTTGCTCTTTTTAGACTACACTCAGTTTTAATTCACACATTACTTTTTACTCTCTTTTAATCTTAGATAGATACAATAGTTACCAGTGGTAAACATATATTTTTATTAGTTTAATAATTTATTCTAAGAATTCAACTCCCCTATCCCAATGTGACAAAATTTACAGTTAAAGATGACAAAAAAACAATGCGACAAATCAATAAGACAAACTTAAAGTTTAGTGCAGAGCGATTAGCTCAAATTTGTAAAAGTCTAATTTTGCAAAAATATGTGCAGAATTATTTGATTGCATCTAATTTAAGCCTCATTACCTTATGTCTTTCAATTTTTTAAAAAATACCGCTCCAGATTGTGCAAAACTAATTACTCCCATAGAATCATCCGAAATTGACAATTCTATATTTATTTTTTAATTCTGAGTTTCTATTTTTTTAGATCAAAACTGTCATGACTATCAAATTGCCGAATTTTACTTAATCATTTTTCCTCGAGTAATCAAATTTTTGAGTTCGGCTTACTTTTTGATCCAAAAAATCTGTTTCGAAATACCGAGAAAAATTCAAGTCGACCAAACTGAAGTTTCAGCCTCTCTCACATGATTATAAGGACCCTATTTTGACAAAATTTTCTAAGCAGGAACAAAAATAAAAATAAACTGGCCAAAAAGGCGTTTTTAGGCATTCTTTGAAAAGTATTGCGTTTTTTTTGACGCGCGCGTTCCTCTTAAAATTAGTGTATATTGGCACCAAACACGCTCTGAGAAATAAAACAAAACTAAAGGTTGGTCAGCTGAAATTGAATCTGTTTAATAGTTAATTAGTTTTAAAGGGAGGTTTTTTGGGTCGTCAGAGACAGGGGCGGATCTAGGATTTTCGCGAGGGAGGGCGGATTTTTTTTTAGCTCGACCAAATTGATTTTTTATAAAGTCCCCATTTTTTTGACCAATTTTTTTGCGCTGCAGGCCAAATTTTGCAAAAAAAAACAGGCCAAAAGGCGTTTTAGGCACTTTTCGGAAAATTTTTGACCAAAAAATTGAGTTTTTTCGGCGTGCGCTCCCCTCTCAAAATTAGTATACTTTGGCGCCAAAGGCGCCTTTAGAAAAATTTTAGGGTCAGTCAGCCAAAATTGGATATCTCAAAATAGTACATAGAGGGGCCCATTTAGGTCGGCAGCCTAAACCGCCCCTGATCAGAGATTTGAATCTCTAAGGGAAGAAGCGTTCAACCATCTCCCCCTAAATCCGCCCATGGTTCAGTCTAAGCATACCCACACAAATTAGGATCAAAAACTTGAGTAAGGGCGCCTTAGAGTGGTGGGTCTAGGATTTTTTCGGGGGGGGGCGGCTTTTTCAAACAAATTTCGAAAACTTCGATAACCTTTTTTACTAAGTCGTCCCCAAGTGATTTTCCCAAATATCTCAAATCAGCACCCAATTTAGACCCAATTTAGACCAAAGCTTTTGCGTCGCAGGCAAAAATTTAGAGAAATCAGGCCAAAACCAAAAAGAAGTTTTTTCGGCCAACGCGCCCCTCAAAAATAGTATAAATTGGAACCTCCCGCCTACTCCCTAAATCTACTACTGGCGCCTTAAAATAGCTGCAAAAAAACTCGTGCCTAGTTCATTTTGCAGTAAGAAAACTTGTCTTCTTATTGTTCTCACCTATCGTTTCCTTGCGACTGGGGTGTTTGTGGCCTGACCCCTCGACAGGCAGGAAGTTAGCCGAAGTGTTCGTCACATTGCTATAATAAGCGGGACACTTGCTCAAAACCTGCCTCGAATCTCCGCCCGTTCTCTTCTCTGCTTTCATGCGCTGTTCGAGCGAGGAAAGAATGGCCACTTTCCTTTTTTGGAGACAATATAAGTCGTTTCTAACATCAGTCGTGCGTGCGATCTCTTTTACTACTTCGGTCTGACCTAAAACGTGCCTTTTCTGTTTTAATGGGTATTCTTTTCAACTACCTTCACCTTTGATTTGTGGTGATACAATTTTTTTTTTAAAAAACTTGAGGGTTCAATAAACAATAAACAATAGCTGACTTGATGTATTTTTTATCAATTACATTACTGAAATTAAGTCTCTAGGCTTAATGTCAGCATACCACGTGATATGAAACAATTGAACTAGAGGCCCAGCTAAAGCTCGAGAAACTTCTTTGATAATTTTTGAGTTTGTTTTACTGATGCGGGATATATCAAAATTTTAAGAGTTGAGCTTCTCCCAAAACCTTCGCTGTTGCTCAATTGAAAAATGAGTGAAACTTTTTGTGATTTTGGAAATTTCGCAGAAATGTATATTTTTTAAACAATAAGGCGTAGCATCTTATGCACGGAGGCTTCTCCCAGCCTGTTGCCCAAGATTGACCCCTTTATACCAGATTGAGTATTCGGAAAACATTGACTTTTCCGAGGGTCATAAATTTTTGTGTAAAAAATATTGGCGTAACTGATTATGCAGCCGAGCTTCTCACAACTTGTTTCACTCAATGAAACCAAAATCTCATTTTTAGGAGGGTAGTTTTCGAGAAAAAATGAAAAGTTTGAAAAAACTCAAAAATCGAAAAATTGACTGAGGGTCATAACTTTTTGTGTAAAACAAAATTAGCAGAGCAGCTAATGCAGGGGAACTTCCCACAACCTGCTCTATCCATTGAACCCAAAACTTCATATTACGGATGGTATTTTTCGAGAAAAAGTAATAAAATATGTGTCAAAAATTCTCGAAAGGTGTAAAAAATGGGGCAAGGTATGGGGGAGAGCCTAAATGGGGAGAGCCTAAAAGTTTACTCAGGCACACAACGTAGTGGGCAGACTTCTCATATTTACTACTTTCTTGAAATTTAGTAGAGTATTTTTTGAGAGAAATTAGTTTTTTGAAAAAAGTGAAACAAATTTGTAAAGCGTCTCAAAAAAAATAATAAATAACAAAACCCGATCCCAATATTTTTTTTCAAAATACCTGCTTGTATCGAACAGAAAATCATAATGAAAATTAAAACTATTCACTCAATTTTTAAACGCCACCACGACAGTTTCAGGAAAATATAAATAGCTTTCCAAAAAATGACCAAATAAATCATGATGCATCCACTTAGATCCACGTTTTTGCCGCAAATTTCAATAATTTTCTCCGCGTTTTCTGTCGGTAAAACCGTGAACACTTTCCGCCATTTGTGCTGTCTCTGATGAAAAACCTATTTGGTTTTCGTAACTCACTTTGTGAAACCACTTATTACATCCCCAAAATTGATAATCGGGTGATTTTGAGCAAAGTGTGATTTTGCAGTTTGTTTTATTTTTCGTTCAGTTATGAGCAGATGTCTATAAAACCATAGACGATAAGCAAACTAGTACGAGTAGGTTTTGACTTTGCAATCCAGGAAACATTAGAAGAAGATTCAGAAACTTATTTTGTTATATTAAAACTAAGTGTTAATTCCGTATTATAAACTTGGTTGTTTGCTTTATTCGCTTGAAATAGACCAAAAAAAAATGAAAATTGTAAGCCGGTTTTCTCTACACTTAGGAATTTAGTTTTAAAAAAGTTTTCCCAGGGTTCGTTTGGATCACGACTGCAAATGTTTTTATTTAAAAAAATTGCTCATACCTTTTTGACATTTTTTCGAAGTAATTGACACTGTGTGGAGAACAAAAAGAAAAAAAAAGAATAACAAACCAGAATACAAAATTCTTCCGCACCTTCTTCAGTTATCGGAAACACATAGTAGATTTTTGGAAGAAATTGGCGATATTGAAGCCTTCTTACCGTGGGATTATCGTGCTCGAGCCATACTTCGACTGTGCTTTTTTCCGTGGAACAACCGTGGGACAACCGTTATCGAGGTATATTTCGACCGAGGTATTTTTTGACCGTGCTCGAGGTATATTTCGAGACGAGAAAATCTTTTTCACTTTCCCTTTTACCCTCTATTTTTCAATTTCAAAGTTTTTTTACATGTAGCTATGGTGAAACGCGTTTTCAAGATAAGACGAGAAAATCTGTCCACTTTTGTTAGTTTGTTCCCCATGCCGACTTTCATTAAGATTACGTTAAAGTAGTATTTCAAAACTGAAATTAAAACATGATGGAAAGAGGCAACTTTTTATAAGTATTTTTTTGTTCAGATTGTCCGATTGTTACAAAATTTGGCATCTACACTTATTAGGTGATGAGTAGCATATTTGGTTTTCATATTTAATTCTTCCCAACCTTCAGTGATGGGAAACACGAGGTAGATTTTTGGCAGAAATTGTCGATATTGAAGCCTTCTTACCGTGGGACAACCGTGCTCGAGATATATTTTGAAATTCGGGCTCTTTTCCACTTACCCCACCATCTTTCAAAATATCAAATTTTATGTTTGTTTTTCGTGTTATTACGGCTAAATGCGTAATGTTACGCTCTAAAGTATGAAAAACAAATTTGTTTTAGTTGTCGATTTGTTCACCACGCCAAATTTCATTGCATTATGACATTGTTAAACAAGTTTTTCAAAATTGAATTTGAAAGGGAGACACTGGAAAAAATCTGAAATTCGATATATAGGAGAGCTTAAATAAAATTACTTTTTATGATCTAAGCTGGTATAAAATGTGTTCGCGTGAACAAGTGAACAAATTTGTACTAAGTTTCAAACATTCAATTTTCCATAAGAACTTTTTTGAAAAATTCTCTGTTGTTATTCAACGAGGGGATGGAAAGCAGGAAAATAGCTGAAGTTGCGTTAGAGCCAACCTTGCTTTTTCCAATTTCCCAAACTCTCGTAAAATTTTTTGGCTCTTTTTCCTCTCCAACAATGCAGTCAACAACTTAACATGTAAAAACTTGCAGGTGGGGGGGGGAAGGAAAAAGAGCCAACGCAACTTTTAGCCTGTTTTTTTTTCAATTTTTTTCAGAAATTTTTTCAAAAGCCCAGAAAATCAAATTGGTCGACCTAAAAAAATTTTCTTGAAAATCCGCCCGCCCCCCTCGAGAAAATCCTATATCAGCTCCTGCTTCATACCTTACATCACGCTTTCAGCCATAATAACACGTAAGGCCACAGAGAAAAACGAAAATTTGAAATGTGGGGGAAGTGGAAAAGAGTTGAAAATTGAAAGAAAGACCAGAACTGAAAATGATAATTTTACCTGGATTGAGGCCCGTGAATATCTTTTTGTTCTTGTATTTGACAATAGCGGGTAAGTCTCCCCCGGTCACTTCGCCGCCTCCCACATCATAGTTGCTCCTTTTCGTGCTCTGACTGCGGCTAGTCGTCGTCCAGTTTCCCCGACTGTCGACAACAGAACTCTTATTCTGATGACTCATTGAGTGGCTTCCGTGTGACGATTGATTCGTCCATGTATTCGGATCTGTGCTTCTTGTCCGAGTCGACGTACTTCGTTTTATATGAGAAGTTCCACTTGCCGATGTTGCTGATGATGATTTGCAGTCGGCTTTAAATGACCTCGGCTCTCCGAGCGTGCTTCCGGTGTATCGTTTGTTGATTGCGACCACGTTGATGTTGAACGATTGTCGTATCGGTCGTTGACTGCTACTTCTCGGAACACTTCCTCTACTCGGAACACCTCGTCCGGTCGTTCGTTTTTGTTGCTTTCCCGAAGCAGTGGACGGGGACGCTCTTCGGTGACCTTTAGTGTTGATGTTAATCCTCGCTATATTCTGCGAGTTAGACCTTCGGCTCTCTGAATGCTTTTGAGTAGTAACATAAGGAGCTTCGCCGCTCGGATAAACTACAGGCGAACTCATTTTCTCATTTAATTCGAAAGTTTTCTAAAACGATGATAAATGGTGCGCCGCCTGGTAATAAATTAACTCAATAGTAATAATAATAATTATAATAAAAGTGGCTAATCATCACTTTGTCGTAGTGTTGAGCTAAAAATATTCATCTTGGATAAGTTCACCAACTTCGAACTTCAGTATTGATAAGTGTTTTGGAAAAATTTTGGATTCAAAAATTTATTGTTAATTTCAAGCATGCGTGACTTTTCGCAATTTTTCGAACGTGCCGTATTTGGACCTGCACAAATAACAATGTAAGGCAGACATCTTAAAGACTTGCGATATTAATTTAAGTGAGATAAGTTTGTTATATTAATTACCAATATTTATAGAGATTCAGTAATTAGTTACGCCTATAGATTATGTTAGTTCCTGGTACGAATTTGTAGTGTGAGTTTACTTCTTCCAAAACTTACCATCATACCATCAGAGCTCGCCGTTATTAAGAGCCATTTTCAAAGGCATTTACTCTGCTGTAGTTCTCGTAAGCTTCACTGCTTTTATTCATTATATTTCGGGGCTGTTTTCCAATCATCAGCCCCCCCCCCCTCCCCGCCACAGTCCACCCCGCCTTCTGCACCTTTATTTGAAAAATTTCTTGGATCTTTCAAAATATAGCACCAGCCCCAAACTTTTCGTGGCAAAATAGGCAAAAAAGTGAAGACTTGCTTAAAATTTTATCACAACTATTATGGTGCAATTTTTTTTGGAAATTTCGGAACCAAAGTTGAACCTCAAAAATGGATCAGCTTAGCTTTTTTTTAATCAATCAAAAAATCACGCTGAAAATAAATGATAAAAAAGTTATATCAACAGATACCTCTCGCATTTTTCAACCAAGTTTTAGAAGAGTAAAACTTCCAAAAATCTGTATAAGAAAAAATATTTTTGTTGACTGTCAAAAAGAGTCAATTTTACTATATAAGAATCAAAATCTTTTTTTTTCAGAAGCAAGTTTCAAATTTTTTATGCAAATTTTTTACACATCTAAAAATTGTTGGACTATGTGAGCGGCCTCTTTTGATATTATTTTATCATCAATTAACTTGGTAATTTTTTCGTAACTCTTGATTAATGGAAAAAAAAACTAAAATGACCCATTTTTGGGGTTAAATTTTTGATTCCGAGTATTGCAAAACAAATTGCACAATAAAACCATAAATTGCGACCATTTTTGTTTATAATTGCGACATATTATCGCTTGCGACGAATTGACGACTGCGCCCATAAAGTCACGTGGAACAACTATAGAAATAGAATAATTTGGAAGGTTGGGAAAAAAAAGCCGAAAACTTGAAATGCGGGGAAGGAAAAGAGGCCATAGCTGTTGAGAAAAATGTAGTTATATAATTCAACACGGCTCTTTTCCGCTACCTCTCCCACATTCAAAATTTGGGCTCTTTTCCAGTTCCCCCCCTTTCAAATTCAATTTTGAAAAGTCTATTTAACGTTGTCACAATGCAATGAAATTTGGCATGGTGAACAAATCGACAATTCTGAAAAGATTTGTTCTTCATACTTTACAGCGTAACATCGCGCATTTAGCCGTAATAACACGTAAAACAAATATAAAACTGGGTATTCTGAAAGGGGGGAACTGGAAAAGAGCCAAGTTTGGAAAACTATTTGAACGTTGTCATAACCTTATGAAACTCGGCATGGTGAGCAATTTATCAGTTGTGAACGGATTTGATCTTCATGTTTTACCTTGTATAACCACGCACTTAAGCCATACTCAACAAGAAAATTGGAAATTTTTAACATGAGGGGAAAGCAGAAAAAAGCCCAAAGGGTTATTATGGCTAAATGCGTGGTTATACTATGTAAAGTATGAAGAACAAATCTGGGCTCTTATTCCAGTCCCCCCTTTCAAATTCAATTTTGAAAAACTTAATTAACGTTGTCATAATGCAATGAAATTTGGCGTGGTGAACAAATCGACAACTATGAACAGATTTGTTCTTCATACTTTACAGCGTAACATCACGCATTTAGCCGTAAAAACACCTAAAACAAACATAAAACTTGGCATTTTGAAAGGGGGGAACTGGAAAAGAGCCCAAATCTGTTCACATTGGTTATTTTGCTCACCATGTCAAGTTTCTTTGCATTATGACAATCTCAAAATGTTTCTTCAAAAGTGAAATCCAAATGTAGGAGTAGAATAGAGGAAAAGAACCTGCAACCTTTTCGGATTTGTTGTCGGAGAAGAAAAAGTGCCTTTTTGAGTTCCTGTCAAAATGGTTTCGGAAACAACCAGTGCCGAAACTCGAGCCCAAATGCAAATACCAAGGCGAAAACGAAGAGCCTCTGTTTCCACAGTGCCACGAGTCAACCGAAACTTCAAGAAAGCATCTGTTTTTTCGCCCAAAGTCCATGACCCAAAAATTCAGAGTCCCTCGCCTCAATTCGACCGACTTAACCTCTCGTTTCTTTCGTCCAGTGGAACGGTTGAACGCCACAATTGGGAAAGTTCGCTCGGGTCCGAAGCCCAAAGTGGAGACTCGTATTCCCACAGGACTAGCTCCACAACCTCAGATCAAACTTACTCGCGAAGTGATTCGTGCGACTCAAACTTGGGGTCCAAGGGAAAGTCACATGGCTATTACAGTTCGGCGATTGAAATGCATATTACAGCTAGCGACTCGTCTCTGATTCATTCTCGTATTAGCCGAACAAACTCGACAAAAACGAGAAGTAAAAGTGGAATGACTCACGAGTCGAACTTCGGCGATGTGTACTTCTCAGAGACTTCGATTATTGAAAAGGGGTACATCAAAGAGGAGAACTTGAGCAAATCGGGGGAGAAGGGAGTGTCTGGTTTCTTCTATGCTTCACCCAGAAAGTATCTTCACTCTAGCAAACAGTGAGTGCAACAACTAAGTCAAATCCACTATATCCCTAACTCTTTAAGCCATGACCAATGATTCAAATCAAACAAGAGTCCCTGATCAGTAATAAAAAAATAACCACCCCTACCCCATAGTGAATTAGGTCCAGAAAGGGTCTATAAATTACTGGGCTTCTTGTCCACTACCCCTGTGATATGCCTTGCGATATCGATTGAAAACAAGTTGTAATTCAATACTGTATTTTGGATATTGAATTTAGGTTTTCTGTTTCTTTTGTTTTGGTGTTGTACTGAGAGATAGATCATTGTTAAGAACTCTGATCTCTCGCTTAACCTCAGTGTCATCACTTACGTATGACCTTGAGCATACCATAAAATAATGATTGAGCACCAAAGGTTAGCTGTACATACGTATATAAATACTGCTACTGCAGTAGCGGTATGACACACCCCCCTCGGTGGAAGAAATAAATTATACAACATCAGTAGGATAATTTATTTAAAAAGAGTTTTAATTTACTCAGTTCAAAAGGAAGTCTTTTTGGAGAAGTGACGAGTTTGGATTACGTAATTTTTTCAGTTTTCCTCCAGCTCTATTTCCCAACTCGGGTTCCAATCTACTCCCTCGTCTAAAGTAGCGTATCCGAATTTTCGCATAAACAGATGTCTTTCGAGTCGTCGTACTTTCGATTCCAATGGTCTGTCATCCCGATTTTTGAAATCTCTCAGTTGATTTCTGTATTCTTTAAGTGCCTCCTTTAAAAGACCTCCTCCTGTAAGGTTTTCTGATATTTCTTTGATTGAATGCTTTATCGGATCTCCGAATCGTTTGGGTTCTTTGTTTTTCGTTTGTCTAGAACTTCGTCTAATACCTGACTCTTCCGTACTTGATTCGTCCGAAAATCCTTGTGGAGGTTCGAAGTTTGTGTCCAATTCCGAGCTTTGTTGAGGATTTTCTCGAAGTTCATCCGCAACTCGCTGCACTCCTCTTTTTAGCAATTGGTCCGCGTACTTCTCCCATTCGGACGGTGCCAAATTGCGATTGTGAAATGTGTCAACTATATCTTCTAGAGGAGTGTGAGAATCAATGCATTTCAGTTTCGGACGCTGTTTTGCTTTCGGAGTAGAACTTGACTGAATTTTGGTATCTACTGTTTCTGATTCCGGCTTAGGTGTTGCTTGCTCTTGTTCCGGGTTGGCTGCAGTCGCAGCTTGATTTGTCCCCTGTTGTTTCTTGCTGCGGCCTTTCTTTTCCTTTCCGCTCTTCTCCGGCTTGTTTATGTTGATTTCCTCTGTATTTGGTTTTGGGCACGCCAAATTGGGTTTTGCTCTTTTGACTGCAAGATTCAAGCCTCCCCCGGCTTCTGTGTCCCTTGAAGTGACTATTGTTTGGCTCTTCTGAAAGCGCTCTATTGGATTCATTGCATCTGCGATTTCCATTTCTCCTTGAAGTTCGTCCTCGATTCCATCTCCTCTAGTAGTTCTGGAGAACTGATTCGCTTAAATTTTTTTGTAGGTTCCGACGATGGACTTTTACTCGTGCTTCGCTGATTTTCTTGCGTCAGTACCGTTTTTGATTGGGCTATATCCGATTTCCTATAAATCGAACCGGCCGATGTCTTAATTGTTGAGTCCGTTTCTGAAGCGATTTTCCCCTTTATTGGTCTGGTTAAGGCTTGTCCGCTTTTCCTTAGTGGATCCTTTCGAAGTATTGTCTTTGGTGGTGATTTACATTGATTTTCTACTTTGTCCTCCACAAATCCTTTCTCCCAAGAGTAGATCATTTCCTTTCGAAGATCGGGATTGAGTTGCCCTGTCTCGTCCACTAATTTCCTGATGTCGTTTTTAGCCGCGTCCCTTCTTTCGTAGTTCCAGCGGGCGTTTGCCTCCAACAATTTCTTTAGAGCTTTGGCCCTTTCTTTGTCTCGGTCCGATGTTAGCTGCTGCTTGTGCAGTGGGCTTGTATCCCTGCTCAGTTGTCCCTTGCGCACTATTTTTAGATTCTCTCTCGACTGGTCAATTCTCCGTTTCATTTGAGAGGCCGTCAGTGCTGAGCGTTCCAAGTGCTGTTTGTCTAAATAATCAGAATTATTTAAAAACCTATCCCTCACAATTTTAAATTCTGATTTTGGTAGTCTGCCGAAAGGTGCTTGAAACGGGGATACTTGAATTGTTTTCTGCTTGTTCCACCGTAAATCTCTCATTATAGTGCTGAGACATAATTTGATTTATTTATTATTTTCTTCGAGCATCATCACTCCCAGTCTTCTTTTTATTGTTTGAATTGTACGTTCAACCAAACCACAACCTCTGTGGTCCCCCACCGGACAGAATTTTTGCTCGATATTGAGTTCCGAACAGAATTTTTTTAGAGTTTTTCCCTTAAAGCCTGAAAATTGGTCCGAACGAATTGATTCAGGGACTCCATGTGTGTCGATATATGATCTCAAGAATTTTACTGTGCACTTTCCACTTGTGGATTTTGTAACCTTCACTGATGGAAATTTCGAGAATCGATCTATAGCTACTAAAAGGTAGATTTTTTTTCCTTTTTGATTTTCTATAGGCCCCGCGTAGTCTAGTTGTACCTCCTGTCCCGGCTGCGTGAGCAGTGGCAGTGGTTTTGACGAATTTTTCGAAATAAGGTATTTTACATTCTTACCATATCTGGTACAGCTACGACACTTCTCTGCCAAATTCACAATGTCCTTATTCATGTGTGGCCACCACAGATATTGCGCTGCTCCCAACATAGCTTCCTGTCCTGGGTGCCCTCGATGTATTCGTTTCAGGACAGCTTGTCTTAGTTGAATTGGTACTGCTAGCCGATTATTCACCAAGATGCAGTCGTCCTGAACTGCCATCTGTGACCACAACGGATCTGTATAAGGTCCCATCAATTCGAATCCTTGTTTGTCCCCTCTCTCTACCACTCGCCTGAGGCAGTCCATCCACGTGTGTTCTGTGGTCAATTCTGCTAGTAAGTTTTTGTCGAACAGTTTTGCGAGGTTGTTTAGGGTCTCTACTTGTTGCTGCTTTTGCAGTCTCTTGCCCAGTCCCTTTGGCGGTTGAATTGAGCACACTTCCTCCTCACTCTCCGCCTCCTCTGTGGTTGTCAGGTCCACTTCTATTACATTCACCTCACTGAGTTTCCGTTCCGCCGACGCGATCGGTTTAGGCGATGTTGAACTCGATTCGTGTTCCAAGCTGTCGCTGACTTCTTGGGTATGAGCCACCAGTTCTCTATTTTCCTGAACATCGTTATCTCCGGCTATTAACTGCCAGAATGAGAGCAGTCTTTGATCCGCTATTCTTTGTTGGTCCGGTTCCAACGACCATTTTACTCGTTGTGCATGACGTGTTTCGCTGTCGGAGCTGTCCCTATTTTTTCGGCCCCCTCGTATTATTTTTCTCGTACGTTGAACTGTCTCTGTGATCTCCTCCTCTCCCGAGAGTTCGTTAGTGTTGGAAAGTGATCGGTTCCACTTTGGGTCCATTAGGCTTTCTTCGCGCTCCTCCTTCCGCCAATCTTGTGGTGAGCTCGACCACCAGTCGTATGATCTGTTTTCATTTCCTGACATCTCGATCCTTGAGTCTGTTTTTTCTCTTTTTCTCAGTACTGGTCGTTTTTTGATTTTGCAATTATTTAAGACTGACTGTTTGCTGGGTTGATTTGACGAAAGAGTGATTTGTTTTTGGTGAACTGTTGTTTTTAGCTGTTTTTGCAGTCGTGGAAACTGTTTTCTCTCGTTCCGGTCGAGCTTTGTTCGGTTTTGACCGTTTTGGTTGCTATAGCAACCATTACTTGATGATTGTTTCCTAGCATTCCTTCTAGAACATTCTAGAACGTTTTCGTTCCGGTTGAGCGACCTTGATGCTTTAAGCCTACTGTTCCAGCAGTCGAACGCTTCATGAAAGGAGTTTATTGTCGCTACTACAAACTTTTCGTCTAATTCTGATTCGGGCCAGGGATCATTGAAAGGATCACGCGATAAATAATCAACTATGCCCATATCCCTCCCCGGAATGTGAACTATGTTGAACTGATATGGCAGTAACCGGTCAACCCACCGGGTTAAACGTGATTGGTAGGTCTTGTTCGATTGGTTAACATCCAATGCTGTTGTAAGCGCTTTGCGGTCAGTTGCGATGGTAAATGGTTTCCCCAGAAGGTAGTGTTTATATCTATCTACTGCCCAAACAACTGCCAATAACTCCAACTCATTTGTTGAATATTTTTTTTCTTGGGCGTTTAAGTATCGGGATGCGAACGAAATTGGGACCATAGCTCTTCATCATTTTGTTGTTCTAAAGTAGCCCCTAGCCCATCATGGCTAGCTTCGCATTTAACTCGTGTTTCACGATTTGCATCGTAATAGTGTACTTTCGTAATATTTGCCACCGCCTCTTTTATAGCATTAAATACTACTGTGTGATCATCTCCCCATTCGAATTTTTTCACCGGGAGTTTCATGTTTTTTTAATTTTTTCTTTTGATTTTCTTCTTTAAGAAGTGGTCTTAATCTCTCAGTCAGACTTGCTACGTTAGGTATAAATTTAGCTAAGTGATTTATGCTTCCCAAGAATGACCTTAGTTGCTTTAGAGATTTCGGCGTGTTCAAGTTTACTACCGCTTCCGTTTTAGTGATTTTTGGTCTAACCCCTTCTTCTGAGAGATGATGACCCAACCAATTCACTTCTTGTTTGAAAAATTCACATTTTGATAGTTTCAATGCCAAATTTTCCGCATCCAATTTCTTTAATACTGCTTCTACTAAGTTTGCATGTTCGATTTCACTTCCCTTTGACACAATAAGTATGTCATCCAGAAAACAGAACGTGTTTTTGGCGTGGTTGATGGTTCTATCCATGGCCTTTTGAAATTCAGCTGGCATATCTGCTAGACCATAGAACCCTGTCAAGAATCTGTAAGTTCCAGTTGTTTTTCCGCCAACAATATTAAAATTGCATTGCCTAGCTGTATCAGCAGCCAATTTTAATTGACTGTACGCATATTTCAAATCTAACACTGAAAAATATAGCGTACCCTTTTTGTTTTCGGTAACAATCTGGCTTACCCCATCAATAAGTTCATCTACATTTGGCATTTGGTATTTGTTTTTGAACAATTGCCTATTGATTGGTTTTGCATCCATTGCCAATTTTATTGAGTCGTCCTTCTTTACTGTTATCACAATCGGGGCGATAAAGCAATCACTTGTACATTTATCAAGTTTTGTTATATGACCTTCTGTCAATAACTTCTCGATTTCTTTTTCGACTTTATCTTGTATGTGAATTGGGTTTCTTCTCCCCTTTTCTTGAATCGGACATAGTGGGTATTTGAATTTTGAACTGACAATGTGATTTTTCGAAATGCCTTGTCTTTCAAATAAGTTTTTAAATTTAGTGAAAAATTTTTCTTTCCAACCTTCTGACTGCTCGCACATGAGCACGTCAAACCTGGTGAGTTCTTTTGGCGCTGGTCTTTGTGTAGTCAATATTCCCACTTGTCCTTGCAGGTCTAATCCCATGATGCATCTGGTTTTTCGTTCTGATACCAGAAAGGTTGCGCCCTTTACTTCCCAGCCCGCTGACCTCAGATTGGTTTTTAGGGCTCCCAGAATACTGATCGGTTGTTTATTGTAGTCCACAAATTTGGTTTGTAAGTTCAATTTATCGGACGGTATGAATCTCACTTTGTTTGATTTTTCCATAATTTCCTTTGTCGTGGCCCAGTTGAGAAATGAAACAGGACTTCCAGTGTCCACTGTTAATTGAATTATCTGATTATCTATTCGTACCATGGCCTTTTGTGATTTTACGCGATTCAATGTTGGATCGCGAATCGAATCTATTTTCTGAACTCGTACCACTTTTCCGTCTGTTTTGTTTCTCATTTCGTTGATTCGGTCTTTCACATATTTTGAAACTTGCTCATTTTCCGGTTGGTAGGTTTGTATCGACATAACTTCAAATTCACTACATGACCCAACACCTTCACTGATCTGATCGCATTCCTCTACCGATCCTTCCGATTCTTCCGCAACTTCACTTACTTGTTGGGATCTGCACATTTTAGCGAAATGATTGGGTTTGCCACAGTGTTTACAGGTTTTCCCCATCGCTGGACAATTTTTTAGGTGTCCCTGTTCAAACGTCCCTCCACATCTATTACATGGTTTTGTTTTCGTGTTTTGATTCTTGTTATTATTCTGTCTTTTATGCGTTTCTCTTCTATTTGGAGTTTTGGTTGTCCCCCCCAAATTTCGAACTGCCATTACAGGTTCCTGTTTTACCCTCACACCCGAGGTGTAATTGCTACTTGATCCCCCTGTAGCCCCAGCATTAGTCTTCTGAAACGCCATTGTGGTTAACTTGCTATGTTCGAATTTTATAGCCCTTTTTAAAACTTCCACCGATCTAGAGTTTCGAATGTCAACGTGTCCTGCAATGTCATGTTTTTCATTTTCGAGATGAACAGGTCTCGCACTATTTCATTTTCCAATGCTCCCAGTTCTGATCGGGCTGCTTGAGCAGTTAACGCTGCGTGGAATGATTCTAGAGATTCTCCAGATTCTTGCATTCTCGTAAATAACTTGTATCTTTCGTATGTTACACTTTTTACCTTTTGAAACGAGACTTCTGCCAAATCTGTTATTTCCCTGAACGTCATTTTCGATATTTCAACGTGCGGGTTCTTTTGTAGGAATCTCTTCTTTCCCTCTGTACCCAAAGATAAAAATAATCTTGACACCAGTTTCTTTTGTACTTCGTTGTAGAAGACATTGTGTCCGACTCGTGGGCCTCTTGTCTTTCTGTCTTCGTTCTCCAATACTACTCTATCCCTTGCTAGCTTATCTCTAAGAATCCTAGCGTTCCTCGCATCTTCGTTCTCCCCATCCCTGGGCGTTTCCGGGCGTGGTGGTGGTTCCTCTAATATGTCTTTTGGTTCTTCCAAAGTAATCTCTGGGTTCACATTTTCTTTGACCGTAACCGCCATGAGAAATTGTTCGAACCAATTTTTAAATTGCCACGGAGGGTCTAGATTCGCTGATGCCCAAAATACCGGAATTCCCATATCCGTTCTGTTGTCTTGAGCTGCGAATCCTGCTGGCTGCGCCATGTGATATGCCTTGCGATATCGATTGAAAACAAGTTGTAATTCAATACTGTATTTTGGATATTGAATTTAGGTTTTCTGTTTCTTTTGTTTTGGTGTTGTACTGAGAGATAGATCATTGTTAAGAACTCTGATCTCTCGCTTAATCTCAGTGTCATCACTTACGTATGACCTTGAGCATACCATAAAATAATGATTGAGCACCAAAGGTTAGCTGTACATACGTATATAAATACTGCTACTGCAGTAGCGGTATGACAACCCCCATCCTTCAAAATTGCAAGCTCGCAACACGTTGGCGCGACTGCGGCGGTCAGTATTTTGTTGTTTATGTTAGTTGAACAAAGGAAAATTCTCGGCCTACCGGCTTGTCAAACAATTATTACTTGGGACTGTTTTTCGGACTGTTTTGTGTCGGCTGTTTTTTTGTTCATTTTTATACTTTTGCGGACTGTTTTGTATTGGACTGTTTTTTCGTTCATTTTATTACTTTTGCGTACTGTTTTGTATTGGACTGTTTTTTAGTTCATTTTCGTACTTTTGCGGACTGTTTTGTATTGGACTGTTTTTCCGTTCATTTTCATTTTTTTGCGGACTGTTTTGTATTGGACTGTTTTTCCGTTCAATTTCATTTTTTTTGCGGACTGTTTTGTATTGGACTGTTTTGTATGGGACTGCTTTGTACAGACGCGAATTTTTTGGCTCTTGCCTTTTTTTCTCCCCATTCGCAATTTTACAAGTAAAATTATTGTTTTCGTTATCCGATTGTTATGATTCGAATAATGGGCTCTTTTCCAGTTCCCCCCTTTCGAATTCAATTTTGAAAAGTCTATATAACGTTGTCATAATGCAATGAAATTTGGCGTGGTGAACAAATCGACAATTTTGAACAGATTTTTTCTTCATACTTTACAGCGTAACATCACGCATTTAGCCATTTAGTCCTGATAACACGTAAAAAAAACATAAAACTCGGTATTTTGAAAGGGGGGAACTGGAAAAGAGCCGAATAATGCGAAAAGTTTTGAATATCTCTAAAAGTCTGTAATATCTATAGAACCAACTCCTAAATTTTTATCAATAGAACTATTTTGTGATTTTTTGAGGATTCCTGTGCGCTTTTAAACTATTAAAATAAGCTATTGTAAGCCTGCTCGCTAACTCTAATTTAGACGAAAAATCAAAATTTACAAACCGGTTTTTCTCGACACTGAAAAAAAATTTTGAGATTTTTAATGCCTTCGAATCACAATTTAAACGGCTTAAAAATGATCTCTAGATTCAAAAAAAAAAAGAAAAAACACTAAAACACCCGAATACAAAACTTCTCCCCATTTTCAGTGATCGGAACAAAAAGTCAACATTTTTTTGAAATACCAGTATTCCTTAAAGTTACATTTATTCTACCAGGAAAGCTACAATTTAAATGATGATTGTAATCGTCAGGAATGCTCAAAATGTTTTAAAGTTTTGAAGAATTTGCTTTTAAGTGTGTTTTTCTTAAATGCTCTGTTTAAAATAAATCCATAAAATATCAGTTATATTTCAATCTAGAGATTGTGGGTTTGCGTCTTTTGGCTGACCGACTTCTTGGTCCTAACTTGATCGTCACGTTCCAAACTTACGGCATTTTTCTGACAAAGTCGTAAACTGTAGGCTTAAAACTTTTTGTTTTTTTTTTCGATATTTTACGTAAACTACAATTTTTTAAGTGAAATTTCAAAAATTTGGAATTTTTTAAGAAGCAAAATAAGCCCATAAAAGATGAAGAGTTTTTTTGTTTCAATGTTTGAAGTGACAATAGTCTAAATATGTCTGAGGAGAGGATTTTTTTTTTCAAAATGATTAACGCTATTTCAATTTTATTATCACACCAATAGCTCGCTATTTTCACACCATAAATCAGCGCTGTATGGTTGCTCTGCGAAAAAAAATTCTGTAAAAATGTTGTGAAAACAAGTACGAATTAATTGAGCCTTTTTGTCAAAACAATTATTTCAGGCCAGACGAAAAATCCAGTTCACAATCAGACAAAAGCAAATCACTTGCAGAAGAAGGAGAGGTTCAACAACCGGATGGAAACAAATCCAATCCAAAGGTCGGTTTAGACCCGGAGCATGGAAAAGGGAACAGTCCAAATAATTCCAGCGATGCAGATGCAACCCCAACTGAAGATGAGGATATTGATGGATATTGGCGCTCCTCCTTCCGCCAATCTTGTGGTGAGCTCGACCACCAGTCGTATGATCTGTTTTCATTTCCTGACATCTCGATCCTTGAGTCTGTTTTTTCTCTTTTTCTCAGTACTGGTCATTTTTTGATTTTGCAATTATTTAAGACTGACTGTTTGCTGGGTTGATTTGACGAAAGAGTGATTTGTTTTTGGTGAACTGTTGTTTTTAGCTGTTTTTGCAGTCGTGGAAACTGTTTTCTCTCGTTCCGGTCGAGCTTTGTTCGGTTTTGACCGTTTTGGTTGCTATAGCAACCATTACTTGATGATTGTTTCCTAGCATTCCTTCTAGAACATTCTAGAACGTTTTCGTTCCGGTTGAGCGACCTTGATGCTTTAAGCCTACTGTTCCAGCAGTCGAATGCCTCATGAAAGGAGTTTATTGTCGCTACTACAAACTTTTCGTCTAATTCTGATTCGGGCCAGGGATCATTGAAAGGATCACGCGATAAATAATCAACTATGCCCATATCCCTCCCCGGAATGTGAACTATGTTGAACTGATATGGCAGTAACCGGTCAACCCACCGGGTTAAACGTGATTGGTAGGTCTTGTTCGATTGGTTAACATCCAATGCTGTTGTAAGCGCTTTGCGGTCAGTTGCGATGGTAAATGGTTTCCCCAGAAGGTAGTGTTTATATCTATCTACTGCCCAAACAACTGCCAATAACTCCAACTCATTTGTTGAATATTTTTTTTCTTGGGCGTTTAAGTATCGGGATGCGAACGAAATTGGGACCCATAGCTCTTCATCATTTTGTTGTTCTAAAGTAGCCCCTAGCCCATCATGGCTAGCTTCGCATTTAACTCGTGTTTCACGATTTGCATCGTAATAGTGTACTTTCGTAATATTTGCCACCGCCTCTTTTATAGCATTAAATACTACTGTGTGATCATCTCCCCATTCGAATTTTTTCACCGGGAGTTTCATGTTTTTTTTAATTTTTTCTTTTGATTTTCTTCTTTAAGAAGTGGTCTTAATCTCTCAGTCAGACTTGCTACGTTAGGTATAAATTTAGCTAAGTGATTTATGCTTCCCAAGAATGACCTTAGTTGCTTTAGAGATTTCGGCGTGTTCAAGTTTACTACCGCTTCCGTTTTAGTGATTTTTGGTCTAACCCCTTCTTCTGAGAGATGATGACCCAACCAATTCACTTCTTGTTTGAAAAATTCACATTTTGATAGTTTCAATGCCAAATTTTCCGCATCCAATTTCTTTAATACTGCTTCTACTAAGTTTGCATGTTCGATTTCACTTCCCTTTGACACAATAAGTATGTCATCCAGAAAACAGAACGTGTTTTTGGCGTGGTTGATGGTTCTATCCATGGCCTTTTGAAATTCAGCTGGCATATCTGCTAGACCATAGAACCCTGTCAAGAATCTGTAAGTTCCAGTTGTTTTTCCGCCAACAATATTAAAATTGCATTGCCTAGCTGTATCAGCAGCCAATTTTAATTGACTGTACGCATATTTCAAATCTAACACCGAAAAATATAGCGTACCCTTTTTGTTTTTGGTAACAATCTGGCTTACCCCATCAATAAGTTCATCTACATTTGGCATTTGGTATTTGTTTTTGAACAATTGCCTATTGATTGGTTTTGCATCCATTGCCAATTTTATTGAGTCGTCCTTCTTTACTGTTATCACAATCGGGGCGATAAAGCAATCACTTGTACATTTATCAATTTTTGTTATATGACCTTCTGTCAATAACTTCTCGATTTCTTTTTCGACTTTATCTTGTATGTGAATTGGGTTTCTTCTCCCCTTTTGTTGAATCGGACATAGTGGGTATTTGAATTTTGAACTGACAATGTGATTTTTCGAAATGCCTTGTCTTTCAAATAAGTTTTTAAATTTAGTGAAAAATTTTTCTTTCCAACCTTCTGACTGCTCGCACATGAGCACGTCAAACCTGGTGAGTTCTTTTGGCGCTGGTCTTTGTGTAGTCAATATTCCCACTTGTCCTTGCAGGTCTAATCCCATGATGCATCTGGTTTTTCGTTCTGATACCAGAAAGGTTGCGCCCTTTACTTCCCAGCCCGCTGACCTCAGATTGGTTTTTAGGGCTCCCAGAATACTGATCGGTTGTTTATTGTAGTCCACAAATTTGGTTTGTAAGTTCAATTTATCGGACGGTATGAATCTCACTTTGTTTGATTTTTCCATAATTTCCTTTGTCGTGGCCCAGTTGAGAAATGAAACAGGACTTCCAGTGTCCACTGTTAATTGAATTATCTGATTATCTATTCGTACCATGGCCTTTAGTGATTTTACGCGATTCAATGTTGGATCGCGAATCGAATCTATTTTCTGAACTCGTACCACTTTTCCGTCTGTTTTGTTTCTCATTTCGTTGATTCGGTCTTTCACATATTTTGAAACTTGCTCATTTTCCGGTTGGTAGGTTTGTATCGACATAACTTCAAATTCACTACATGACCCAACACCTTCACTGATCTGATCGCATTCCTCTACCGATCCTTCCGATTCTTCCGCAACTTCACTTACTTGTTGGGATCTGCACATTTTAGCGAAATGATTGGGTTTGCCACAATGTTTACAGGTTTTCCCCATCGCTGGACAATTTTTTAGGTGTCCCTGTTCAAACGTCCTTCCACATCTATTACATGGTTTTGTTTTCGTGTTTTGA
The DNA here is from genome assembly GCF_963678635.1 of Symsagittifera roscoffensis. Classification (NCBI taxonomy): domain Eukaryota; kingdom Metazoa; phylum Xenacoelomorpha; order Acoela; family Convolutidae; genus Symsagittifera; species Symsagittifera roscoffensis. The sequence continues at coordinate 41,997,149 of NC_087070.1, read as the reverse complement.
TTCTTGTTATTATTCTGTCTTTTATGCGTTTCTCTTCTATTTGGAGTTTTGGTTGTCCCCCCCAAATTTCGAACTGCCATTACAGGTTCCTGTTTTACCCTCACACCCGAGGTGTAATTGCTACTTGATCCCCCTGTAGCCCCAGCATTAGTCTTCTGAAACGCCATTGTGGTTAACTTGCTATGTTCGAATTTTATAGCCCTTTTTAAAACTTCCACCGATCTAGAGTTTCGAATGTCAACGTGTCCTGTAATGTCATGTTTTTCATTTTCGAGATGAACAGGTCTCGCACTATTTCATTTTCCAATGCTCCCAGTTCTGATCGGGCTGCTTGAGCAGTTAACGCTGCGTGGAATGATTCTAGAGATTCTCCAGATTCTTGCATTCTCGTAAATAACTTGTATCTTTCGTATGTTACACATTTTACCTTTTGAAACGAGACTTCTGCCAAATCTGTTATTTCCCTGAACGTCATTTTCGATATTTCAACGTGCGGGTTCTTTTGTAGGAATCTCTTCTTTCCCTCTGTACCCAAAGATAAAAATAATCTTGACACCAGTTTCTTTTGTACTTCGTTGTAGAAGACATTGTGTCCGACTCGTGGGCCTCTTGTCTTTCTGTCTTCATTCTCCAATACTACTCTATCCCTTGCTAGCTTATCTCTAAGAATCCTAGCGTTCCTCGCATCTTCGTTCTCCCCATCCCTGGGCGTTTCCGGGCGTGGTGGTGGTTCCTCTAATATGTCTTTTGGTTCTTCCAAAATAATCTCTGGGTTCACATTTTCTTTGACCGTAACCGCCATGAGAAATTGTTCGAACCAAATTTTAAATTGCCACGGAGGGTCTAGATTCGCTGATGCCCAAAATACCGGAATTCCCATATCCGTTCTGTTGTCTTGAGCTGCGAATCCTGCTGGCTGCGCCATGTGATATGCCTTGCGATATCGATTGAAAACAAGTTGTAATTCAATACTGTATTTTGGATATTGAATTTAGGTTTTCTGTTTCTTTTAATTTGGTGTTGTACTGAGAGATAGATCATTGTTAAGAACTCTGATCTCTCGCTTAATCTCAGTGTCATCACTTACGTATGACCTTGAGCATACCATAAAATAATGATTGAGCACCAAAGGTTAGCTGTACATACGTATATAAATACTGCTACTGCAGTAGCGGTATGACAACCCCCATCCTTCAAAATTGCAAGCTCGCAACACGTTGGCGCGACTGCGGCGGTCAGTATTTGGTTGTTTATGTTAGTTGAACAAAGGAAAATTCTCGGCCTACCGGCTTGTCAAACAATTATTACTTGGGACTGTTTTTCGGACTGTTTTGTGTCGGCTGTTTTTTTGTTCATTTTTATACTTTTGCGGACTGTTTTGTATTGGACTGTTTTTTCGTTCATTTTAATACTTTTGCGTACTGTTTTGTATTGGACTGTTTTTTAGTTCATTTTCGTACTTTTGCGGACTGTTTTGTATTGGACTGTTTTTCCGTTCATTTTCATTTTTTTGCGGACTGTTTTGTATTGGACTGTTTTTCCGTTCAATTTCATTTTTTTTGCGGACTGTTTTGTATTGGACTGTTTTGTATGGGACTGCTTTGTACAGACGCGAATTTTTTGGCTCTTGCCTTTTTTTCTCCCCTTTCGCAATTTTACAAGTAAAATTATTGTTCGCGTTATCCGATTGTTATGATTCGAATAATGGGCTCTTTTCCAGTTCCCCCCTTTCGAATTCAATTTTGAAAAGTCTATATAACGTTGTCATAATGCAATGAAATTTGGCGTGGTGAACAAATCGACAATTTTGAACAGATTTTTTCTTCATACTTTACAGCGTAACATCACGCATTTAGCCATTTAGTCCTGATAACACGTAAAAAAAACATAAAACTCGGTATTTTGAAAGGGGGGAACTGGAAAAGAGCCGAATAATGCGAAAAGTTTTGAATATCTCTAAAAGTCTGTAATATCTATAGAACCAACTCCTAAATTTTTATCAATAGAACTATTTTGTGATTCTTTGAGGATTCCTGTGCGCTTTTAAACTATTAAAATAAGCTATTGTAAGCCTGCTCGCTAACTCTAATTTAGACGAAAAATCAAAATTTACAAACCGGTTTTTCTCGACACTGAAAAAAAATTTTGAGATTTTTAATGCCTTCGAATCACAATTTAAACGGCTTAAAAATGATCTCTAGATTCAAAAAAAAAGAAAAAACACTAAAACACCCGAATACAAAACTTCTCCCCATTTTCAGTGATCGGAACAAAAAGTCAACATTTTTTTTGAAATACCAGTATTCCTTAAAGTTACATTTATTCTACCAGGAAAGCTACAATTTAAATGATGATTGTAATCGTCAGGAATGCTCAAAATGTTTTAAAGTTTTGAAGAATTTGCTTTTAAGTGTGTTTTTCTTAAATGCTCTGTTTAAAATAAATCCATAAAATATCAGTTATATTTCAATCTAGAGATTGTAGGTTTGCGTCTTTTGGCTGACCGACTTCTTGGTCCTAACTTGATCGTCACGTTCCAAACTTACGGCATTTTTCTGACAAAGTCGTAAACTGTAGGCTTAAGACTTTTTGTTTTTTTTTCGATATTTTACGTAAACTACAATTTTTTAAGTGAAATTTCAAAAATTTGGAATTTTTTAAGAAGCAAAATAAGCCCATAAAAGATGAAGAGTTTTTTTGTTTCAATGTTTGAAGTGACAATAGTCTAAATATGTCTGAGGAGAGGATTTTTTTTTTCAAAATGATTAACGCTATTTCAATTTTATTATCACACCAATAGCTCGCTATTTTCACACCATAAATCAGCGCTGTATGGTTGCTCTGCGAAAAAAAAATCTGTCAAAATGTTGTGAAAACAAGTACCAATTAATTGAGCCTTTTTGTCAAAACAATTATTTCAGGCCAGACGAAAAATCCAGTTCACAATCAGACAAAAGCAAATCACTTGCAGAAGAAGGAGAGGTTCAACAACCGGATGGAAACAAATCCAATCCAAAGGTCGGTTTAGACCCGGAGCATGGAAAAGGGAACAGTCCAAATGATTCCAGCGATGCAGATGCAACCCCAACTGAAGATGAGGATATTGATGAGTCAGAGGCTCTGCCAGAGGCCAGTAAAGGTCAACCTGGTCAATCAGAGGCCAGCAAAGGTAAGCGAGGTCCATCGCAGGCCAGTAAAGGTCAACCAGGTCAATCGCAAGTCGGTACAGGTCAACGTGATGGTGCTACAGAAGGTCAACCAGGTTCAACCATGGCATCCCGGTCAGCTGTAGGGTCAAAAGGACAAAAAAGTTCAGGGGCATCCAAGCAAAACAATTCGCAGTTGAAGAACACTGATTCGTCCTACACTTACAATGTGCCGTCTACTAGTGTGAAAACTCCTAGTGGCAGGTAATATCAAAAACTAACTCACAAGCCAAAATTAAACATAGAGAAAATTGCCGAAAAACCCACAAAAAATTAATTTAACAAAAAATTTAAGTGCAATCCGTGATTCTAAGTGAGCGTTTTTTTATTGATACAATATATTGGGGGTTTCTAATACGAGCCAATTAGTAAGATTTTTATATTTATACATTGTTTCTCAATATACAAGCAACATCAGCTGTTATTTCAATCATTGATACAGTTTCACGTAAAAAAATAATGAAAAATCAGTTTTGTAGAGTACCTGAAAGCCATTTTCTTAATCAGTTTTTAATTACTTTCAGATATCCGGAAGGCATGGAAAAAAAAGAAAGAGAGTCCAAGGCTAGCGCAAAAACTATGAGTCAAGATGGTGGCGGAAACAGTAAAGCCCCCGACACCAAAGTCGCTGGAGGCACCCAAGCTACGCAGTCGCTATCCAGGTCAGTCGTGGACGACGGAAAAACCACAACTCAGGGTGGCACTAGAGCCGATATGTCAAAGAGCCGAAAAAGTGGCGGCGGTGGCGGAGCGCCAACTGAACCCGGCGATTCAAAACTGTCCAAATCCCGTTCGGTTGTTGGTACTGATTCACAAATTAGCGAGGATACTTACATTGTGCCGAATAATGAAGAAAAGGGAAGCCAAGGGAGTTCCCAGTTTCCCGAAGGGCTGGACTCACAAGAAAGGGAAGATTACGCCGGAAGAAGTAAAAGATCAAAGTCGGCTGGGAAGTCGCAAAAAAACTCGAATCCGAGTAAATCTCACGTCGCCTCCGACGAATCATTGCTTTCCCAAGTAATAAAAGCCGACAAGGAAAACAAGTCGGATGTGAAATCGAAAACCGGATCCCAAAGTGAACTTGAAAGCAACGAGGCTGGCTCAAAACCTCCCACTGGCAAGAGCGGAACGAAAGCATCCAGAAGATCGAATTACTCGCAAAACGAGTTGTCGGCAAACCCGAACTCGAAAAGCATCGTTCAAACATCTTCCTCGGATCCTGATAAAAGTGGCGAAGGTGATGACTCAGCCGACAAAACTCTAACGAGACACTCAAAGCCGAGACAAAGCAGCAAGTCGCGAGGCAGTTTGCGAAACGGAAAAAGAAGCGAGGCGTCGAAAGACCCTGACTCAACAGGAAGATTCGAAGAGCCGGAGGGAACTAGATCCGATTTGAAGACCGAGAGTTTGTCGCCGGATCTGAAAAACAGTCGGTCCATTTCAGCTTCAACGACTAATAGGGGAAGCCAGACTGCGGATATGAGTCGTACTCGAGGAACAGATAGTCGGATTACATCTTCGGCTGGTGGGACTGGGACTACAAACACGACGGGTAAATCAGACTCTCAGGGGAAAAGCGGCAACACTTCCAGTTCATTGAACCCATTCGAAGAGTACTCCGGGAAGGAGGAAAACTCGGGAGAACCCCAAGACGCGAGACGAGAGGCGCCGAATAAGTCGTTAAAAAGGTATCTAATACGATTTATTGTTATATTAATTTAAAATCACATAATTAAAAATGGTCAATTGACTGTACCTGAAAAAAGTGACAGTTATTTCGGAACCATTGTTTCATAATTTAAATTAAAAATCATTAAACATATACATATGTGCTCAATTGTTTTGCGGAGCTTCATTTTGCGGGTTGATACAATTTGAGGGAGAAAATAGCAATGGTGAAAAAAAATTGTTCTCATTAACTATAGCATATACCTAATGGGTTCATTCGGAACATTCAGAAAGTTGCCCTGATATGAACAGTCTCGCTTATTGTGTAGCCATTGCGTTTCATATAAAAACAATGAGACTCTCTTAGGCATAAAAAATGCTCATCAAAACAAGCAGCCATTTTAAACGTCTCCTTTCTCCAGGTTCAATTTTTCCAAAACAACACTTGCTACACTATTTTTGTGTTCGTCTTGAACACAAAGAAAAAACTAAAAGTTTTCAGCATACTTTCAAATCGGCAGACATTCATTTTTTGTCGGTTTTTTTCCTCTTGCTAACAATTTCAGCTTTATACAGAGCACTCTTAATGAACTTTTTTTTCCGACGTAAGAATCAGTTTGGATCCACAGAAAACGGCTCCTGCTGATCACCTATGCTTGAGAACCAATCTATTCAAATTGAGCAAGTTTTTCTTATCACTTTGTGAAATACGAAATTGATTAAAATTCCTCAGAAAGCTTTCTGCTCGGTCGCTGTGAGCTTGGAAGAGAAAGATTCAACTACAGCTTTTACTGCAGAAAAAACTAATCAAGTAATTAACGCATACTTTTAAACAAATTTTTAAATCATTTTTTGGTCATGCAATGTTTTTGATGTTGCTTAAGGGGCTTGGCAGATTTTTTTAAATCTTTGAGGACTATTCGAGGTCTAAATATTACAATAACTCATTAAATGCTTTGTTATTTGATGTGGGAGTATGAATTTCGACAGCCCGATGCTTTATATGTGTTAAAAAATTAGGATACCACTCGTAGTTGTATAAGAGTGTACTTAAGCTAAGAATAGATTAAGATTACGGATGATTAAGATTCCTACTAAAAACAGTAGGCTTTTATTCAAGACTAAATAAAAGACGGTGATGCTAACTAAAGTAAGAGAGGTTTAAAAGATTGAATTGGTTTCGGTTTGTTTGTTACGTATCATAAAAGATAGTGGCCAATTCCGAGTCTACCAAAAGCCGTTGCGCTTTTGGCAGGTGTATAAATTAACAACTTAAAGGTCAACGATCAGTAAAGATCAGAGGTTAAATGAACAAACAATAATACTTTTACATGTTCATCAGCAATAACAAAAATTCAAAAACAAACCACCTTAGATCGAATAGTATGTTCTCGTCGGGTGAAATAAATATAGACTGGTTACTATGGGCGAGCAAGAAACTGGAATAGCACCAGGGTAAATTGAGCAGTAAGGTAGGCAGCGAGTTATCCTTAGAATAGTCAAAATAAGTGGGTAATACTAGGATGGATAAATCTAATGGTTATCCGGTGGTAGCGCCCAATGGGTGAAAAGAATTTTACCGACATTTTGGCAAAATTATATGGCTAAAGCAAGGTTACAAGTGTGACCAATCAACTTATTAGCTTAATATGACAGCACTGAAAGTTTGTATGATTCTATAGCAATGGAATGTTAATAGCATTCGGCAATACACAAGATACTAAAGATACTAAAAGTTTTGTAAAGAAGTTTTTGAGAGTTCATGAATGCTTATGATAACATCTGGATTGGAGCTCCTACATCTAATTAGTTTCCCGATTTGCTGCCTTGTTTATTGTCCATCTCCTTAACTCCTCCAGCGTCATTGGCCGTCCAAGGAGTTCTATCGCCGAAATCATAGAAGAGGTGTTCAGCCAGTCTGGGTCAGGTACAATGGGGACAAATGTAGAAGTTGAGGTTTCATAAGATAGGCCCGATGGGTTGAATTTCGTGGAACAGACATCAGGACTAAATTTGACTTTCTTTTCGGGAGTCTTTTGATTATCTGTTTTCGAGGGCTTCGGGTCACTTGGGTACGCATAGTTTTCTTCCCGCAAGTGAACTATAGTAGGACGCGATGATGAAGGTGGTGTTAATGTTGTCAGGTCTACTAGGTCGACATGATGGCTTTCCATTTCTACGGTAGTTGCTTCTAACGTTGAACATGCTGGGACTAAACTAGGTGGACCAAATTCTGGAGCATCACGATCTTCATCAGTTAAATCAACTACACTGGTGAACACTCTCTCACCTAGCATCTTGGGAGGCTGCCTAGTTCGCATAGGTCTGGTGTTCTGACGTGTATAAATTTCTGACAATTTTTTCGAGGGTGGTGATTTCATTGGTGATGACGCCTTTCTTTTAGCGGTACCGGACAATTTCTGTGTTTTCGTGGTACGGTCAGGGTGTATTTGTTTGGATTCCGTCCCCGCCATGGCGATTGGTTCTTCAGCAGACTTGGAAAACTCTCCTCCGGGATTCTCTGGGAGAAACGGCATTTTTTTACACGCTTTATTGGCCTTCTCCATAGTGCCCAAGTGAATCAACTGTGGGATCGCTTGTGAGTCTCTTTCATTATCGCCAGAATCTAAGTCGATCAAAGGAATCGGATCTAAATCGACCTTCTGATCAACGTGGTCTGATATTTCTAGCTTAGGATCTGTTCGTTCGGAGATTAGGTGTTCGTCTGGTTTTGTAGCTTCGAGTAATGTTTTATCCTTGAGGTCTTTTAGTGAAATTAAGTCGCTATAGTTGTCGTCTGAAATCTCTTCATGTGGTTCGATCATCACTCCGGGTTCATTTAAACGACTTTTATGAAGGTCGGCTTTGCCCGACGGGCTTGATTCATGGTCACTTTCGAGGCCTATCGGGGTTCTCAGTCTCTTTCTCTGGTCTTCTTCCTCTCTAAGAAGAGTTTCCCTCGAGCTGTTCATGGCCGCGTTTCGTCTCGCAATATCAAACTCTTCGAATTTCCACTGAAGATTTCTTTTCTTTTGGGTTGTTCTTGAGCTTTTAAATCCGACATTTCTTGGTGGTTTTGCAGTTTTCCTCAATCCTTTAGTCGCATAAAATCTAACCAGTTGGTCTCGTTTTCTTGGACTTGGTTTCTTCTGAGTGCACTGTCTTTTAATGGCTAAATCAGATTTACGTATTATTTTACCATTTTTTAAAGTCACAGTGTGATCTGATTCCCTTACGATTTCGTCCTTGAGTACTCTATAGTATGGTTCATTTTTTGGTTCTATCCTTGATTTTTCGATAAACAATGGTCTTACCCGACGGGTTGTTCAGAATTGAGTCCTTTATGCCCAAGGCATCTCTTTTTTCTGACCGAGAGAGCACTTTTACTGGGGATCCAGCACTGGTTGGTACATATCTCACAGCATTTGAGATATCCTCCGAGGATGATGAGTTTTCATCTACATCTCCATCTTCTATATCGTCGGGGGCGTCCCAGTCGTGTCTTCGCTCTCGGCTCATTAGTTTTTGCCCTTATCTAGACATAACAAAGTTTTATTCCAATCAAGGTTATTCGAAGAGGGTGATTTGACCAAATTATGCCAGATGGTGTTAGGGGATCTACCAAAATGTGCTTCGAAAGGAGAGCAGTTAAGCGACTGCTGGGTTACTGTTCTTAAGCATTTTATTATTTTCAGGAGTGCAGATTCTAGTGAAGGTTTTGGACGTTCTTGTGCCATAACCAAGAGTCTTTCCTTAATGGTCCTGATTAGATGTTCCACTAGTCCGGTAGCTCTATGATCACCCACTGGGCTAAATATCACCTTTATGTTGTGATCGTGGCAGAATTCTCTAACTTCCTTGGAGATAAAACCAGATCCTTGATCTGTTCTAATGGTTCTAGGTATCCCGTGTAAAGCAATGTATTTACTAAGGAAGTTTATTATAGATTTGGCCGATGTGCTGGATGTTATTTGAGCTGATGGGAATTTTGAAAATCTGTCAACACACACCAATATGTATTTTTTTGTTCCCCATACTAAAGGTAACGGACCGGCGAAGTCTAATTCCATTTCTTGGTTTGGCTCTTCGACCATTGGGAGTTCCCCTAGGGTATTGTGTTTTATAAGAGGTTTCAAGTTTTTACCTGCTTTCACGCACTCAATACAGTTCTCGCCGTGGACTTGGATTTCACGGTAAATTTTCGGCCACCAGATGTATTGAGTTGCCAGACTTTTCATTGCGAACTGGCCGGGGTGAGCTTTGTGAAGTCTGTTGAGTATAGTCGATCTTAGGCATGCTGGGATTACTAATCGGTTGTCAAGATAAAGACATCCTCCACTGACATGTAAATTATTTAAATATGATTTGTAGTAGTTTCCCAGTTGTAGAATATCCTGTTTTCGGTCTTCCTCGATTGCTTTGATTATCTTTTTCAGAACTAGATCTTGTTTTGATAAGAGGGACATAAATTTTGAATCAAATATTTCCGGCCAAGAGAAAGGGAATATGTTAACTGTTTTCTTTTTACTAGGTGATCTTTTCTCGGGATTATCCGACGGGTTACTAGTAGTTGGTGTTAAAACGTCCGTGTTTTCTTTAGTAGTAAGTTCTTTTTGTTGGTTAAATTCAATTTGTTCTGCCATTTCTTTCAAGATGTTAAAATTCGTTAAAAAAATCGTTTAATTTGCAAGATGAGTCACACTGTTCTGTTCGCGAGTGAGAATTTTGACACACTGAAATATTTGAATAGTTAGCTATCGCTTGGAAAGTTTCGGCGGCATTAGCAATTCGATTCTCACGTTCTATTTCTTGACTGGTCATATGATCTGTTGACTGGCCAATCGTATTACAGGAAGTGACGTCATGTGCTAAGAAATGTTGAGATAATTTATTTCTTATTTGCGCCCACGAATTTTTTGGCATTAGATGATCAAAACCTAGGAGCGTACTAATCTGATTTACTGAAGCGATAACAAACTTTTCGTCATCCAGAGAAACTGGTACGGGTTCACCCGATGGGTGTCGGGATATATAATCAACAAATCCCATATCTTTACCGGGTAAATGTTCTACAGTAAAGTCGAACGGTAAAAGTTTATCCGCCCAACGGGTGAGACGTGATTGGGCCGTTTTGGTGTATTTATCGTCTTTCAGTGCTCCTATTAGGGCTTTGTGGTCTGTTAAAATTGAGAATTGTTTACCCAGTAGATAATTTTTAAAATGATCTAGTGCCCACACTAATCCCAGTAGTTCGAGTTCATTAGTGCTGTATTTTAATTCGGCAATATTCAAAAATCTGCTAGCAAACGCTACTGTCTTCCAATTCCCCCGATGGTCTTGTTCGATGGACGCGCCCAGTCTTAAATGTGAGGCATCGCATTTCACCCGAGTGTTCAGTTTTACATCGAAATGGTGGTTCGTCACCGTATTACAAATTTCGTTCTTGATTTTTTCAAACGCTTCCGTATGTACTGAGGACCACTTAAATGGTTTATTTTTTTGCATAAGTTCTCTGAACGGTGTTGATAGGGATGCTAGGTTTGGTATAAACTTATTAAATTGGTTAATCGATCCCATTAATGATCTGATATCTTTGATGCAGTTTGGTTCTTTTAGATTTCTAATTGCGTCAGATTTATGTATTAATGGTGTCGTCCCTTTTGCGTCGATTTTGAATCCCAACTATTCTATGTTGTGGGTTAAAAATGTGCATTTTTCCCATTTTATGGCTAGTCCCTCGTCATCTAGCGTTTTTAACACATTAATGACTAGCTTTTTATGTTCTTCCTCGCTACCCACGGTGGCGATTAGTATGTCGTCAAGATAACAATGGGTATTTGGTAGTTTTTCCGTCAAACGGTCCATTATTCGTTGAAATTCATTAGGCATATCACCTAGTCCGTAAAATCCGGTTTTGAAACGGTATGAACCCGTTACTTCTCCCCCCACAATGTTAAAATTACACTGATTGCTTGCCTTTTTAGAAAGCGGTATTTGGCTGTAGGCGTATTTTAAATCTATCGATGAAAACCAGATGTTTCTTTCATCGTGGCCGCTAATAGTAACTGCTACGTTGTCAATTAGTTCAAATAGATTCGGCATTTGATATCTATTGCGAAATATCTGTTTGTTTAGTAGTTTTGAGTTCAATGCTAGTTTGATTGATCCGTCCCTTTTTGCTGTAATCACGATGGGGGAGATAAAACAATCTTCAGAGCATCTAGATAGTTTTTCGATGTGTCCGTCTCTTAATAATTGGTCGATACATAGTTTGACTTTGGGGAGAAGATGGATCGGGATACGTTTCCCTTTTACCTGTATCGGTTTTATCGGTTCGTTAAAATAAGTATTAACTACGTAGTTTTTTGATCTACCAGTTCTTTTTATGAGGTCTGAAAAGTGCTTTGATATGTATAATTTAAACTCACTTTGAGATGGTGTCTCTTGGTTTTGATCCTGTTGGTTGTCCGATGCGAATTTTATTTGATTGACGTTTATCCCAATGGGTGATACTTTCTGATCTTCCCGTGACTTTAACCCGTTGGGTGGAGGTTGTTTCTGAAATACTACAATGCCCAAATTCGGTAAGATGTCGTTTCCTAGTAGATTTCTTTCAGCCCCTTCAGTGATAAAAAGTTTTTGGTCATTAGCCTCCCATCCTTTCGATCGGATTTTCACTCGAACTCTTCCAATGATATTGATCGTACTCCCGAAGCACTGGTATGCTTTCTTTGTTATTTCGTCCACAGGTTCTAGCTTTAAAAATCTATCTCGTATCTTCAATTCGTGTAGTAGGTCTTTTTTCATGAAGGAAACTGGACTTGCGGAGTCAATTTGAATCTCGGTGTAGTAAGGGTTGAAATTTCCCAGAGATACTTTTAGTGTCTTTTTCAATTCTAATCCTTCGTGATTAAATACTGTTCTCACTCCACGCTCTATTTTGTCTTCTACGGCATTTATTTGATTATCTGTGTCAACGGCTAGAACTAGGAAGTCGTCTAAGTTAACCTCAAATTCGGGATTTTCCTGCGGGTTGGTCCGGATATTTTCGTTTTCTTGGGGTACACGATTCTGATCAACGATGTTAGTTTGTGTTTTTGCTGAACTCCTACAGTGTTTGGCAAAATGTCCTTTCCGTCCGCACGTATTGCAGTTTCTATCTCTAGCCGGGCATGTGGATAGGTGTCCTTTTTTGAATTGCTGACCGCAATTGCGGCATTTGTTATTTTCGACGATATTTAGGGTTGGTTCGTTCTTCACGTATTGTGGTCTTGGTCCTGGGTTATAAGTTGGGAATTTTAGATACTGTTGATGGATTTTAGTACCTTTTTCATGAACTAGTACGTAAGATAGTACGTTTTCTGGGGTCAAATATTCTATACATAGTTTCTTTTGGATCTCGACATTTCTCATGTTTGTGATGAAAATGTCTCTTACTAGTTCTGACTCGAGTTCCCCCAGTTTACAATTTTTTGCTAGTTCTGAAAGAATTTCATGGAATTTTTCTAAGGACTCATGTTCTTTCTGTCTTCGGCCAAAAAATTTTAACCTTTCGTATTTTAGGTTTGTAGTGATCGTGAAAGTAGTTTTTAATAGTTCCCAAAATTCTGCGAAATTGATATCCAGAATTCTTTTGCCAGGATTTTTATGAGAGAAGCATTTCTGTCCTTCTTTTCCGAGTGCTAGGTATAACTGTGATTTTAGCTTCTTGTCAATGTCTCCGATTGAAGTCCGTTAAATTTGGCGTTATCTTCCGCCCTTCTCCTTCTTAATTCTTCGTTATAATTTTGTACTGCTACTCTGTGATGTTCCTCTTTTTCGGCCCGACGGGCCTGATCCTCGGATGGGTCCGGTGGTTCTGCCGTAGGGTAAGTTAGTTCGTTTCTTATCGGTGGGTTAATTACATCTTCGATGTCTACGGAGTCTTTCGCAATAATTGTCAATTGAAACTTTTCCGCCCACCGTTCCCAGTCATGTTGATTTTCGTTTGATGAGTTGTTCCAAAAAAACTCTAATCCACGTAGATTCGATTCGTTAGACTGCGCCATGTTAAAAAATTAGGATACCACTCGTAGTTGTATAAGAGTGTACTTAAGCTAAGAATAGATTAAGATTACGGATGATTAAGATTCCTACTAAAAACAGTAGGCTTTTATTCAAGACTAAATAAAAGACGGTGATGCTAACTAAAGTAAGAGAGGTTTAAAAGATTGAATTGGTTTCGGTTTGTTTGTTACTTATCATAAAAGATAGTGGCCAATTCCGAGTCTACCAAAAGCCGTTGCGCTTTTGGCAGGTGTATAAATTAACAACTTAAAGGTCAACGATCAGTAAAGATCAGAGGTTAAATGAACAAACAATAATACTTTTACAATATGAGTATATGCAGAGCGGATCTAGGATTTTCTCGAGGGGAAGGAGCGGATTTTCAAAAAATTTTCAAAAATTCCGTCTAAATTTTTTTAAGTCGATCAAAATGTATTCTGAGATTTCACAAAGCACTAAAAAGACTTTGTTTTAGCCAAAATTTCTGCGCCGCAGGCAAATAAAAAACTTGAGAAAAAAGGCGTTTTTAGATGATGTTGACCAAAAAAATCACGTTTTCTGGCGCTCGCTTCCCCCCTCAAAATTATAAACTATTGGCACCAAAGTCCAATTTAGGATTTCTCAAAAAAGATCAAAGGGTAGACCCTTTAGATCGGCACGGGGTAGAATCCCTCTGGAGGAGAATGACAAGATTTCGCACCCCATTCAACGGTATAAAAATGCATCACTAAAAGCTTGTCAACTCGTATAACTACGAGTTCAAATAAGTAATCATCAAATAAGTTATAGCAGACAATAGCAGACCAAGAAAAATCAAGATAAATTGGAATGAAATGAAATCGCCAGGAAGTGATACAGGTTCAATACCTGGGAATTAGCCGAGAAATAACTAACAACTGTATTAATTGGCTCTGATTTAAAGCAAACAACAAAAAATGCGTAGACATATCACCACTTAGCATTTTTATAGGTAGCTAGGTCCAATCAGTAAATTATTTCTAGGTCCAACCAAGCCAAACTGTTTTCTAAAAAAAAACTCAAAAACATCAATTGCAAGTTCTGAATTCATATGTCCACTTTTAATTGTTTCTTGTTTTTTCTCTGCATTTGTGTTTTATATTCAGTCAGTCCATGTTGTGTTTTTTAGCGAAACAATTTCAGCGAGTTTTTGGCCTTCATGATTTCCGAATTATGTTGGCGCTCCTTAGTTTGGGAGGCCAAAGACTTACTGATACTTTTTGCTGAAAACCACAATATGACTGACTAAATATTAAAAAAAACAAATGCTGAAGAAAAACAAAAACTTTTGACATTTCTCAATAACTATTGTGCGCGCTAATCTCCACACTTCGTAATAAAATCTCTTTTCAAACACTTGAATTAACGAGTATTTTATCGGGAAAATAACTCTGGAAATTTCGTAATATAATGATATTTTTAACAAACTTTTTTATTGTTATCGGTAACATCGGACCCAAAAAACTGCATAACTCAAAGCAAGCTGCAAAAATGGCCAGTATTTGTCCTTGAGACAAATTGCTCTTTTTAAAGGTCAGCCTTAATCAAGGCTGAACCAAATTAGAGCGAAAAGACGGTTAAAATGGGTTTTGGGGGGACCGAACCTGGTTACGGAGCATCCCATCAGGTTCGGTGCACATTCGAGTTCTAGAAAGGAAATGACCTAGTCGGGATTCGAACCGGCGCCGAACCCGCCGGGACGCACCATGTATACGCTTGGCTACTGTCCCTGTATGCATTTACATTTATATGCATTTATACTTTCGCACATTTACGTTTATATGCATTTGTACTATTGTTTTATATTTGCGCTGCAACATCCTCCACCCCTAAACAAGGAAGAACGGGAGCGAGCTTTACGGTCGGGCGGGTCAGTTCGCTCGTAACGGTCTTTATGTCGGCGGATCGCGCGCATCCTTCTTTACCGTAGTGTAGTTTAGCAATACGGGCGAGTGGGTAATGCCCACGTGGGCTGTCGGGTTCGACTACCCAAACCAAGTCGCCGGTTTTCAGTGTGACATCCGAATCATTATGCCACTTTGCTCTCTTGTTGAGAGATGGTACATATTCACGCAGCCAGCGTGACCAAACTGCGTTAGCGTACGATTGTGCTCTGGCGTAACGCTTTTTATGATCAAAGTTATCTTCGAAACTTAACGACGGGAAGCTAGCTGCGCTGTGACCGAGAATGAAGTGATTCGGGGTGAGTGCCTCTAGGTCGTGCGGATCGGAACTGACCGGAGTGATCGGTCTTGCGTTAAGTAATTGTTCAACTAGGCAGAGCGTTGTTCCTAGAACTTCCTCAGTTAATCTCCTGCTGCCTAATATGTCGTACAACACTCGCTTAACACTTCTCACTAGCCGCTCCCAGGCGCCGCCGTGATGAGGGGCACTGGGCGGGTTAAACTTCCACTTAACGCCTTTGTGGACGAAAACGGCCGTGGCGACTTTGTTCCAATTTTGGACACAGGATAGGAGCTCCTTTTGAGCACCAACAAAATTCGTGCCATTGTCAGAAAGAATGGTTTTGGGGGTACCTCGCGTTGCAATAAATCGCTCTACGCCCATGACGCAGGAACTAGTATCGAGAGATGGAACCAACTCGATGTGAACTGCTCGAGTCGTGAGGCAGGTAAATAGGAAACCCCATCTCTTTTCGGTACTTCGGCGTATTGGCACTTGAAACGGGCCAAAGTAATCAACACCTGTGTTGGAGAAAGGAGGCTGCTTGTAACCCAGTCTTTCAATCGGTAGGTCAGACATAATGGGCACAACTGTTTTTGCTTTGCGCTTACGGCATGTTATGCAAGTATTTTCGATGTTCCCAAGTAACCAGCGCAACTTCAGAACAATGTATTTCAACTGAACTACAGCACGCATGTAATCCAACCCCTGATGTGCATGTTGAAAGTGCATATGCCTAATCAACATATGAGCAACTCGGTGTCGACCATCCAGTATTATTGGATGTTTGCTATCAAAGTCGGTATCAACAAGACGGCTGATACGTCCAGTTGAACGCAGGATGCCAGCTGGGCCGATGAACGGAGAATATTTAGCAATCCGACTTTTCTTTGTTATCAGTTTATCGGACTGAAGTATTTTCACTTCGGCAGGAAATGATTCGGACTGATCGAGATAAATGAGCTTCTGCTCGGCAATATCTAACTCGGACGGGTCGGTTATTTCCAGCGTTTTTGTACGGAAGTGTTTATGCGATGGTAGCACACGAAGCATAAATGCTAAAACACGTTTGTACTTTACAATTGAGCTGAATTTATCCCAATTTTTAAACAGACGGATCGACGGCGCTTTCTCAGATGAAGCATCAACAACAAACGTAGATGCAGTCTCAAGGCATGTATCAATGTCACAGAGTGGGCCTTTTAATTGGATCTTTTTGATGACATCAGTGTTCGGCTTGAATGGCCAATCACATGTCCTCAATATACTAGGGCCTCTAACCCAGCTGCTATCCTTGAGGGCTTCCGAAGAAATCCCTCGTCTGCCGGTATCAGCTGGGTTATCACCACTGAGTACATGATTCCATTGATCAATGGTGGTGGACTCCAAGATTTCACCAGTGCGGTTTCCAACTTCACAGGAAGTTTGTTGCACGAGTTAAGCCACTGGAGAACGGTGGTAGAATCAGTCCACATGAATACATTGCTTACTTTAAAAGTAAGCGCTTTCAAAATCTCTTCTTTGAGTCGAGTCGCAAGCAGAGCAGCCTGAAGCTCTAACTTGGGAATGGAGAGCATCTTCATAGGCGCTACACGGGCTTTCCCAAATACAAAAGCTAACTCGGTCTTTTGCGATTTAGCAAGTCGGGCTCGGAGAAACGATACGGCGCAAAAAACGTCCTGCGAACTATCACCGAACGTGTGAAGTTCACAGCCGTCGAACGGTTCGGTAAAGTAGCTACGAGGTATCGTCAGTGTACCTAGTAGTGGAATTCCTGAGTGCCAATCTAGAAATTGTTGTTTAATTTCCTCTGGGAGATCATCATCCCACTTTTGACCACTGATTCTCCATATGTCTTTTAGTAAAAGGCGCGCTTTCACAGTATACGGAGCTACCAGTCCTAATGGATCAAAAACTGAGGAAACAAAACTCAACACGGTAATTGCTTTATCTAGTGGTCGATCAACACCTCTACTTACTACTAGGGTATCTTTTACATGATCCCACCTGAGACCAAGAACATGCGACGATTGGTCTGGACTCTTACAAATATCCTTAACTGACGGGTTGGACTCACGGTTGTCCGGATTAAGAGCGGTTGTAACTTCGGGTACATTGCTAACAAACTTTGTCAGGTTAAACCCACCTAATTTGAGCATTGCGACTAAGTCTTTACTTAGGCTAAGAGCGTCAGCGGTATTTTCGAACGAGTCAAGATAGTCGTCCATGTAAAACTTCTGGACAACGGCTGAAGCGGCTTCGGGGTATTCAGCTTGATTTTCAGAAGCAGTTTTTTGTAGCGCGAAATTCGCACAAGTTGGCGAATCACGAGCGCCAAAAATATGACGGGTGTATTGGTGAACCACCACACTTGAAGTGGGGTCCTCCCGCCACAAAAAACGGAGAGACGGTTGATCTCGCGCAAGTACTCCAACTTGTAAGAACATACCTTCTATGTCCGCTGAGACGGCGTACTTGTGTTGACGGAACCTCAACAGTACAAAAATAAGATTTTGAAGGAGATCCGGGCCAACCAAGAGAGATCTATTTAAGGAAGTGCCATGAAATTTGGATGCTCCATTGAGCACACGGCGCACCTTGCTGGGTTTTTTTCGGGTTCAAAACCGGATGGTGTGGAAGATACCACTCACGTTCGGCTCGTGAGCTGGGATCGTGCGGGTTGACGGTTATGACATATCCTTTACTTATATCTTCTCTGATTGTTTCGGTATACTTCTCGCGAAGTAACGGATCTTTATCTAATCTTTTCTCTAACGACTTTAATTGGGCTAATGAAGAATAATAATTGTTAGGCAAGCTAACATCATTATCACTCCACAGCATCGGTACAGTGTAACGCTCACCATCGTGAACGGTTTCAGTTTTTAGGATCGACAAAGCACGCTTGTCTGCGGCGGAACGGGCATCTACTTGCTTGAACGCACCATACGACTCTAACTCATACCAAGTTTTGATTTGGTCGGTCAGAGAAATATCGTCCGTAACGCAGTTAAAGGAAGAAGAATTTAAGGACGAACGATCAGGAGACGGACCACTAATGACCCAACCTATCGGAAGTCGGACGGCGCACGGTGAGTCAAGTTCATCTCCGAAGACATGTTCGAGGGGTTTTATCGCATGATAGAAGTCCTGTCCTATAACAACCTCAATCTCTTTGTAATTATACGCAGTCGTCTTTAACGGGGCTAGTTGCGGGTATTTGACCTGCAATTCGGAAACGTTTATAACATCGGGTCCTATATACATGTTGTGCTTAACGAATGCGACTAACGAAAACGAAAATTCACTTTTCTTGGGCTTTGCGGAAACTTTCAAGTGAACTCGCTGAGTTTTAGATACCTTGGCTGAGTTAAAACCATCGGTCGTAACATTTACGGGCGTGCCAACTAATTTCAGACGTTCAACGAGTGCCGCGGAAACCCAAGAATGAGTGGAACCGGTGTCACAAAGTGCTAGTGCATTCGAATTTTCCGAACCAGAGGACACATCTACCAACGCAACGGGAAGAATACCTTTTGCAGTTCCCTCACAAGGTTTAACACAAGCTGCGTTATTTGCAGAAGTAGTGTTTGTTTTAGTTTGAGTCGATGGTGATCGGTCGGCCTCTTTGGGCGGGAAAACTTTCTCGGCTCCATGAAGAAGCACATTGTGAGTGCTCTCACAGTCCTGTTTTGGGCATTTTCTTGCCTTTTGGCACTTTCGGAAGGTATGGTTGCCTTGTAAACAAGAAAAACAGAGCTTTTGTTCTGCTACATATTCAGCCCTTTGTGTTGCGTTTTTCTCTTTGAACACGGAACAGTTCCAGAGTGCATGCTGCCCTTTGCATAGCGACCATGGAGGAAACCTTGTCTTTTCTCTACTTTTCTCATCCTTAGAACTTACCTTAGTGTTACCTGCAAGCACTTTTGTAACTACTTTTTGTTTAACTGGTTCTTCAGACTTACCCTTAGAATTGATCGTTTTCAGCCTCTCATGACCCTCCGCTTTTTCTTTGAGCCATTCATTGAAATCTAGCAGAGTTGGTCTATGCCATTGGCGTCTTACGGTTTGCATCGACCATGCCTCCTTAAGGTTCGGGGGAAGCTTACTCACAGCCTGATTCAGTAAGTTAACACTTTTCGGGTCGTCGTTAAAAGACAGAGACTTGAATACGGCAACAAGTCCAGAAATTGCAGAGGAAAATCCAATTACATTTTCCGAGTTATGCATTTTCAGCGGCGGAAAATTACTCAATTTATCTAGGTGAGCCCCTACTACAGCATGCGGCTGCCCGAATTTTCTTTGAAGAGTTGCTAATGCGTCTTTATATAGTACTCCGCTATAGCTATACTCAGCGATTGCGGATTTTGCTTTACCCACTACGAGCGTTTTCAGATAGGTAAGCTTTTCATCGTCACTGAGTATGGCTGAATCGACCGTCGATTTGAATTGCCCAAACCACTCATGCCAATTAAGTGGGTTGCCATCAAACTGGGTCAGCTTCCACTCAGGGAGATGATCTTTTCGGCTGTGCATGAGTATATTAACCAACTCTCGTGTCGAAAAAGGACGCTCGACGTCTGCACCAGGTGAATTACCGGGAGTTGGCTCTGTGTAATTCGAAGAGTTACCGTGACAATCAGGAACGAACGGTTGATTAGCTTGTGAAAAGTTCGCAGGCTGCGCAAAGAACACAGTCCCTCCACTTGTATAAGGAACAAAATTATTCGTAGGAACAATCGGAGTTACTGCGGAAAAAACAGTTGTCGAAGGAACGTAGTGCTGTTGAGTTGACATTAAAGGGGTAGCAACAGCTGGTCTCCACAAATTACTATAAGGATTGTAGTGGTCACTTGAAAAGTTATAACTACTAATGGGAACACCCATATGTTGTTGTGATGGGGCTACAGGTGCTTGGTAGCCAGCTACTACTGATCCTGCAGTGTGATGACTTAAAGAAACATGATTAACTGCTGTTGATGCAGGAACAAACGGTGTTACACCAGAAGGAACTTCTGCAGATGATGGCGGAGCAAAATAGTTTTCAGAAGTTACCGGGACTACTGAACCTGTGTTTGGATTGCCTAGCCCCGGATGAGTGGACAAAAAAGTTTGCTGAGGCAAATTATTAGAAACAGGTTGAATGACCTGCTGTAACCCTACTGGATTGTTAACGGAAACCTGCGATCGGACCAAATTCGACAAATTATGATGTTGTCCGTGAATGTGGTTACTGTAATACAATCCCGGATCACTAGAAGCTGAGTGGCCGTTATTCACGCCTGTAAAACTTGATGAGACCAAGTAATTTGTTGATGCAGGATAAGTTGCCTCAGGAGCTGTTGAACGAACGTGCTGCTCTTGATTGGGAACTACAACAGCCTCAGGCTGATTGTGGTCGACAGATTCGACCCAGTGACGCGTACGATCCTTTTCGTCTATTGATAGTTGTGGAGAGATTCGAGTTAAACCACTTTCCTCAGCATTCTCGCTGATTTCCGACAACTCATCTTCTAACTCAAGCCCTTTCAACTCAATTTCTGCCAGTTTTTTCCTATGTTCTTCAGCCAATTATTCCAACTCTAAACTGCTTTGTTGTTCTAAAACATATTGTTTCATCTTGTTTTGCTGCTCTTTCAGTCTTAATGATACCTTTGCCTGCCTCTCAAGTTCCTCTTGTTGTTTCTTTAAAATCATTAAGTCGCGTTTTTTCTCAGAAAGTGTTTTCGACGGAGCGGCGGTATAACTAGATTTCTGAGAACCTGATTGCTGATGTCGGCTGCTTCGGTGCGACACCTTAGAGCGGGTATCTGTTTTATGCGACCGGGGTTTTTCACTTTTTTCAGAATGATGAGAAACTTTTGAGCAGCTATCTATTTTGTCCGGCTCTGTTACTGCCTCAAAACTTGTTTTATATGTGATAGCTTCCTGCAGAACTTTATCGTTGCTTTGAGTCAACTTATGAAGCCACATATCCTGTGCCGGTATCAATTCGTCGGGATTGGCTCTTTTTGCAGCCATATCAATCAACTCAGTATTTATCTCAACCGCTTGTTCTATATAGTTCCTACATTTTTCAATATAAGTATCAATTTTTGAGCAACGACTCTGACTCTCTATGTATTCTAAAATTATCTCGTGGCATTTATAAAGTTCGTTTTCGAGAGTGCTACGTTTCTCAAACAACTTCTTAATTTTCTTCTGAAACTTAACTTCCATGCTTAATAATTTCAGAAATAAATGACTCTCAGAAAAAACTGTATTTTCACTCAAGTAAATCCACAAAATACTCTAATACATCAATAACTTACAAGGGGGAGTAACTTGAAATCTTAACGCTTTAAGTCTGTTGTGAATCGCTCTACGATTTTTAGGCGACAATCGATTCCGCTTCTTCTTAGCTTTCAGTGTATTTAGGTCAGCACTGTATCGTCTAAGTAACAACAGAGTCTTCAACTCAAGGGAAGGGGGCTGGTGCAGCTCTTTATACTTTTCGATAAGTATTTGGTCTTTGGCCTTTCGCTTTGAGATAAAATCCTCAACTATGTTAAGAACGAGAATACCTGTCTTTTTCAACTCCTTTTCTATATTGTTCGTACCGTTGCGGCGACAGTATACAATAGCGGTAATATTCTCCTTGTATCTCAAAAGAAGGCTCTTAAGTTGATCAGTACTCAAACTACGGTTGTTGTTACTGCGGTGCTTACTAATGGAGTTATTTATGGCGTCGTGCCAAATAACTAGATCTTTCCGATTCGACAAAAAGTGATGCAGATAGTATTGGATAGTTTTCTGCGAGTCCCTGGCGTTAAAGTTAAAGCTTAAGCCGGGCTTTGTGAAACAAGTCTTTTTCACGCGCTTTTGAGACGGTGCGGATAGTATACGGAGCGCGTGATCCAAGGAACTAGCTCCTAGAATTAATACCATACACTCAAGAGACCTATGCGACGGCTACGTTACGCTAAAGTACCAATGGGGTGGGGAAATTAAGTAGGTCGGTTGAACTCCAACAACACACACGGAGTAAACCTGAGGATGAAAGACTTCAACTAACTCACTTAATATCACCGTACCTGACCACTTAACATTAGTGTCGCGCAACGAAGTCAATAATCGGACGGGCTGAAACGGCTTAGATTTACTTGAACCAATGGGGGTGGGGAAATTAAGTAGGTCGGTTGAACTCCAACAACACACACGGAGTAAACCTGAGGATGAAAGAATTCAACTTAACTCACTTAATATCACCGTACCTGACCACTTAACATTAGTGTCGCGCAACGAAGTCAATAATCGGACGGGCTGAAACGGCTTAGATTTACTTGAAGCGTACTGGCTTTCAGTTTCACCAATGTGGATGGGGGGATCAGGCAAATTGGTTAAGTTCCAACAACACACGCGGAAAAAACCTGAGGATGAAAAAACTCAACTTAATTTGCCTGATATTTTGCTACCAGACCACTTACCATAAGGTTGGTGTCATGTTACAGCACAGTTTCGCAGAATTATGGGGACGTTTTGACGATTTTTTGGAAATTTCTTACTTTTTTCCCAAAATTTTTCGGAAAATTTTGGTCAGCAGGTTCGAGCCGTAAACCAATCCAAAAAACTAGTCTAGTACC
The DNA here is from genome assembly GCF_963678635.1 of Symsagittifera roscoffensis. Lineage (NCBI taxonomy): Eukaryota > Metazoa > Xenacoelomorpha > Acoela > Convolutidae > Symsagittifera > Symsagittifera roscoffensis. Next base: position 41,974,405 of record NC_087070.1, on the reverse strand, counting down.
CCTTGTCTATGATCCGATTTTTTGGATTTTCAATCCGCTCACAATTACCCAAAAATTTGTGGTATCGGGAAAATTACCACTTGTAGCTTGCTTTGAGTTGGGATACACAATAAGACATTAACACATCGTACGTAATTTTATTGCAAATTTGTAAAAATTAGAATAGTCTTACAGTTTTTGACGGTTTTGGAGATTGGCGTCACCGGGAAAAATCCAAAAACTTCGGGTGTCGAGAAAATTACAGCTCCACTTTGACCAAAAGTCAACAATCAGGACACCTGAACAGGGCTCTCTTCCGCTAGTCAGTCTGCTTATTCGTCCGTCTGCTATGTCGTCTGTCGGCCAACTGGATACGCTATGCTAACTTTCGGCCAAACGTGCACTTTCGGCCAAACGCCCACTTTCGGCCAACTGCTATCTGATATTTTCGGCCAAACGCTCACTTTCTGCCAACTGGTATCTGATATTTTAGGCCAAACGCCCACTTTCGGCCAAACGCCCACTTTCGGTCAAACGCCCACTTTCGGCCCTCTGTTAGCTGATATTTTCGTATTTTCGGCCAAACTGATCACACTGACGATTTCGGCCAATCGCACAGTTCGTCCAAATGAATACTCGTCGTGTCTAGAAATAGGCCAAATAAACACTCGACCAAATAAAGACTCGGCCAAACTGATCACTCTGGAGATTTCGGCCAATCGCACAGTTCGTCCAAATGAATACTCGTCGTGTCTAGAAATAGGCCAAAGAAACACTCGGCCAAACAAACACTCGTTCAAAGTGATCACTATGATGACTGTCGGTCAACTGAGCACTGTGGTGACTTTCGGCTATTTGGACACTCGTGTCGTCAAACTGCCAAACAATCAGGGCACTAACTGTCCCTTGTGGGGCGCCAAAATGTGCGCGCGAATCTCCACACTTCGTAATAAAATCTCTTTTCAAACACTTGCATTAACGAGTATTTTATCGGGAAAATAACTCTGGAAATTTCGTAATATAATGATATTTTTAACAAACTTTTTATTGTTATCGGTAACATCGGACCCAAAAAACTGCATAACTCAAAGCAAGCTGCAAAAATGGCCAGTATTTGTCCTTGAGACAAATTGCTCTTTTTAAAGGTCAGCCTTAATCAAGGCTGAACCAAATTAGAGCGAAAAGACGGTTAAAATGGGTTTTGGGGGGACCGAACCTGGTTACGGAGCATCCCATCAGGTTCGGTGCACATTCGAGTTCTAGAAAGGAAATGACCTAGTCGGGATTCGAACCGGCGCCGAACCCGCCGGGACGCACCATGTATACGCTTGGCTACTGTCCCTGTATGCATTTACATTTATATGCATTTATACTTTCGCACATTTACGTTTATATGCATTTGTACTATTGTTTTATATTTGCGCTGCAACAACTATGCTCTCAAATCTGAGCTTTTACTTTCAATCAAACAGGCAAATTGTACGACGTTCCCCTGCATAAGCGGCAACGCGTATTTGTTTAAAACAAAAATTTATGAACCTTGAAAAAATCAAATACTAGATTTTTTGTCTGTTTTTGAAACTTTTGGACTTTTCTCAGAAACTACCATCCCAAATCTGGAAGTTTTAGTTTCAATGGAGAAAACAGGTTTTGGAAAGCTCCCTTGCATTAGTTGCTATGGCCAATTAATTTTTTTCTAAAAAGTTATTGTTTTCGGAAAAGTCATATTTATGATTTTTGACAAACTTTTGAAATTTTTTGATTTTCCTTAAAAATTAACCTTCCAAATCTGAAAATTTGATTCAATGGAGAAAACAGATTCGGGGAATTTTCCCTGAATTATCGGCTATGCTCAAACGTTTTCTTCAACGTTAAGGGTCCTCGAAAAGCCAAATACTTTATTATTTGGCCGTTTTTGAAATTTTTTGAATTTTCTAAAAACCACCCTTCCAATTTGAGATTGTGGGTTCAATCAGAAGAAAAAGCTGAGATAAAAGGTAGATAAGTGGCGGCGACGTCCCAAATTTCTACCAAAAAAAGTTATGATCCTCAGAAAAGTCAAGGTTTTGAATTCTTTAGTTTTTTGAATTTTTTTGAATTTTTACTCTAAGCTGATATCATTGGTTTGATCAAGGCATCATGCAGGTTGTCGGAAGCCTCTGTGCATAAGCGGCTACATCTTAAAAGTTGCACAAAAAAGTCATACCTTTAAGAAAAAAATTCCATTGCAAATGCCAAAAGCTTTTTCATTTGCTTTAAATTGGTTAAAAAATCGAAAACGTCAAACCAAAGCTTTCTCGACACTGCGAACTTTTTTAGATTGTTAACCTCAATCGAATCATGACTGAAAGCCTTTTAATACGCGTATACATGCTTATAGCTATACCATTGACAATAACAGTTGACGTTTTTGTGTGTTATTGTGTTTAGGTATACGGAGCAGACTGAGCAGTCGGACCATGACAGTGACCCTGTTTATGAGGATGAAGAAGGTGGGGGTCAGCAGGGTGGGGGAGGAGGAGGTGGAGGAGGAGGAGGAGGAGGAGGAGAGAAAAAAGGCGAAGAGGGGGAGGGGAGTTCTGACAGTCTACCATCCAGGTAAATTCCACTTTTTGGGAATTCCAATAAATAAAACAAAAGGGACAGTGAAATGAAAACATTACGAAATGAAATTAAATCTAGTTGTACCCAAGCATATAGTGGTCTTGTGCTGTCATAAAGCTTAGAGTAATAACAAGATTTTTTGTTAAAATGCGACCCCCTCAATGTTTCGACCTGTCTTTAGAGTCTATGAAGCTGAGTTCTATAAAGAAATATGATGTACCTTGATAACAAAAACGGTATAAAATTGTTTTAAAGGTTGGCTCTACTTAGTAATTACGCCCGTTTTCTAGAAAAGGGGATTAAATGTTAAGTAAATAAGATTTGTTGAATTTTCGACCAATTGCAAGGCAGAAAACAATCTAATTTTAAATAGAACGCTCCAGTGCTAATTTACTGCTTTTATTTATAGGGGTTGCAATTCTTACTTTTAGAGGTGAGCTAAAAACAAAATTTTTTGATTTAGATTTCCCTATATGGATGATTTTTTGAATTTTGTAACGATACAGCTATCAATGAGTTATGTGTTTTTTTTTTGTTGAAAGCTTTCAATCAATTGTCTTTTTGCGTACAAAATTATGAAAATTATTTGTCATTGGCGTGGTTTTGTTGCCTCAAGGTCAATTGTTTATTTATTAACTAGCAGCTTGTAGTAATTTTTTGTCTAAATTTCGAAAAAAAATTTTGACTTTTCATTTGTGAAGATTGTTTGTCGATTTTTAGTGGTTTGAACATGCATCTATGAAAAAATGTTGGAATATGCTAACAAGGTTTGTACAAACTATGTACCACTAAACTAAAAGAAAAAAAGAAACAAGAAACGTGTTGAACTATAATGTGTGTTCTAAAACGAACACGAGCCGTAGTTGATGGACCGACGTTCGAACCATGCTGACTGATATCTAATCAATAACTAAGATCAAAGGAACAGAATACTATGACAAAAACAACCTTCCCAAAAGAAGAAAATTTAAAACTTTCAATTAAAAAAAATTATTCTATGTACACCCATTTCCCCCATCAACGTAGGATGAACAAAAAATACAAATTGCACATGAACCGAAACAGACGGACAGATTTGAATAATATATTTACAATTGAAATTTCGGTGCGTACAAGAATATACAAAATGGTTGAACTTACAGAATTACAACAATGACATTTATGCTAAAAACAAAGCATAGTCTACACAATGCTCACCTAACATGTACATAAAAGAAATTTACAACAAAAATTAAAAAAACAACAACATCACAAAAATTTCTAAAGTTTGATAAACAATTTTAAGTTTGAAACTTTATTGGGGTTTAAATCAAAGTCGTCTAGTCTGTTTCTCAGGTTCGTGTAGAACGTTGACGTTAATTTGCTCACATTGTCAGTATCTTTATCACTGGAGGGTTTTTTAGTTAAATTTCCCGGTTTGATTCACTAGGAGAACTGGACAAGGTTCTTTGCAGGAAGGTAGATTGGTCTCGTCTCGATGGGAAAGAAATTGTTGAGGACTAAGTTAGTGTTGTCTCGCCTCATAGCGTTAGTTTTTGGGCAAGTCAACTACTGGGATGAGTGAGCTCGAAGGTGATCCATAGGTGAAGCGGACTGAATTTGGCTCAGATTTGAGGCCTCCGTCCAATATAATAACCATAGGGTCTGAGGATTCTTTTTCGGACATTTTGTCAGCAAACATGGGCTTTCCGAAGAAATTGTGATGAGGGGCAACAATTCTTCGTGGTCTGGTTGATCTTGCATGAGACTTGACTGGTGATGATTCTTCGGGCCAACTATGAAGTTGAATTCCGTTCCCCTGGTCCCTGAATTCCCCGCTTGGTCGGATTCTCATGAAAAGACCGCCAGTCCGCAGAGTGAGCTGGATTTGGTCGTTTGATTTCGCCCCCTTTAATACTCAAATCACGATTGAAATCTGTTAGCACGTCCTGAAAAACAGTTGCATTTTTTGTTGAGATGGCTTCGAAATTGTCGTCAGTTATCCCATCCCAAGAAATTATAATGAGAAGAAGAGAAACCTGAATTGTTCTGTGGTGACTCGAGAATCTTTACTTTTTTCGCTGGGAATCGAGTTTTTCCGGTGTTTTGGGCCAATCTGCCGAAGCTCGGGGTCGTCTGGAGCGTTCTCCGGAGTTTCCTTTTTCCGGCTAAATTTGGTGAAAGGTTAATGTTTTGCCCCAGGAGTTCTGATTTAAACAAGTTTTTAGCAGAGTCAGAAAGCATTTTTCTACGAAAACTGGGTCCGGTTTTGCAAATTATGGCCGTTTTTGAGCGTGACTCTAGGGTCCGAAAAGACGATGATGCTTTTTTTGACCAGAATAAACCATCTTTCCCACTTTTTTGGTGGCTAGCCCTTCTGTGAACAGTTCCCTCGGAGGCAAATTTCTTCGGAGATACGCAGATTAGTTTAAATCCCGAACGAGGGGTGGTGTGGGTCACTGTTTGATTCGACGCTAACGATAACTGTCATCTGAATCCGTCGCAAGTCCATGTTTGCGTCTACATATCCATCTTCTGCCCACCGTGAAGTTCTCACTTTTTGGTTCGTTGATCCAAAACATTTATTTCTCTGTATCTTCACAATTATCAGAGGAAATCAATTATTCCATCTTGTGTTAACGGTTCAAGTAAAGTGTTTCTCCAAATGTGCAATCTTTTGATAGTTGTTTAGTGATTTTTCGGTTTCAAAAAATTTTCTGAAATAAAGATTTAGAGTTGGTTTAGCAACTTGAGCGACAAGGTCAATAGTTTTGATTTGACAGTATAAACAAATCTTTCTATAAGTCCGTTTTATATATGATTTCCCACTGTACAATAAATAGTTTCAAGGTTGAAAACTTTTTAAAAACTGATTTAAAATGATGAGATAAAAAGCACGATATATGGTCGACTCTACTTTTTCCAGGAATGCCATGAAGAAGACAATAATCGTTCAGAATTGAGAAAGAAGAATTTGAAGTTGTATTGTTCACCATCTTGGCGGAAGGAAGCTTAGTGAGAGGGTCAGAATTACGTCCGATGGAAAAAAATATGTATAAATCGTTCCCTAAGAAGCGTCCAACGGTACCACGAAACCCAATTTTAACTTATTGTTCGCAACTACAGACTCCGATCTCAACAGTACTTTGAGGTTCTTACCGTCTTTCATACACCCATTGCAAGACGTTCCATGATAATGTATCTCTCGGTATATACATAATGCCACTAATAAAACTCGGACAAAAAATTCATACCAAACTGGACGGGATGACTCTCATGTAGCATTGAATTAAAGACTCTCTGATTGGCAACTGGCACAACCAGTTTGTTGAGCATGAAGAGAAGTTCATTCTTCATGCTTAGAATAATCTCGTAGATCTTCCTGTGAGCTTCGTGTATTCCCAGCCGTCGGACGCTTTTAACTTTTGAAATCTGGTCTCAGCAAAGTTTGTCATCCTAGGTCATAATTTGAAGCAGAGGTTGTCGAGAATCAGAAGTGACGAAAGTAAAACTAGATCTGCTTTGAATCTTTCTAAAATTGTCTAGAGATCATTAGATAAAAAGTCATTTTTTAGTTTGAGAGCAACAGTTCCTCTGGTACAACTACTAAAAGCTCTTTACTTTTTACCACTTTTTGTGACCCGGTGGTTGGTCTTCATTTTCAAGAGAATGAAGCTTCATTTTAAAATGATGAACCGAAATAAGACTTGGTCAGAAAAATTATTGCTTTTAAAAATGAGTTGTGAGTTATCAAGGGGTAAACAATCAACTGAACAGGTTTCTGCTGTTGGGTGAAAACTATTGCAGATATTTTTATTGAGCAATACACGTGATAAAAGCAGCAATATTTCTGAGATTAAATGAAGCTATTGAATTCGTTGTAAACTTCCGACTAATCAGATTACTTGAAATGTTCGCTCCCTATGCCTTCTTAGATTTCAAATCTGAGTTTACAGCGACCGAGGGTCTACATGGAGAATTAATTTATTCAAACTTCCAATAATTTCCATTTGATAAAATTCTCCGAATGTTGTCTTTTGAAGCAACGACGAACTCTTCTTCATAATGTGAGAGGGGTAGGGCTTTGGTCGAAGGAAGTCTGGATAAAAAATTGATGAAACCTAAATTTTTCCCTGATAAATGTCTCTTTGCCCATCGTGTTAATTAAATGTGCCTTGTTTTGTCGTAATGATTTACAAAAACAGGCTGTAAACAATTCGTTGTGGATATGTGACAATCTCAAATTTTGAACTACAGAGAAAATTTCTAAAGTGCTCAGAGGCCCACGCTATAGCTAATAACTCTAGTTTGTTATTTCGTGTCCATTTAGAAACCTTGAAACGAAAGCGATTGTTTTCCACTTTTTCCTAAAATTGTTTCAGATTAGCGCCTAGCCCATTGTGGCGCGTCCCTTGTTTATTTTTTTCTTTGAAACCAACTGGAAATTTTTGTGCTAATAACAATTTTTGACATTAATTTTTCAAAAACAAGTGAGCAGCTAGGGTCTCATTTTTTGTTTAAAAGGTTTCGGAACGGCAAACTCAGCATTGCACGATTGAGGGCAAAATTGACTTAACAATCGAAAAACAATTAAAAAATTAAAACAATTAAAAAAACAATCGAAGTTTGAAAATGAAATCCAGCCCCTCTGTTTTTTTTTTCGAAAACTGCACAACTTCTCCATTTCACGGTCATGATTTTTTCCCCAAGGACTGTCAGTTTTTTTGCGTAAAATTGATCTGTGTACTTCTGGAAATCCCTTTAAAGCTATCAGAAAATCGTTTCCGTAACATTTCGTAAAAGGTGTTACCTTCAAATTTGAGTTTATGATTTCAAATTTGAGTTTATGCCGCCCAATCCGTAGAATCCGCTTAGAAATTGGTACGTGCCTGTGGTATCTCTGCCAACGATGCTAAATTTAAACTACTTGCTAATTCTATCGCATAACATAGAGTTGGCTGCAAACGTTTTTCAGTTCTAGATTTCTGATCCAAAGGTGTCCGACTTGTTTTTCCGACAGTTGGAGAGCAACATTTTCGATCAGTTCGTTTATGTTCGTTATCTGATATTTGTTTATAAAAATCTGGTTATTATTAATTTAGAATCTAAATTAATTTTATTGAGCCGTCTTTCTTTCTTGTGATTACAATTGGGCTGAAAAACAATCTTTGTCGCATTTTAAAAATTTTCAATGTAATCTTTGGTCCCCATTCTTTTGAAATCTTCACTTACACCTGATATTTATTAAAAAGAATTCTTCTTCCTGTAAATTAAAATAGAGAATGAAAATGACTCAGCTTTCCATCGTCAGTTTTTTTTCGATCGTATCAAATAAGTTCCTCAATTTCGTGAAACTTTGATCTGTTAAAAGGACAAATTTTTTGACTTAATCTCATCCGGTGTTCGGCTGGCTGAACAAATCGGTTGCAGGCATTTCTTCGTTTTGACTTCTATAGCTAACTTCGTTAGGTTGTCCTTGCCAGAATGTTACTTGTGAAAATAAAGGCGTTTTCCTTCCAAATCCAACCGTTGGAAAGGATCCTGTTAATTCTGTGGTAATATTTCATCCATTGATGTTGATTGTGTCATCTGTAAATCCGCTTTGATTGTGTCATCTGTAAAAGAACAAAGGACAATCTTTCGTTTCTTCACTGGGTAATTTTTTAAGTTGGGGTATCTAAGCTTCAATTCGTGTAATGAGTTTTGCTGGATAAAATTGACTGTGCTTGCTGAATCTACAGGATTGGTCATATTTGAAACCATCCCCCAACCTAATCCTCATGTTCAGAAGTTTTTTGATTTCAAACCCGTTTTCATCGTAGGTTGCCTTTACGACTAACACCGAATAATCCTTGTCGTCGATTTGACCGTTTTCATTCCAGGCTTTCATCACACGGTTCTTGACTTTCGCTCCGGTAATTTTCTGGAAGACGTTTGTACATTTATTGACATGGGCATTATCTTTTTCATTATTTACAATGGGTCGTTTGTTTCATGATTTACAGTGTTTTACGAATCATTCTTGGTTAAACTTTGTAAAAATAAAAACTTTCGCTGGACAGATTTTCGCTTAGTAAATGCGTTCCACATTTCCTGCTCCAATTACTTGTTTCATTAGGCTCGTTTACTTCTTCATGTGTTAATATAAATTAAAAAATTCAAAATTCGTCCCTCTGGTTGATGATTTCACCGTGTTTGTTAATTTTTGGTGGTTAAAGAAACCCATTTTTCTCGATGGAGCTTCCAATGGAATGATGGTTGCTAACAATAGTTTCCCTTGGGTTCACTGTTCTTCAAAACACGAATGAAGACGTCTCTAATCCATTCCGGTTCGGCGGTCTCTTTTATATGACAAGTACTGGCTAGATCTGTCAGCCCCCCAAAAACTGTTCAATTGACTCTAGGTCTCTTTGTTTGCGATTAAAAAATATATACTTCACAAAAGTGCTATTTTGAGGTAGGTTAAAAGTTACACCCAAAAGCTCGCCAATTTTTTCAAAAGAAATTGCTAGAATTTTAACTCAATTGTTTTTCTGCGCGCACACTTTTTTCGTTGTTGCCGAGTGCTACAAATAGAATCTATCGTTATTTTGTTGGCTTCGGCTTTTTTCATTCAGTTAAACTTTTTCTTTTCATCGCTTATCCGCTTTTTTTCGGCGTATTTTGGTTGGCTTCGGCTCATCTCATTCCGTTAAACCTTTTCTTTTCTTCGCTGATCCGCTTTTATTCGGCGGCTCTGTATGACTTCGTTCTTGCGTTCTTAGTTTTTGTTTCGGGGCCGACTCTTCTTAATGCTTTTTCCAAGATGTGAATCTGAGTTTCCAGGACTTACGGTCCACTAAGCTAACACTATCGATGTCTAGATTCTCTTTTGCGATTATCGTCAACTGTAATTGATCGCTCCCTTGGGTCCAGGAAGGTGGTGGCTCCATGGTGTGATATGACCAGAAAGAAGGAACTCATCGCACGTTCCATCCTGATGGCTGCGCCACAAAGAAAATTGGAATGTTCTAAACAGGTTTGTACAAAGAATGTACAACTAAACTAAAAGAAGAAAAGTAGGAAATATGTTGAATTAAAATATTTGAAACTAACACGAGCAGTGGATGATGGACCGATGGTCAAATTTTGCAGTAATTTGACTAAAATCTAATCAAAACCTAATATTCCCAGTAAGACCACTTTTCAACCAAGCAACAAACGGTTATCATTTTTGTAAGCCTTCTAAACTATGGGGATTCGAAAAGTCCCAGTTTGTCTTTCTTCATGAATAATTTATGCTCCCTGAAAAAAGTTTACCTATGCCGCTGAAAGCGTAATGCAATCTATTTATGCCACACCTAAACACATTTAATTTTGAGTCGAGACAAGCTAACTGGTCATATTAGTTTTGTAAAAGGGCTCACGTTTATTTAAGATGTTGGTGGTTCGGGATGGTGTCTTTCCGAAAGGCTTAGTAGTTTTTAGATGTCTATGTTTTCTTTTGCGATAATAGCTAAATGAAAGAAATCACTCAAATCTTCCCAGGGAATAGGTGGGTCTACCGTATGGTTCTGCCAAAATGCAGGTATTCCTCTCACGTTAGATTCATTATTTGACTGTGCCATGATAAAATGTTACTTAGTTACAACTAACTCCTTTTTATACAAATCAAAGAATAAAAGAATAAAAGTGAATTAGTCTTAAAATAAATTATTTAAAAAATGAAGAGAGCATTCTCTCCGCCGGAGAGAATGAAATGGTGAAGGTCATAAGTAAGTGACCTGTTAGAAAGGTTACCTTTTAGTTGCTAACAATACTAAATAAGTTGAAATCACGTCATTCCTCCAAGCAGGAAAAAATTCGAATTACAAAATTAACTGATTATATAATTAACTGCATCCTTTCTCCCCTTTGGGGAACAAAATTAAATTTAAAGCATCGATAGTTTACTTGATATACGCTTACAGTTAGGCAATTATTTTTGACTAAAAATGGTTAACAGAATTAGAAAATAACTGCTGTAAAACAGAAGATATCCGATATCCAACGGATGTAGAATAAGTTAAACCATTCTTTAGACTTTAGAAAGTTACTGACTCAAGGTAATGTATGAAGTTGAGCTATGGTTAGGAGTTAAATTAAATTTCCGATTAGTCAACGATGATGGATATGCATTAACTGATCCGAGGGAATGCTATGAGTTTTTGGGTGGTTGAAAATCCAATGAGTATCGGAGACAAAAGAGATAAAAATAAAACTTGAGGAAAAAAGAAAAAGAACAGCACCGCAAGGCAAAAATGTTTAAGGTAAAATATGATTAACAGTTTCTATAAAAATTTATGAAGTTTTCTAATTCAGCATTAAAGAGTTCGCTGTCAAGCTCCGTGAAATCATCAAAATGGTCCACTGCAATTCTTAGAGATTAGTCTGTCGATGACGATGTATTTTGATCGGGCGAAGAAGAATTCTATTCAATAGTCACTATCACCAATGGAGCCTCTTCGTGGTTAGTGTCCAGTTTTTCGCTGCCATTGTTGTCCAGTATGATCGGACTCGATGCCAAACCAGAGGTCACTTGAGGTAAATCTAGACATCTATGAAGTATCTCGTACCATAGAATTTTGGCGGACCTACATTTCTACTAGACTGGCGAATAATAGGTGAATCGTTACCAAGTTTAGGTGGGGACATTGTAGTAGGTACGGCCTCGTATGATGAATTGGCACTTTGTTGTTGTATTTCGCTCTGCTGGGATGATGCTGATTGGGCTATGTATTGATAGGTACGGCACTTTGTTGTAGTGTTTCGCTCTGCTGGGATGATGCTGATTGGGCTCTGTATTGATAGTTCGTCGTCAGGGTTAATTTTATCTTCTAAAATCTCAGCCTTATTTATTTGTTTCGCGAGGGTTAAAAGTAGTTTTAGGTTGTTAAATGAGTCAGAAATATTTCGCTCCCTAGCTACATCTCTACACGGAAAAACCTCCAGCTATCCATTCCTAATTCTTAATATTGGAGATATCCGAGGGAATAATCATAGACTCGTCCGAAGCGAGGTAACCTGGTAAAATTGTCGTTTTCTTGGATCGAGAAGGTTGTCTTCGTGCAGACTTTGAGGAAGATTTCGACAGTCGTGTCCTTGTGTTGTTATCTGAAGATCCCAATTCTGTTTAATTTCTGGTCCTCGGTTGTTGTTTTCGGGGTTTATTTTGTCTCCTGGTTTTCTCGTTTTTCTAACCTACTTCAACATTATGACTAGGAAAGTAAGGAAAAGAATTGTTGCCTTTAAAAGATCTGATTTTTGAAGAGTTTGATTTAGAAATGGCAATATCTGATTTTCTGATTATTTTTCAGTCGGATAGTTCTATAGTCGAAGAAGACGAGTTTATGATCTTTCTGTTTAATTCCTTATCAAACGGGTTTCCATTGATGCTCCCTTTCGTTTTCCGTAGGATTTTACCTTTAAACAGACTTTGAAGTGGTAATCTAGAAGTGAAGGGTTTTGAAGTGGATGGGTAGTCTGTATTGTATCCATTCTCTGCAGGTGTCAAGTTTTTATTGGAGATCAGTGTATCTTTGTAGCCATCTTTCACTCTGTCGTCAGCATTCCAGTCTTTTGCTCTTTTTTTTAGAGAGTATAGTCTTTCCTTTGTCTAAAAATCCATTGGATGGTTTACCAGAAGCCAGTTGTTTCCAAATAGTGTTTGGTTTTCTATTAAAATGTATTTCGAAGGGGAAAATTTGATTTTCGATTGGTAGGAAGATCGAAATTTCCAGATAGTTGTTGAGAGAGCGTCTTGTATGTACATTTTCGGGTTTCTTGAGCCATAGCCAACAGTTTAATTTTTACAGTATGTACAAGTTTCTCAACTAATCCGTTGGAGCGATGATCTCCTACTGTACAAAATTTTAGTTTGATATTGTTTGAGTTCCAAAAAAATTTAAAATCCTGGCTTGTAAAGCAATATGCGTGACCTATTCTAACTGAGTAAGGTATGCCGTGAAAAAAAATGTAATCTTGAATAAAATCGGTAACAATTTTCGACGAAGAAGAAGAAGTAATTTTTGCCAAAGGAAATTTTGAAAATCGATCAATGCAGAATAAAATGTATAAACTTATTCCCCAGTGTAAAACTGAAGGGCCCGCGAAATCTAGATTGAGTTCTTCATTTGGTTACAGTACGGGGGGAAGTTCGCTAATTTGAGAATTAGGAATTACACTTTTCAAATTGTTACCCGTCTTTGTACATTCTGAGCAATTTATGCCATGAAAAAAGATTTGTCTGTTAATATGGGGCCACCAGATGTATTGGCCCAAGTACTTCATTCCGAATTGACCGGGATGTGTTTCATGGAGAGTTTTCATCATTGCGTTTCTCAGGGTAAAAAGTATAACTAGTTTAGCGTCCATGTACAACAATCCGTAGGATTCGTTAAAATATCCGGTGAAAAGTTTGAAGTATTGTGAATTTGCATTAACCGTCTCCACTTTAGTTTGAAGTGCTTTCACGATAGAGTTCAACATAGGGTCGTGTTCAGATAGGAGAGCTACTAGCTTGGCGTTAAATAAGGTATTTAATTCCAAGGGATGTTCAGGCAACTTCAAGTTTTCTCGGTATTTTTTACAAGGTTCCCATGGTCGGATAAGAGTGGGAAATCCAAGGATATTTGAATACCGGAAGTGGAGGGATTAATGAAAATGTTTTTGTTATCCATATTAACCTTATTTAGAATTTTTCTATCTAAAGTGGAATTAATTATGCTACAATTAAGAATTAAGAAATATAAAAAACGCAGAATCAGATGTAGAAATGTTTAGAGAAATTGGGTTTGAATAAACCGAAGGAATACATTTCGAAGTACAAAATTCAATTCGATTGTGATTGGAAAAGTCGAGTTAATTAGTTTTAATTTTGAAGCTGTAAGGTAACTAGGTGATTTTGCTTAATCGGAATTTTCCAAACTTGAACCAATAGCAGAGCATGTCTTTCTTTTTTTCTCCGAAGGATTAATTGATCTCATAATTTTGTCTATATTCGAGGCTACGAATTCTTCATCATATTGTGATGGGGGTAAGGTTTTTCCAGATGGAATTCTTGAATTTAAGTCGGTGAAACCCATATCTTTTCCTGTGAGATGTTTGATGGTAAAATTAAATGTCAATAATTGATCAACCCATCTTGTTAATCTGCTATGGTAAACTTTATTTCGGTAGTTTGTTTACAGGGCAGAAAGAAGAGATGTATATGGTCCATATTTACATCCGGATGATCCGACGGATTAAAATCTGTACTTTCTACAATTTAGGTATTTACAATTTTTACATGTTTACGACGAGGTTTACAAAGTCTGGTAAAATGGCCTTTAAATTTAGAGGATGTACAAGTAGTGTTCTTCGCCGGACAAACAGCTAAATGTCCTTTTGAAAAGGTCCCGCCACAATTCATACAGGTGTTGATTCGTTCAATACTGAGTGTTGGTTCTCTTTTGATATAAAAATGGTTATGAGATTTGTGTACGGGTGGTCCGTTGGATTTAAAATTGTTTGTTAGTTGTAAGTGTTGAAAGTGACCTTTTCTTCGATGAGTTTACCTAGAGTGCTTCTCGCGGAGATAGTGTTTCGGTCAGGAGTTTTCGTTGTATGTCATAATTTTTCATGTTATTTATGAAGATGTCCCTGATCCATTCTACCTCTCCCGCAGCTATGTCACACTTTTTAGCCATTTCGGCTTAGACTCCCCAAAGTTGTTCGAGTGACTCTCTGTCTCGTTGTTTTCTGTTTAGCAAATTGTGCCTTTCAAAGGTGACGTTCATCTTCCTGACGAAAGCGGTTGCTAAATATTCCCAAAAAACTTTGAATGAAATTTGTAGTATTTTTACCTTTGTGAACTTTTGTCTAAAAATCCTAGGACTAAGTACAGGATCGATCGTAATTTTTTGTCGGCTTCTATTCTCATACCGTTAAATTTTTTGGTTTCTGATTTGATAGATGCCGTTTCCTCCTCGTCGTATCGTCTTTTTTCTTGAATGTTCCTGTCTATTCTAGATTTTCTTTGGCTTTCCGATTCGTTATCCGTCGGTTTTTCCATTGTTGGTGGTTGAGGATGGTGCCTTTCCGAAAGGTTTAGTAGATTTTCGATGTCTATGTTTTCTTTTGCGATAATAGCTAAATGAAAGAGATCACTCCAATCTTCCCAGGGAATTGGTGGGTCTACCGTATGGTTCTGCCAAAATGGAGGTATTCCTCTCACCTTAGGTTTGTTATTTGACTGCGCCATGATAAAATGTTACTTTTTACAGCTAACTCTACTTTATACAATTAAAAGAATAAAAAAATAAAAGTGAATTAGTATAAAGTTAAAACATTTAAAAAATGAAGGGAGTATTCTCTCCGCCGGAGAGAATGAAATGGTGAAGGTCATAAGTAAGTGACCTGTTAGAAAGGTTATGTCACAATTGCTAACAATACTAAATGAGTTGAAATCATATCAAGAAACAAAATCGAAACTTATAAAAAAAACAGCTCAAAATGTATAGTTTTTGTCAAAGTTTTTCAGAGACCAGTTAAATGGCGGTCTTTTTGTTTTCTTATTTTAAATATCAACAAGCATGTCATCTGCATTGAAAACTTCCCACTATTCTTGAAAACCTCATGCATAGTTGTAAGGCGGTCACTTTGAATTCATCAGATCGTGTATTCGATCCCATGTCATAGCAATTATAGTGTGTGAGGACAAGCTCTCCTTTGATCTCTAGCTTCACGTCTACCATAGCCTGACCAAGTACGGCTGCAATAGTAGCACCACGTGAAATTTCTAGACGCAAAAAAACGGCCCTGAGTCGAAAAAGAGCTTCGCTCACTTAAATAACTCAGTCTGGAATATGCGGAATTAAGAGAAACGGACTATACTTAGACAGGCGCTGGAGAGCCTTTCTTGGATCCTCTGCGAATCGCAGAAACCACAATTAAGACTGGTTCAATTTTGAAATCAGACTTTTTAACTAAATTCTAAACTTTTCTGAAGATACCACCGCGGCGAAGAAGGAGCCGAGAAACAGTCGGAAGACCCGAAAGACAGTCGGCCGACAGCTGCCGACAGCCAAAGCAGCACCCAGGGGCCGAGACCAGCCAGTTCGTCCAACACAGAGACCACCAAACGACCACAGCTCTCGTCAGTGAACGAAGAAACGAAGGCGTCGCAAGCTGCAGGCACGAGTAAAGAAAGCCGAGGCGGTAAGATTACTCTTCCGTTCTCTGATATACATTCAAAGTATCACACAAAGAATATTCGATATTAATTAGACCAGACGCTGACAGTCAGCAAGCCACGGGTCAAAGTTCATCCGGAAAAATCTGTACAGTAATCATTTGCTTTTTTATACTAAACGAAAATAGTGTCTTATATTTGACCTCCGATTGGTGATAATCAACATTTAATTTTGTCTATTCATACATTTTTGGCGAATTTTCAAATAAAAAGCTCCTAAGACAAAATATTAGCAAAGTGTAGATAATTGTTGATTTTTATAAATATTTGTTTATAGTCCCGCTGATAATAAAATGATTTTAGCGTAGCACTAAGGTGTTCACGGAGGCACTTAGCATAGTGGTAAGCCGTCCACTTTGAAATCGTCAGATTGTGTATTCGATCCCATCTGCCATGGCAATGATAGTATGTGAGGATAAGCTCTCTCTTGACCTCTAGCTTCAGGACTACCACAACCTGACCAAATTTGGCTGCAATAGTGGTACCACGTGAAAGTTTTAGACGCAAAAAAAACTGCCTTGAGTCGCAAAAAAGAGCTTCGCTCAGCAAAATAACACAGTCTACAGTCTGGAATGTGGGGAGATAATAGAATTGGACTATCCTCGACAGGACTGTTAAGGCCTACTGATAGCTCCTCTGCGGTTCGAAGGAACGACAATATTATGATCTTTGAGTTGAATGTTTTTGCTAGGCGGCAGCCAATCAAGAAGCGGTCCTTCCCGGTCGAGGGGTGGGGGCAGTCAGCAATCGAGGGGTCAATCGAGAGGTGAAGATGAAGAGGGTAATTTTGATGGGAGTAAGGGAGGAAGTAATAGTTTAGACGCCAATGGGGGTGGGGAGAAAGGGAGTCGATTCTCGTCCCAGCAGAGCAAAAGGTCAGAGGGTGACAAAAAGAGCGCAGATAAAAGGCAGACTCAAAACCGTGAGTGCAGCGATGTGATTCATCCAGGTCAACTAACATTTTTTCAGTCTACTAGCAACCTATCAAAAGTATTGGAGCACTTCGACTTTAAGTGTTTTTAGAAAAAAAGTCATTAATTTGGAGCGAAACAGTTTTTTGAAGTTGCAAAAATTGTTGTTTTTGGTCTTCTTTGACCATGAGTACTTTTTTTTTCACGCTGTTTAGAGAATCAAGCGTCTCGATTTCTGGATGTGGACGTGAATGAAGAAAATCCTTCGAGTCAGGACAGTCGTAGCAAGAGTGGTACTCAGGGATCAAAAGGAGGTTCCAGATCACAGCAGTCGCAGGGGGGATCCAAATCACAGCAGTCTCAGGGGGGATCCAAATCACAACAGTCTCAGGGGGGTTCCAAATCACAACAGTCTCTGGGGGGCTCCAAATCACAGCAGTCGAACTTGTCGCGGGATACAAAGGGAGGAAGCCGTGCAAGGTCCGCGACGTCTATGAGTGGCGCGGACAGTGACATGTTAAGCGCCGACAACGGAGGCAGCAGGTCCAAATCTAGCGCTGCCGGCGGATCCAAAAGCTCCCGTAGTCTTTCACCTGCCGGTTCCAGGTCAGAGTCAGGGTCAACCCCAGGTTCGAGGTCTACTGCTGGATCGAGGTCACAGTCAAGGTCACCAGCGGACTCGAGGTCACGAGAAGAATCCAGGTCACCCTCTAGATCACGCGAAAAGGACAAGTCGCGACTGCACGACAAGTCACAGGACGTTTCGCAATCAAGTAACTATATTTAACTTTGCATTAAACGAACTGTCAACAGCTGGCAAATCCGCATCTGATTCTAATTTATACATGACTGTATAAATATGTTCGTTTTTTGCATTCATGAAAAGCTGTAGCTGAAAGTTTGAAGAGATTATTCTGGGTGTACTGAAAAGTGCCAAGGAGGCTTCCAAAATTATGCAATCTATTCTGAAGGAAAAATCATTGAGTTCAATCGCACAATTGTTTCTACAACTTTCAAAAACTTGTTCTGATACATTTAGAATTGTTTTTTGCTAGAGAAAAAAAATACCTGCTCTTCAGTTTTTATAATCAACAAAAAAGCAAAAAAGCTTCAAGTTTGCTCATTGTACTTATTTATCCGGGTGGAATTACTGTAATAATAATAAAAATGGAAAAGAAAATGGCTTGTCATGCAGTTTTCATCCCAAACAATTTTTATATCTAAAAAATTACTTTTCATAAAAATTTCGTACAATTTTTTATGTATGAAATTCTAAGACCGAAAATTATCCTGATATGAAGTTTGTATGATACGCATTTTTGGTCAACCCGAGCATTTCTGCATCAAAAATTTGATTCAGGATCAATTGTTCAATCACGAAACACTAAGGGATCCCAAGCCAGATCTCGAGGAGCTGCGAACAGATCTAAGCCGGGAGGAGAGTCTTCTGAGGACTTTGCGACCATATCTCAGTCGAAAGACAACAATGCCAGGAACCCCCGAGATCCAGAACAAAATCGGAAGACTGAAATTAGCGTGGTGCCTATATATAAAGATGAAAAAGATAGGGGAGGGGAAGGTGGAGAGGGAGGCGAGGACCGAGAACCTCCTCCCCATCCAAGCGACCAGGGAACTCCAAGTGCAGGGCAGACAGACGATGGTTTAGGAGCCAGTTTTCCAAGTATGGACGACCCTTCTGATCTTCCGGATATTGACGCAAAGCTGAAACGTGAACTCTTAAAGAAATACAGAGCATTTTTGGATTGGCGAGAGAAAAATTTTATCCTGGACGGAGTTTATGTTTCAAATTTAAGCGTCGCTTATTCAAAAATGAACCCTAAATTGCAGTTTGCGCTTCCACCTTACAATGCTTTATTAGACAAAGCATGTCACCAATATTTTACGAATATCCATGTAAGAAGAGTCATGCGCAGAACCATGAGTCAAATTCCGCAGAAAAAAGGCGAGGCGATCGAAGGTTATGTAATAGAGAAAAATTTTATCAAGGAAAACAGGTCAGGACTTCTAGCGCGACGAAACCGATTTGGATGTGGCCGGCATCCGATTACGTACAAAGGCCATGATTGGAATTTTTGGTTGCAAGATGCGCATGAAGTCGCCAAAGATGATAGACGAAACGATTATGAGTCTCCTGATATCGATAAATTGCCCAGTGTTGGCGGGTACTATGAAAAGTGCAAAGAACATTGCGACTGTGTTGTTAAGGTTTATTATGGCGAACCTCTTAAGAGCTACGGTAAATATCTGAAGAAATATCATCTTCGGCCAAGTAATAGAGTAAAACGAGCAATGATGAAGAGACCACCGAAGAGTCTGGGAATGAGTAGAAGGAAGGAACCTTCAAGAGGACGGGGAAGTGGTTATCAAAGAGGTCGAAGTTACTATAGAGGTTCAAGACCCCCTCGTGGAAGCAGAATGGCTCGCGGAAATCTTAGACCCGGTCGTGATCAAAGCCGAGATCAAAGCGCATCTTCCTTCACTTCTGCGGATGGTGGGAGCTCATCCCCGTATGTCGGATCCCAAATCATCAGGACAACGACTCCTGGAGGTTCTCAATTTACGGGATCCCAAAGTCGAAGAACAAAAACGCCGAGTGAGGCCCAAGTTTCAGGCTCCAAAGGAGCCAAATATGAATACGGAGAACCCAAAAACTCGCACGCGAAGGCTCAACCAACATCTAGATCATCTCCAATGTCACGAGCAAGAGGTCAAAACTCTTCGGGAAGTTCTCCCATGTCGGGTTCACGGAACCAGCCTCCAGCTGGTGGGTCTCAAGCTCCAAAAGGTCAAAAGCAGACAAAGGGTCAAAGGCAAATCGAGGGTCGACCTCCTCATGACGACAGAAGAGAAAGCGATATAATAGAGGATGTGAGCTCAGTAAATCAGCCGAGTCTGCGCCAGAAAGGTCAAAAACAAGCACGGCCGGGTTCCAGATTGTCTCGGCCTCCAGGTAGTTCCAGACAAGGAAGCAATCAGATGCACTCATTTGACGGCGGTGAGCAGAGTTTTGATAGAGCTTCAGCCACAGAATACGAAGCCGAAGAGTTTGATCCATATGAAGGTGAAGGAGAGTTTGAAGATGAGTTCAGTCCGTCTCAGCGCCCTAATTCGCAGCATCCAAAATATTCACACCCTTCAGGTACTAGACGTAGCCATGGTGAGGCGGAATATGAGGAGCCTCCAGATAGAGGAGGAGGATCCCAATATTCTACAAGATCTGGACCTCCGAATAGAGGTGGATCGCTAAATGGTCAGAATGTTGGTGAGGGGTCTCAACCACCGAAAGGCTCTAGGCCTCCTAGTCAAGGAGGATCACAGAGCCAGAATCTCGGTGAAGGTTCTCAATTGTCAAGAGGTTCCAGGCCTCCCAGCCAAATTGCATCCCAAAACCAAAATCAAGGTTCTAAGGTGTCTGGAAATGTCGGCGAAGGATCTCAAATTTCAGGAGGTTCCAGACCCCAAAGCAGAGGAGGCTCCCAGAACCAGAATGTCGGCGACGGATCGCGAGTTTCAGGGGGTTCCAGACCACAAAGCCAAGGAGGATCCCAGAGCCAGAATATTGGCGAAAGTTCTCAAATTTCAAAAGGATCAAAACTATCCGGAAGTGTCGGTAGGGAATCCGAGAATCAAAACGAAAGCAAACCAAGTCGTTCGAGTCACGAAGAACAAGGCGAATACAATAAGACAGGTCCAGTTAACGCACAAAACGCAGAATCAAGGCCGCAATCATCTACTGTAATTTCCAGTAATTCAAGACCACCTAGTAATCTATCAAAAAATGGCCAAAATCAAGAAGGATCACAAGTTAACCAATCCCGAGGCAGTGAGTTAGAAGCTGGAACCTTCGGTGCTACTACAGATCAACGACCGACCCCAATTCCGGCTTCAACTGACACTAAGAATCAATCGCGGAAACAGACATCCAGAACCTCGTCAGAAAGACTAACAATCCGTGAAAAATATGATGTTGAAACAAAATCATCGGTTCGTTCACATAAAAATACAGATGGAACGGTTGAACAAAGTGTCGAAAGACTTTCAAAACACCCGAAAGTCAGTGAGGTCATCAGTCAAAATGCATATGACGATGATGACATTGAAGTGATAGCAAAAGAATCGTTTAAGGGGAACTCTGAGAACCAATCCGATTCGGGCGCTAAATACAAAACTATTAAGAAAAGCACGGACCGGATTAGCGTTTCATCATCAGTTTCGCGTAAGAAAGTTCCGAGCAAACAGTCTTACGGAGGCAAAATGCAATCGATGGATGGCTCGGAACAACAATTAGAACCAATGTCGGGTAGGTCAAGCGCCGCTTCATCTCGCCTTGCGAACAAAAAAGGAACAGCTCAAAGTGCGGATGTTCGGGGTACTAAATCCAAACATTCAAGTGCCTTGTCATTGCCTGATATTGACAGCGCTGAAGGAAAACGTACGGGAGGTTCCAAGTCACGTGGGTCGTCGGCAATGAAAAAGAGTTCCGAGAAACTACCTTCAGTTTCGCAAGAGAAGCAGACTCTTTCGGCAACGGGAGTATCAGGAACTCGGAGTGGCACTAAAAACAGTACTTCCATATCCAGAGAAAACTCTCAGCTATCAGCTACGCCAGATGGACAAAGAGCAAGCAGCAGAGCTGGAAGCAAGGATGGTTCTCTATACGGAGGAACGACAACTAAAGCCAGTATTCAACTTCAAAATCAAACAGGATCGGTGAGCCAGGGTAAATCACAGCAGAAGACACCTTCACTTGGTAAATCGCAAGGTTCATTTTCAAGACCAGGGAGTCAAGGTGGATCCCGAGCTCAGAGTCGTGGGGGTTCGCAGACACCCAGCGAGGCCATTTCGAAAAGTGTTGCTGGCTCAAGGGCTAAGAGTCAGGCCGGATCCAGGGCAAGAAGTCAAGCTGGTTCTCGGCCTCAAAGTCAAGGAGTTTCCCAGGGTGGAACAACGGCTTTGTCTGGGAGTCGGGCTATATCCAGGCCTTCGAGCCAAGGAGGATCAGAATGCCAGAGCGAACAGTTGTCTGGATCCCAACATCCAAGCCAACATTTATCTGGATCCCAACATTCAAACCAGCAGTTGTCTGGATCTCATCACTCAAGCGAGCAGTTGTTCGAATCGCAACACCCAAGCCAGCAAATGTCTGGATCTCATCATTCAAGTCAGCTGTCTGGATCCCAACATCCAAGCCAGCAGTTGCAGTTGTCTGGATCTCATCATTCAAGCCAGTTATCAGGAAGCCATGAGCCTTCTCATGCTCAAAGTCCTGCTGCATCACATATGGAAAGTAATGAGCCATGCTCCGAAGCAGAATATCCAAATAATGTCGGATCACAACCTGGAGAGGGTTCCAGGTTTCAAAGCCAAACACCGGCATCACAAGCCTTGTCGCAAAATCAACAGCTCAGCGGCCCTGCTTCGAAAAGCAACGTCAACTCAGAATTTACTGGTGGTCGAAATTCATCGCATCCATCTAATAAGACAGATAGCAGATCGCGAGTTCCGACTATCCAAACCAGCCACGTCAGTCCTAGCGAATCAGCGACAAAGTCTACATCTATGGACCAGAGACCTCAAAGCAGTCACCCTGGTCAAACAACTGCTTCCATTTCTAAGAGCAAAGTAGACTCTCAAGTGTCTGGCGTTTCTCACCACAGCCAAATTGAAGAAGTCGACGAAGATCAAAGCAAACCGTCAACTGGTGGCCCGACACAGCAGATGTCCTTGAGTCAAGGTCAGGAAGGCTCAGCTACTCCTAACGCAACATCAGCTTCTCAAAGCCAAGGCAGCATGCAAAAGCTGTCAGGAGCTGGATCAAAAGGACAGGAAGGAGCTACTCCTTCAGATGTTAGTTCACCGATCGGGCCAGGTCGCGGAACCAAACCTCAAAGTGTCAGCGCATCGCAATCCGGTCAACAATCGACGCTGGGATCGCTTGAGGGTCCAGACAACGAAAACGCCGCCGACAAATCCGCAAACGACGGTGAAACGACCATGTTGTCCACCCGCGGAGCACATGCCGGCGCTAGTTTCCAGGAAAGTGGGGAACCGCCGGAAGAGGAAGAAAGTGTGGGTGACAATGAGGCGCCAGCTGGGGTAGCCGGAAGTGAAATGGAAGTTCGAGACGAAGCTGAACCCGGTGATGTGACAACTGAAGTCGGGGATTCGGACGCCCCCTCAGACTACTCGGATGGGGCCGAGAAAGAAACTCTAGACGAAGATGAAGAGTCCACAGTGACTTTTAGCGACGAGGAAAATGGCGTGAAAAAGAAGAAAGGAAACACGTGAGCCAAACAGAGAATGAGGCTGTACTAACTCATTTTAGTTATGTTTACTAATTAGTGTAGTATATCTGGATATCTAATTTTCTTGATAGTTTTACGATTAAGTGTACAAACAGAATACTGCTTATAATCGCAATCTAACATTTTGTTTTTGAGTAAGTCTTCAGTAATTCAAGCTTCAAGTATCCTGTAGCCAGAACTGGTATGGCAATGAGTTTATCTGAGTTTTTTTGGAAGTTTTGCGAATGACGTTGACACATTTTTAGGAAAAACCTGAGCGTTTTGAACGTAACAATTAATTCTTTACTCTCTTTCATTCACACCGAAGGACGCGCCAAGGATTGTCTTGAGAAGGCAGGTTATTTTTAGAAAAAAAATCTACCAACTCTCCAAACATTGAAAACAGCTTAATTGTTAAATCAAAAATTCAAAATATTCTAAATTAATCCAGAAAAAGCAAGATACTTCAATCAACTGTGACAAAAAATAACTTCAAAATCCATGAAAATAATCTAAAATCGAAAACAAAGTTTTAAATTTCTTTTTTGCAATTTTCAATCATTTGCTTATTACACTAGCAAGCTTGCCAGCGTAATGTGTAAATACGAACCTTTTTTTTCTAACCTAACACGCAAAAAAAGAGTTTATTAAACATTATTACTTAATTTGTGGCACTTTTGCTATAAGCACGATCTGTAGCATTGGAATTTTCATGGCATCTGTTCTTTGCTTTTTCTTTGCTACTGTTAAGATTATAATAGGAGCCTGTGATTAAGTATTTTGTGCGTGAGACGCAGAATATCATCTAGGTCGCAGATCAAAACTAACGCAACTTTTGCTAATTTGAGGATTAATTCTACTTTTTTATTTCACTTTTAAAAATTGCTTATTTGTCGTGTTCACGCTGGTTTTTGCGAAGTGCAGCTTCGTTTTTGTATCCAATTTTCCTGGTAACTGATTAAAAAAGGGATTTCAAATGAAAATCATTCTTCTAAAATGATGTTGAAATTGTAACTCGAACTAAACCTAGAGAGAAATCTCTAAATAGTCTAAATCGATCAATTCAAATCGTCAAAACTAGATAAAATCAGAAAAATTGATAGGTCTCTTTTTCTTGCTGCTGAATTAATTTAGAAATATTTTTGGAACCATAATCACAATCAAAGCGGTTGTATCAAAATACTTTTCATGGCCTTCTATGAGAGTTATTTGAGGTACCCGCATCCAAAACAAATAAAAAAAATATTATAGCAAATTTTTGAGGTCTAAAACATAATCAGTAAAATCGATTAGCATGTTTCACTGAGACAGCAAAATAGAATAAATAAATCTTTATAATCTATTGCTTTTATCAATTATGTTGAATTTTTCCCACTTTATTTTTGTTTCGCGTCGTGTAAAATTTTGCTAGATTTTCTGTGTTTATCAAATGAGTAATGCGGAAAATTTGCAAAGCGAGTGCGCCCCTGTGCTCGATTTCTTAACCTACACTTTCTCAAATTGCAAAACAATTTCGTTAAACTCACCCCCCTCCACTAACGTTTGTCCCTTTGGCTCCTTAAAACCTCCCCAACCCAACATTTGCCCATCCCCTCCCCCGGAAGAACGTGACGGAATATTTGTGCTTGGGCTATTTTTTTCTCCAGACAACTTTTGACTTTTTTACTACCTATTACTGAAAAAATTTTTAAATGTGTTTCGGAAGGTATCGTTGACTTGAGCTCAAATTTTTTTTTCTTATTTGTCATTTTATTAGTATTAAGCGGGTTTAAAAATTGCCAATTTGGAAAAACTAACGCGCGATATATTTCGTGCTATTAACGCAGAAGCTGAGGTTAAACATGTCTTATAAATGGTTCCAAATTGAATCGAGGCATTTTTTTGGTCTAGCTCGTACTTTGCTGTTTGCAAATTATATCATTTTGTTCAGTTAATATCGTGTGGGTGATGTTTTATTTCAAAAAACTTAAAAAATAATTTGAATTTTTTTTAATGACACCCATTTTCTAAAGTGAACATTTACTTCTTTCGCCTTGATACGAGCAGTCTTGTTTGACCTTGTTATTCGTTTTTTCAATCAAGTGTGGTTCTCCCCAAGCGGCAAGATCTTCAAAGCACAAACACATGGAAACAAATTATGAATCATTCTCATTGTCAAAAAGGAGAGGAACAAAAATCATGTTTAAACTCAATTAATATTTACAATTTTACATTTTATTGTGCATTTGTACAATAAACTGATATCCAACGTTTTTAAACTCAAATATCTTTATCACTTATTCATACATGAATTGTTTACAATGCATCTTCTAAGCATTTTGAAGGTTAATATATGAAGCACTCTTAAGCGGAAATTTAATTTAGCTAAAATATTCAATGAAAATTTTTGCTAGTGCTAAGAAACACAATGTCAATAAAAAGTTTCGAGGATTTTTTTCTAAGTATTTTGTCATCACAGCTCTTTGAGTTGTTTTCTGGGCATATTTATCCTCTTTGACATAAACTTACAACAGTGAACCGCTTTGATGTCTATTGAATGTTGATATAGTTAACTAGTTGTTTTCCGACACATTATAGTTTTTTCAATTATCTGCGCGACGTTGACATGGTTTATGACAATAGTTTTCCTGACATGTTATTTATTGTCGTTGTTGTTTATTCCTGGGCTGGAGCAGCAATATTGTATGACTAATTGTCCAGTTGGCACATGAGGGCCACGCCCCTTTCGATCCAGTGTTCTGGACTCTTGTCAGTGGGCAGTCTCAGTTCCATGACGAAGTTAGTCGAGTGACCAGTGGTGGACAACACTCCCCTCCTCTCACTCGTTTTGTACACTGGTGACTCATAGATCGATTTCTCTTCCAGTTCATCTTTCTTCAGGGGCACCAGTTGGATCTGTTAAAATGACACAACAAATATTTATATATTTTTCATCCAGTAGAAACTTAAATCAAAGTGATAAATTGCAAAAAACTCCAAAAAACACATTTTCGACCAGCGTAACATTTGCAAAAATTTAGTACAAAAGCGCAGAAAAAAAATTATTTTTTTTTGAAAAATTTTTTCAAAAAAATAGTGTTTTTTTTTTCAACTTTTTTTCTATAATGCCAAAATCATGTTTAAAAAACTTGAAAACGTAATTTTAATTTCGCCTTCTTGTTTATCTCATCACGTGTTAAAATGGCTGAAACGAAATGGAAGCTCGACTAACCACAGGCACTGGGTCGAACAGTATTTTGGAGTGGGATTCTGCTAGGCGTCGTATCTTTCGATCCCATCTGGCTCCGTCCAAGAAGAGTCCCTTAATGTAGGCTCCATCTTCGGGAGGCTGCTTGTACTCTTTGTCGTCCAACACCTAAAACACAAGTTGCATAGAAACATAACACTTAATTGCTTAACAGGGGATAAATGCATTACAGATACTGCACAAAAAAGAATTAACCAGAACCATCTGGTTTTTGCATCCACTTTACATTTTTGGTAGGTAGCTGCTGTCTTCTTTCTAATCTGATTATTTGTATGTTTTCTGAAATAGGTGAGTTTATGGTTTTTCCCAGGAGGCAAAACAGTAAACTTTGGGCCAATTTACCCGGTTCAGATTCCCAAATTTGAAAGGACTTTCTAAAGGACAATCTGCCCCACCGAATTTCAACTAACCAGGGTCTCAAAAAACGGGTTTGAAGAAAAAAATCCATTTTAACATGTTTTCGAACCATCAAAATAATTTTAAATGTTGAAAATTAAGCACAAGCAGGCAACGTTTTGAACAAAGCAACCCCATTCTGCCAAAGTCATTAAAAATTCGAACATAGAAAACCAACTATTTTTTGAAATTTGCGGATCACTTGGGTCAAAATTGTTGATTCAATCAAAAATGGGGGATATATCTACATGAATGGTCACGAGATAAGTGAAAGTTTTGATGTGGTGGATTTTAAATTTGTCAGAATAGCCTAGATGACATTTGTAGTCTACCTCGAAATCGAACACGAGATGGTCGATGGGGATGGTGTACTTCCTGGCGTAGTTCTGCTGCACCCCTGTCAAGAAGGCCTGAGTGAAGTAGAACCCACTCACCCAGAACACTGGAGGGGGGCCCTGCTCGTACCAGTCCTAAGAGACGACACACACGGTCAAAAACTATTAGCTAAGTGAGCAGGCAAATGAACATAACAACAAAATTAACAGGAACAACAGGTGTTTAATTATGAAAAATTAATAGTTATAGTTATAATTAGTTATAAAACTGTTGTATTAAAAAGAAAATTTTAAGAAATTTTTTTTATTTAAACTCATTTTTTTAAAACATTTTTCTGGAAATTTTTCCATTTTCCCCGAATTTTGAAAAAATGGGGTTTATGCTTTTGAGTTCAAGTTTCTAAAATCTTCAATATGGTTTGAAAAGCTGCTTCTAAAAGTGACATTGAAGTATGAGCAAACAGAAGAGTCGAGAAAAAAGCGTTTAGTTGGTACCTCTAGAAACTGGAGTCGTTGGAGGAAGTCATTCACGTATCCACCCAGGGGTTTGAGGGAGGGGTAACTCTTGCCCATCCACATGGCAGGTATCTTGCCCTTCATCATCGAACTGAACACTTCTTCAAGGTCACTGGACATCACTACCAGACCCTGATCAAACAACACAAAAGTGATCAGATGAAAATATTAATAATTTGGTCAGAAGCATGATTTCAATCATTTAGGGAAGCAAAAAAAAACAGGAAACGCAAAACTGTAGAAAAACTAACTTCAGCAATTTAATTTTCAGAGCACTTTTCTTTGAAAATCGATAGTTTTTTTGGAACAAATCAGCTGCAAGTTTAGTTAAAGCATTTTAGCCAAAGGATTCAATGAGTGATACACTCTGACAAATGAGGAAAATTAACTTAAATGAAAAACTCCTTTTCAAACATTCTCCGTAAATGCAGACGTGTGCAGACCTTGATCGCTTTTTGTATGTTGATGAGGCTAGCCCGAATGACAATTAGCAGATTGTTGAACCTGGTCATCTCCTGCACCAGGACAGTGTTCATGCTCTGTTTATACTCTGTGGGATATCGTCTAAGTGCACTCTCAGTGTCGAAGTTCTTGGGCAGTTTCTGCAGGATGTCACTGGCAACGTTGTTTATGATCTCGTCCGGAGAAGTCTGGCCCCCACCAGAAGAGCGTGCCTGGATAAGGAAACAATAAACAATTTAAATCGAAACTTCAAGTGCACGTTGGTTGCGTCCCTCAATAAACACGTTATCGGCATAAAAACTCTCGAAAAACATACATGTTTTC
This sequence comes from Symsagittifera roscoffensis, assembly GCF_963678635.1. NCBI lineage: Eukaryota > Metazoa > Xenacoelomorpha > Acoela > Convolutidae > Symsagittifera > Symsagittifera roscoffensis. The sequence goes on along the minus strand of NC_087070.1, from coordinate 41,946,098 downwards.
GAAAGCCTAGTATGCATATTTGCTTACTTTAGAATCGCAAGTTTTTTTCCACGGATAGTTCAGACGTTTCCATGATTAATCCATAAAAGATTTATGAGAGTAAACCAAAATATAAGCAAAATGAAAAAGAGCAGAGTATAAACCAGACAAAAGTTCATGGTGAAAAATGATTAATTTTTGTGAACTTTGTAAAAACTATCGCAAAATCTGAACAAGACTGCTCGTATCATGGCGAAGCCCTGAATGATCCGACTGCCTTTTAAGGTTTATGGGGCAGTGCTAACATTAAAAAAATAGATGTAATAAAATATAATAAAAATTTTTTTTTCTAAAATTTGAAATTTTTTAATGAAAATCATCTCCCCACAAGCCATATAAAGTACAAAAGGATCGGTTTCGCTCATTGTAACAAATCAATTATGGCAAATAAGCTTCTTTCAACCAATTTGGAACAATTTCTAAGAGGGATTAAATCTCCGCTTACGCATTAATAGCGCGAACTATATCGCGCGTTAATTGTCCCAAATTGGCCAAAATGGCAATCTTTAAACCCTCATAACTTTACGAAAAATGATCACAGGTAAAATATGTTTTCAAATTTAAGCTCAAGACAACAAAACCTGTCAAACGATAGAAAAAATTCAAATAGGCATTCCGTCAAAAATGGCTAGTTTAAAAGTCGAAAATTGTCTGAAAAAAAAACCCACGCCGAGCACAAATATTCCGTTACTTTCGTTACGAAAGTCGGAACAATTACTTTCGTTAAGGAAGTCGGAACTATAAAGTTGTTCCTGTTTTTATGTAATTTATAAGTAGTTTTGCTGCTTTATACTTGGTCTAATTAATATATTCACTTTAAGCGACATATGCCGTAATTAACTTAAAGTGCTCACCTGTGTCTTGAGTATGTTGTCAAAGAGAGACTGAGTCTCCTTCTGCTCCTTGGTGATGTCTGCATTCGGATGCATCCCAAATGTCTCCGGAGTCTGGACTATCGGGAGACCCTTGATGTACTCCAGATACGTCTCATACTACAACACTCAATAAATCAGAGAGATTCGCCTTGTATGACCTTTACCTCGCGGAAAAGTCTTCTGAACGCTATGTATTCACAATAGAAAGGACACGGACACTCGAATAAATAAACGAGTTTAGCAGCTCTTCACGCAAATCTGCTATTGCAGCGCCGGTTAAGAATTGAATGCAATATATTTGCATGCGGATTATTTTTCGGCTGCGTAATATTGCCTCAACCTAAGCTACGATCACGGATGAGCCTTGTGAGCCTCGAACCTCTAACCTTTCGATTGATAAGTGAATACCTTAACCAGTTCAGCACCTCTCTTAACACAACGAGACGGAAAAAAACTGACCTCTCCATCGGCTGGGGCGTAGTAGACTCCACTGGGGTCGAACTTGTAGTCTTTGTCCTCCACAATGGCAGGACAGTAGAATCTGGCCAGGATGGTGCTCAGAGTCCTCCTGTCGTGATCGTCCGTCACCCTCCCCCCGTAGTTACACTCTCCCGCCAGATACGCCACCGCGTCATAGGGCACGTGCTGCAAATAACATAATGCTCAAACAGAAGACCATTTTGTGGTACACTACACGGGCCAAAACAAGACAATAGAACAGATGCTTGCATTGTTTCTTTTTTTTTGTTTTTAAATTAATTTCAACCAATCAGGTCAAAGCATGATTATCATCAAAGCTACTTTCGGGTCATATAACAAACAAATTCTCGAAGTACAAAAATGAGCAACATTTTTTCTAATTTTTAAAAAGTATTCAGGCCTCGTTTAAACATGTGAACTTCACCATTTTAGAACAAAAGCACAAATATAGTAAGTTTTGAAATAATTAGAACGAGTCACTTTTATTAGAATAAAGTTGAGCAAATATTCACTGACGTCGTATTGGTTGAGGAACATGTTGAGCTGTTGGGTGCTGATCCTCAAGTCCGTCTCGTTGAACTCGTAGGGGATGTTCCATCCCAGGGGTCCGAACTTCCTCCTCTCCTGCACGAGAGCGTGAAAGAAGCAGAGACCGAACAGTAGTTTGCGGAACTGGGGTCCCTGCTTGTTGCCAGTGAAGAACTCGTTGTCGCTGATCGGGTCGGTCAGGTACGAACGGTAGATGTTCAGCTTCAGTCTGGTACAAAAATTGTTCAAAATAACATTTTTCTGAAAGAAAAATAAAAAGAGGGATATTATGCCATAAAACAAGACTGCTCGTATATCAGCCAAAGGCCCCGGATGCTTCGACTGCTCTTTTATCTTCTCTCGGGTGTTTTGGAAAAACATTGACAAGGCTACAGTTTTGCAGTCCTGATTTTTTCGCTGCCATGCGATATGTCATACTAAACCAATTAGTCGTGATTCGATCGATAATTAAAAAACTTGGGAAATCCGTTTCAATTTTTTTCTCTTCGAACTGCGAATGCTATTTCAGGCTTGATGTTATTCTAAGAAAAATAGACTACAAGTTTATTAGACGCTATTTAAAGTATGTTTCAATCATCTCGCAAAAAGATTTTTGCCAAATACTTTTTTTACTTTAGTTTGCAAACATAATAGTGGTCGGAAAAATTTGGGCAGCTTATACAGCATCACGCTTTTTTGTGAAAATTTTGGTTTACGAAAGTAGAAAGCAGCATCATGTGAACTGTATAAACAACTTTCTAGAAAAAAAATCAGAGCATGTTAAAATGGTTTCAATTTTCGACTTTTAGACTAAATTTGGTACATTGCCGGGCGACAGTATCGCAGCAACTACAGACACCAATGAAATTGGTTTGACAGCAAAAGGACAAAACAAAAGTGGTATAAAGGTCACGGGAAAAGAATTTTTATAGCACTAAAAATGAGCACGACAGATTACGTTATAGGCCCGCACAATTTTTTTCATGTATGTTCAAACTGTTGACTCGAGTTAAACAAGAATAGTCGGTTGCTGCGCAAGTACCACATACTTTTCGACCTCAATCGCTTAAAAAAAATGTTTTTTAAGTATACAAACTCGTAGAACGACAACAGTTGTCTGCAAAACATTTTTTTCTTCAAAAAAGTGTCGACTGGTGCGTGGTGTGATTAGAAAACTGTACAAACGCGTAGTACTTTAGTTAATTAAGCATAATCAACAACAGGAAAAAATGAATAGCTAACAAATAAAATGATAAATATATTTCCGAAGAATTTTTCTTAAAAGATTTTTACATCAAAATTTATTGATTTACAAAACTTTTTATTGCCAAAAAAGCGCTGAATATTGTTTACAAAGTAGTTTAACTGGATGAAAACAAAATTTTCACAACTTAACGGAAACAACCTTATTTTCTGAGACATACTCGCTTTACTCGTTCGAAACTACACTAAAACTCAAAAACTGCAAAACGTTATCGACACTGGAAAAGTTTTTCGAATCACGTTTGAAACGGCTGTAGAATAATATATCCCCCGACCCAATCCAATAAATATTTATGGTACCTGATTTCGTGTGGAAAATAAGAGTATCGTATTGAATTGAAGCCCTTCCTTTCTCGACACAAAGTATCAGTGTCGAGAAAAATTTGTCAACATTTTTTTTGGTTTTACACTCAAATTACACTCAACTTGATTGATACAAAACTGAACCAGAAATTTCATTCGACTACAGTTTAGACGTTACTGTATTTAGCTATTAGTGTCTCTCATTATTGCAGTTTTCACAATTTCAATCGCCCTTCACAAAAAACAAAAACACGAAATTTCAAAACATTTTTTTTCAGTTTGAAAAAAAATTTCCTTAGTTTTGAATTTTTCTTAGAAGTGATTAAAATATAATAATAATTTTATCTTCAAGTGGTTCACTGAATTCAATCGAGAAAACATCACAAGTACATTTCTGCACGTGGAATGGAGTGATGTCTCTCAATCACTGTGGTCGAAACATACTGTTTTAGTTACACAGCAACCGAATATCTTTTTTGTTTTGACCATTGAATATGGGGAAAAACTTTGTATTTGGTTTTTTCTTTTTTTTTTCAACTATTTTTTGTTTTCCACGCGAAATAAAATCAGGAACCACAAATAATCATAGTACAGGGTTGAATGATATATCACAATGAAGTACCTCTAGTCGTGATTCGAACGACACAAAAAATTTCCAAAAAGTTTTCCTAGTGAAGAAAAAAACTGGTTTGAAAATTTTGATTTTTCGTCTATTTTCGAGCAAGTAAAAATATCAAGTAAAGTTTGTTATATATAAAAATAGAAAATTAGGCAAAACAAAATAATTTTAATATAGAAAAATTCGTTTCGAAAGCTTCATTTGGCTTTTCTCTGGCAAAAAAATATAATTCAAACATATTTAAAATAATTAGTGCAAACATTGAAAAAAAATTATAAAAATTTATCGGAAAATTTTTTCATTCTTTTAATTTATTTGTTTTTGAAGACCATTGGGTTCGTTTATGCCTAATTCACAACATTTCTATGCGTTCGTATAGTTGTAGCATCACACGACGCACAAAAAAGAATTAAACTTGAAGAAAACAACGTTTTTTTTTTCTGAAAATGTGGTCGGAAAATTCTGTGCTACTTGCACAGCAACCGGTTGTCCTTTTTGCTACTTATTTTTTTGATGCGAAAAAACTTACCCTCTAGGTGGCTCATTAGTCATCTTCACTCCATTCTGCAACACAGACACTGGAAAGTGGTCGGAGGGGTAGCTGGTCAGCCACAGTCTGAAGTCAGGATGCACTTCTTCAGGTTTGAACTCCTCGCATATCTTCTCCAGGGTTCCCATCCAGGACACAGCCAAGTGGCAGTTCTGCAGCACCACCCAGTGGCCTTCTTTGATCCCTGTCTCTATCATCTTCACCGCACGAGGACCTGAAACGAACGTGAACAAAAAATGCTTCAGGCAATTAGTTCACAAAATCAAAGGATTTTTTTATCTCAAAGACTCAATTTGTTCAACAACAAAATCAATATCAATGCCTTTAGTGTGTAAATTATGAAATGTATGTTATAATAACTATAACAAAAATTTCAATGAGCTTGAAAAGCTGCTGAACCAAAAAGAAAGATGGGCCAACAAATGTAACCACGAAACAATTCCGTTGTTTTATTAAAAACAAAATGTGTTTTCCCCTAATGTGTTTTCTCGCTGAAGACATCTCATCATAAATTGACTATGAATCAAAGAGTTTTTAAGTGACCAGAGCCTCTGCCTATGGAAATTGGATTTTCCCATAGTTTAATAATTTAAATGGAATGCATGCCCGGTTTGACCATCCATCCTACAAAAAATTCCTTATCTTAAAACTACTTATAAGATTTGTAGGAAATTTCCGCTATCTTTCAACTTTCTTATAAGAAAAGTTCTAAGATAATGACTTCTAAAAAACTTAAGAACAGATAGCGACTTCTTTTAAGAAAAGTTCTAAGTCAACCCAGGTGTGTCGATGTTGATATCAGGAGCACTCACCTTGGCCTTGTCCGAGTGAGAGGGAGTTCAACTTGTTGCCCCCGAACCCCATGTCGTCTCCGAACTTCAGCAGGGCACTCATCGGGTCAGCCCCGGGCGACAACACGAAAATGAGAGGCGCCGTACACACACTGTCGTTGTACGAACCTGAGTTGAGAAAAAATAATAATAACTTGAAATGAAAGTCAAAATACCACTAATTGGCAAATTCTCAAATAATATGCTTTAATTCCTCGCTAATGAACGCTGACTTAAGACTTTACCACTGGATAGTAAACTGTAGACGCATTACTTGATATCGTAATATCCCAAGTTTATCCAAACCATTGTTCAAAATCTTACGAATACATCTAAAAATGGATAATTTTAGAGAATAAACCAACATTCTAATGGCATTGGTATCAAACTTAATTGAATTTTTTTGAGTATATCATCTGTTTACCGGTAGATTCGAAACCTTATTTTAAGAAAACAAATAAAAATTAGCAAGACCTATATAAGAGTACTCGCTACGTTCATTACTCCTAAAAACGAGTTAAAAACGTAAGCGAACCGGAGAGATCGAAGGGAGGAGGTTCTATGTACTGTTTGCCAATCTTCTCGGTCACGAATGACTGGATGGCCGGCACCATCTTGTCCGGACGCAGACAACGCAGCATGAGGAGTCGCTGGAACGACTGCAGTCTGTCCTGCCACTCTCCAGGGTACTGGGCTGTAGTCGGGTCCTACAGAAACACAAACCACTATTAAACACACACACACACACACACACACACACACACACACAGAGAGAGAGAGAGAGAGAGAGAGAGAGAGAGAGAGAGGGGGGGCTATTCTCATTGCAAAAAGAACAACGAATGGCAGACAACCAAAACAAAAGTAAAACTGTTCCAAAAACTTAATACTGAAGATTGATTGTCGTGTTTTCTTTAAGATTGCAAATATCGAATTCTTATTGGATAGATAATTGTCTGACAGTCGATCCTTCTGCCAGAAAGGTCTCCCAAGCTTAGTTCTGCTCTTTTTTCCGAGTTATCAGGGTTTGATATTTCATGTGGACGCTATTTCAAAGTGGGAAGTTGAACAAAGAGAACAATTTGATGAAAACCCTGATCTAGCCATGTAAATTATATAAAAATAAACCAGTTCATACCTACAAGTTAACAAGTAATAGAAGCATTTTTAATGCATAAACTTAAAAAAGCCCCTTTGATAAAATTTATGAGTTGATTGTATTGTTTTTCTTTCAATTAAATCTTACCGAGCTGTCATAGACAACTTTCCATCCGTCTTTCTGGGCCAAAAACTTCTTCCTTAAGTTCTCGAATTTGGGCAGGGCATCCAGTCGACAAATCTCGTCCCAGGACTTGGAGGGTAGCCAGGCCGAGGGATTCGGGTGGGGATTGTCCAGTCCAATTCCACCTAAATTTTAATTCTCTGTGAATTCAAGAGTTTTTCACAGAGCATTTTAAATTAATGTTTCAGGTGGTCTTAAAAGTGAGTTTGGTTCGAAACGTATCCTTAGCGGATGGAAATAATGGGGGCAAAAATGTTTTTTTTTGTCCCATACGTACCTATCTTTCGATAACCTTAAAAAATAGGAATTCCTCTCTTCTCCGTCTTATGCGTTTTTTCCAAAATTTTTGCAAACGACGGGGAAGAAATAAAGAAAGAAAGAAAGAAAGAGAAGTTGTTTTTGTTAAACTAATCAATAGATAGGCCCGTATCAAATAAAAATCACCCATGCCCCCATTATAAATGTATCTTTGCCTCCATTCCATCCAATGATGCCAAAAAAATCAAAAATGCGGCAGTTAAAAATTAGAGAACATAAATAACAGATAGTTGAAAACGATTCAATGAAAGCAAGAAAACAGAAAAAAAACTGACTTAATTTAAAAAAAAACTTCAACATTCGAATTTGGAAGAAAAAATATGGCCCAAAGCTTTTTGAATTTAAAGAACAATTTTTGAATTGCACTTTTTTGATAAAATCAAACCAATTTGAGAAAACTGGGTCAATAGGTAAAACTATTATTCCGTTAGGAAATCTGAAAGCTAAAATCTGAACTTTAAAAAAAATCAAAAATCAAACCGCAAAAAAATGCCTTTGGGCCTGACAAAATTTCAAGATTTTTGCCGAAAAAAAATCACCACGACCTTTATAAGAAAGAGTCTTCACTACGCTTCACGAATCTTAACAAAAAAAAAACAATTTCAATTTAAAATTTTTTTTTGATTTTTCTTTGCACCAGAACAGCATCCACCTACTTTTGATAATGAAGGCAATATTTTAAAAATAGTAGGTTTCGTTCGTCAATTGTTACTGCTGATTCTTATCATACTAATGCGTCTGTCAAACTTTCATGCCTACAAGAAACTAAAAATGTGGCCCACCTGTGAGTAGGAATCGCCATTCATCTTCATCCACTTCATTGAAGGCCTTCAGGACATTCACGCATAGCAGGAAAGCGAACAGCAGCTGAAAACATTAAATTGGCGCTCAGGTTAACAATCATACCATTAATTTTTCATGATATAATTTCCAGGAAAGCTTTAAAAAGCATCTATAATTTATCAAATATTGAAAACTTATATCTTTTCTAGCAGAATTTTTTCTCCATGACTGACTTTGGTTTTTTAATTATTTATCTGAAAACAAAATTAAGTATTTTGAAATGCAGTGATAACTATCGTGTTGTCAAATTCAGCTGGATGTCGAGCATATTATTATTCTGTGAAACCTAATTGAAACTTTGAAGTTAAAATCATTAGGAAAAATTTGAAAATTTAAATAATAAGTTGTTAAAATTTTACAGGATAACTTTAAATATTCCGCTTATCGTATACTACTCAGTAAAAACTATCCACACATAAACTAACCGTTAACTATATAATCAAGCTACCTAAAAATTGTATTGAAAGTGATCCTTTTTTACTTTATTTTTCTCGAACAACCATGTATAAAACTGATTTGATAGTAAAGCATTTGCAAAAACTTGTACCAAATAACCCTCAAGAGAGAGTTATGAAAATGATACCTTGTCTTTCTCGAAGAGTGATCTGCAGACATTGCAGTAAAGAGAATACTGGAAGTGTCCCTTCAAGTTTTCCAGTCTCTTTTCCAAAACGTCACTCTTCTCACTGTTGTCGATACTCATCACGAACAGCTTTATGAACCAGGTGAGAGAGTATTGGTACATGGGTTCGATATTTGCCAAGTCCGCAATTACGAAGAACAGAATGGAGGAGTAGTGGGCAATCGGCTTGTAGCCCATTCGGGTCTCGTCTATTTTCTTCTCTGTTTCTTCCGCAATCATCTATACAGATAATTTTATATAATTTTAAACATAGCCAACAGACAATTGGAAAAGAGTCAATGAACGCAAAGAAACGGAAAACTGAGCTTTTGAATTTCGAAGAAAAACTATAGGCCTTCAAAGCTCTTTAAATTTTCAGAACTATTTATGACTGGCATTTTTTTCTAATGAAAATGACTCAATTTAGAAAATTGAATCAATAGGTAAATTTTTATTCCGCTGAGAAATCTGAAAAATTTTTAAAACTAGAAGTCGATCACGTTTTTTGTGACCTTGAAATATTTGCTGCTTGGCAGTTTGCCTTCTTTTTAACAAAGGAAATGAAGAAAACATCAAAAGAAATCAAAAGTCAAACCACGAAAAATTGAATTTGATCGTGAAAAACTATTAGACTTTTCATGAAAAAAAAAATCATCACGACCTATAAAAGAGTCTTTTTGTCGTTCATCAAATTCTTTAAAAAAAGAGTGTTTATGGAGATTGCATTAATTATAAAACACAGAGGCGAGGCAGAACTTCGCGCCACTTGCGATACAACACAAACGTTAAAAAAAACATAAAAAGCCGAAAGAAAATGAAAGTTTTTGAAATAAACTAGGTCATATAAACTTTCATATGTCACAATAGAAGTTAACTCCAGGCAAACATGATATAAATTTGAATATTAATTTAGCAACAATGGAACAAAGATTACAAAAAGAAACAAAGCCGACAATCTTTGAGCAGACACAAGTTGAGCCGAAAAAAAAATACGATTTTATGAAAGAAAGTTTAAAGTCCCATTTTAAATAACAATGGACATAATTTGCACCTGCAACTACAATGAAAGTCGTTTACAGCACCAGAAAATTCAACGACGTGGCAACTAAGCCAACAGACTTTGAGCTGAAACCATTTGAGCCGGAAAAAAATGATTTTTTGATTTAAAAAAACTTTCAAGTCTCCGTTGAAACTAGAATGAACAGCACTGCACTTGCAACTACCATGAAAGTTGCTTACAGCAAACAAAAATTCAGTGATGTGGCAACTAAGTCGACAATCTTTGAGCGGATACCAACTGAACCAAAAAAAAAAGATTTTATGAACTTTTTTAAAATCTTTAAAGTCCCCTACCCTGAAATTAGAATGACCAACACTTCCACTTGAAAATACAATGCAATTTTTCTACAGCACAAGCAAAACCTCTCGTGGCAATTCAGCCGACAAAAGTTTTTCTCAGATTTTTTTGCAATTTCCTTGATAATGAAAAAAAAACAAGGTCCGGCCACGACTCGAACCCCCGACGTTAGGGTACACGAGATCTTCTGCAATCGTTTGGACGGAATACTATACTCAAGAGATATTTTTGAATTGATTAGATAATTTTTAGGGTCTCGAGATCTTCTGCAATCGATTGAACGGGATACTATACTTAAGAGATATTTTTGAATTGATTAGATAATTTTTACTGAGAATGTCGGGTTGTCTGTTTTTGTCCGTTTTCTGGTGAATTAAAGCTTTTTGTTCGATTTTGCAGAAAGAGCGGAATTTTTATGGTTGGGGTGGTTTTTTTATTCGGTCAATTTTATTTACTTGTATAATAAGCGTTTTTGACAACAATTCGAGAACAATTAAATGGCAGTCGGAACATTCAGGTGTTTGCCCTGATACGAGTAGTCTTGTTTGTTTTTAAAAAATGCTTTGTTCGAAAGTGGTAACAATTAGATTCGCAGGAGTGGACACTAAGGGATACCTGTTTCTCGGATATCTCATTGGACAGCTCCTTGGAGGAGGAGAGCACTTGGATCCCAGTCTCGTCCTCCAGGATGTTCCCCTCCGAGGAAGACAACACCTCCAGGATCTTGTCCTCGATCTCTTTCAGCTGTCTGCAAAATCGCTCCATTAAGTATTCAAGTAGAGTATTCAAGAAAAAAGTAAAAATAAAATTAACTTTCACAGTTCAAAGAGCAGTGAAAAGAATCCCGTATTCCTTGCTAGCATTTGAAAATTGTTGGCCGCGACAACACTTTTGTCGCAAAATAACATATTTGGTCTTATGTTTAAGTGCCATAAACATGATTTCTTTATTCAAACACGGAGTTTCTAGCCCAATGATTTCGCCAGCAAATCGACGAAACCTAGAGTTTCAATGGAGAATTTACGTTTTAAGAGTTCAAAACCTATTTTTTATGCTGCATTGAAATTGCGAATTTGTAATTAAACATCAATATTTTTTTTGTTCTAATGCAATTTGATTGTTAGTCTGAGAAAAACGTAGGAGCTGATTGTTTAGTGTTGCAATTAGCCTAAAGTGTTACCGTTTGTTGCTTGCCGACTGAAGAATCAGTTGGTTTTTCTCCTCCTCTAGTTCTGGTCTCTCTCTTGCCACCACTATGCCCAGCAGCTGGTCTTGAAGACCCTCCGGCGTGATCATGAAGTTCAACAAGGTCACCTGAAACACCCACCATAAATAATACCATCTATTACCCACATCAACTAACGCACAGATAGACTAAAAAAATTTAAAAAAAAACATAAAAAGAAACAAGTATTTCCAAGAGCAGGCTAGTATTTTTAGCCCATCAAAAAACGGATCGTTAAAAATCGGACTGTAAAAACGATGATTGGAAACTGTCCCAAATATCTGCCCTCAAAATACATATTCCAGCAACTTGCACCTTCAAGTGGCCCTAAAGGCTTCAAGATTAGCAGAATAATCCAACTTACACAATTTGTCTTTATCTTTTTTATTTGTTTGAGATGGCTCAGAAGCTTTTGAGATAGTTCGGAATTAAAATTAATGAGGAAAATACATCTAAATGGGAAGCCAAGCCACTCACCTTGACAGCAGTCTCCGGGAGGTAGTGGGGGTTCCTCAGTTTCGTGGTGATGTAGAATCGGAAGTCGTTCGAGTACTCAATCGTGGAATCTCCCAGTCTGATGCAGAGGGATCCCCCCTGTTTGAATGTCTGCTTCAACAGCAGCGGCTCCAACAGGGCATCTATCTCTTCTCCTATGTTCTCCAGCAGAACCTGAAAGGCACAAAAGAGAAAACATCTTCATTTGCTTCCATCTATAATTAGAAATCTACTTTTTCTAGAGGGCAGGTTGTCCCAAACTGCCCACGTAATCAGCCACCAAAATTATCAAATAATTCATCGTTTATTAACCAATTAGCGTCAACAAAAAACCCTAAAATTCCCCAAAATCTGAAGTTTGAATAACTTCATGCAATTGGCAACTAAAAAAAGAAAAATTTATTTAGAGGTATTTAAAAATGTAATTTACGAACGTTTTCGCACATTTGAGCATCATCAGGTTTAAAAGTATTAAAATTTTGTAAAATGATCATCGATCATAAAAGTATTCTAGGATATTGGCTATACAAAATAATGAAAATTCAACTAATCAGATGTTTGCAAATTATTTTAAATATCATGATTATAATAAAAATAAAAGTAAATAATAAAAATTTGCTTCTCAGTTGCAAATAATAATTGGACCTCATTGGCTAATCAATTTGCATGGTTCTGATTGGCTACTCACTGGGGTTCCAAACTGGAGACAGTTCTCTAGTGTCCTGACGTAGTCGGCGTCCGACAGTTTGATCACGTGCAGATTGTTCACTTTCTCCATATTCTTCACCCACTTGTTCGCTTGACCTTGAGGATCGATCATCAATGGCCACCTACGCAATTAAAAATCTGAGAATCAAACCACATTTCCAGAAGAAATCAATCAAGACAAGCATTCCAGAATAAAAGATTTTGCTGCTGTTTTAGCCACACTGCTGTAGCTGGCTCCAAAAAAGCTAAACCTTAGATTCCATCAAATGTTTTCGGGTTGATATATGTTGGTCTAGCTGGAACAGGGTGGTGCATCGAACTAACAACCTGTCGATTGAAACGCGGAAGCACTCACCATTTCACTGGACCTCAGTTTAACCTCAGTTTGGTCTCAGTTTGTTCAGTTTAACAAACCATTTTGAGAGCCAACTGATTCAACCATTTTTAACTAACCATTCATGCTGACTTGGAACTCAAAAGCGAGGCTTAGTAATGGGAAAAAAACTTGGCCTACCTTTGTGCGTTGCTGATGATGATTCCATTGTCCACGGAGAAAGAATCCGTGGGGAGACCACAGATGTTCCAGTTGCGGATGGCCACTGGATCTCCCAGAGTGGCTCCCAGAGATATCAAGGGCGAGCATGGGATCTCTCTCTTCCTGCACCCATCCGCCCAGTTCTGGATCTGGTCCTGTCAACAAAAACACCGCACGTTGACTCAATCGGGAGAAATTCGCATCAGACAAAACGTATCAGCCACATTATTGAAAAAGGTTGCGCCACTGAGACCAAAATCTAGCCCTAAGCATAGATAGTGATTATTTTCAAGTTCAAGCTCCAAGAGTGAACATATTCAAACACGCCATATAACTTTTGACGGTTCCTCCACTGTGTTTGCTGGATGGTTTCAGCGTTATTGAAGCGTAATGGTTTCGCCCAAAAAAAGGGGGAACTTGCATCGTTCAAATAAATTAGGCAAACAGAAAGAGAAGAGAACGCAATAATTGCAAAACAAGGTCTCTGAACGAAATTCTTGTTTCGTGCACTTAAACAATTGAAACATTCACAAAGGACCTTTTCTGGATAAGCTATGCTTTTGCTAGACTTTTCCTTAAAAAAACAAAAAAAAATACCAGCACTAACACAACAGTCTGATCTGGACTAAAAAAAACTGTATATTAATGAGAATGCTTAAAAAAATATAAGCAATATGTAGAAAAATCAACACAAATGGGGATTTACCCCTCTGAATGAGGAGGTGAATGCGCCCAAGTAGGCGACAATGCCCGAGGACACCAACACATCCCCGGTGAGTGCCACGTATCTCTCCCCCAGCTGCTTGGCACTGTCCTGCCACCTCGCCTTCTCCCCTCCTAGGCCTCCGAGGAGCTGCTCCGCCCTCACCAACTTCTTCTCGCACTGGTCCACTTGGTTCTCAAGGTCAATCTGTCAACAGACATCAGAGCAGGTTATAAGAATTATTATTACACAGAGGCGAAGCTGAGCTTCGCAGCACCTGCGACACAAATAAAATGCTAAAGTTCAAAAGATAGGTCTCAACCGAAAGGTAAAAAACTAAATGTATTGAAGAAACCGTAAGCTGGAATATGAAAAAAGTCTTATTTCAATGTTTATAGAAATCAATTACCTAAAACATAAGAAAGATTTGGGCTACACAAACTCCATCCATTTCTCTCTCGTAATAAATGGATGAAAACGATTAAAAAATTGGTCAAATGATCTAGAAATTCCTGATTGAATTCAAAAAAATTGCACACAAATCATAAAACCAAACAACCTGAATGTCCTACAGGCAGACTTGATGACAAGAAACGGCCTTATCCGTTGCTTGCTATAAGCTAAGATTGAAATGAACAACGAAATTGAAAAACCAAAATTTGAAAAAAGATGACTAAAAATTTTAAAAAGTGTCACTAAAAACAATTTTCAGAAAGCCTAAAAAAGTTTTAACATCTATAAACACATTCCAAAGACACGATATGAAAATTTGATAAAAAGATTACACAAAAATACGCCCGTTAAGGAAATGAAAAACACGAAAGCTCTTTTTTGTCAAAAATTTCAGCCTGAAAGAAACAAACTCTTAAAAATCGTACGACACTCGCAAATTCTTTCGTGGACGAAACATTCATATCAAAATTGCACAAAAAAACCGTTCTGGAAATTTATGATTTTTTTCCCGAAATTTATCATTTTGTTTTCGAAATTTATTAATTTTCACTTTATAAAAATGTATAACAAACCAAAACAACACGCTGTTAAATCCATTTCAAAAGAAATTTTGCACGGAGGCGAAGTTGCAATTCGCATACACAAGAAAAAAAAGTACCGATAAAGCTACTGAGAAAAACTAAATGAGTAAAATTTGGAGTGTACAAAATTTCTTAAGTGACGCACCCCAATTATGGGTCTACATGATTGCTAAGTGACGCAAGCCAATTATGACGCATTAGTAGTACCAGATCATTCAAAAAAAATTACCAACTAACATACAGCAATTTATAGAGCGACCGCTTTTTAACTAAATTAAGAAAAAGTTCATTTAAAACATCTGAACCTGCCCAGATTCGAACCCTCTTATTTTGTTGCGGGTCTCCTTTCCTACCTCTACGCTACAGATCCATGACACCTTAAAGCTAAAGTGATATTTATAATATAATAGTCTGTGGGAATATCCTTAGCATTAGCTAAACTTAATCGCTGGTTATTGATTAAAATGAACACTTTCAAAATGAACACTAATATTTGCGACTTAGGTTGGAAAAAAAGAGTTGATACTATCACACAAGTTTTGCTTATGTAATAAAACTTACACAACCCAAAGTAGGTAAAAAATCAGAAACCACAAATCCAAAAAACTGAAAATTAAATTCAAAGAGTTTCTAACAGAAAAATTCTTAAATTGTTTGTTCTACCAGAAAGTGCTGGCGTGTAAAAAAACTAGAAAATAGTGTTGGCGCGTTGTTCTATAGAAAAATTTAGAAAAATTATTAAGCCTTTTAACTTCTAAAAATGACATTAAAATAAGCGATGTAGCTGGCTTGTAAAAACAAAGTGGAAACCAAGCCGACAAAAAATAAACCGAAAGCGACGAAGTCGAAAAATAAAAAATATTAACGAAATATGATTTAAAAATTTGAACTGAGAATTTATTGGAAAATACTAATAAGGATGCACAGTGGGAGCAACAGACCAATGAGCGCAAACAGAACTCCCATAATGCATGCATGTCGTGTACTGCATGCATGCTGAAATCTTTATAGCACAAACAGATAAGATCCATGTGCATGGGTTATTTTCAGTTCATCATTAGGCTTAACAGTTTTTTAGATGAGTTTCGCCGAAAAAGTTCAACTTCCGTTGAACACTGTAATTTAATTCGAAAATTATCGTATATTAGAAGAAATCTATATAATTCTGACGTTTTCTGACCACGAGCCAAAAAACTAACCAATTCTGACAGGTCAGAAAATGTGACCAAGTGGTAATCCTGGATAAAACTCTTCTCACTAGTAGGTTAACTTGGCTCCAAATGAGAATATTCTAAGTTGTCCAACCAGATTCGAGTTACAAGGGGGATGGATCGTTTTCACTTGCTCTTTTGGAAGGAGCGGATATTAACATAAGTTGTTGACCTTTCAGGTTTTCGAATTAAATTACAATATTCAAATTAAAGGGTCTTTTGCCTTGTGGATAAATCGTCTTAGCACTATTTGTTAAACCCTCCTTCAAAAAGTGCTTTTGAAAAATGAAACGTTGAAGCAAACCTTCGAAGCAATTATTCGGTTATATCGGAAGAAACAATTAACTGAATTGATATTCGTGTTTTTCTCTTAAGAACAAAAAATGGTGATTTGGATATGAGTGTTATGATTTATTCGGCCCAATTTTCCTAAAATCCTACAATGACTTCTAAATTGAACATGTTTGTTAATTTATGTTTTGAAGACTTATTCAATATCAAACAATCAGATTCGAACATTTTCCTTTCTGTTTATCTGTTGAGATTTGCGAATTGGGGGCGCAATAAATAAAAAGACCGAAAACTGAGTTGGCCAAAAAATGAAACGGGACATTCAGTACGGATCTGCTGATTCACGCGCGCAATACTGCAGGTGCCGAAGATGATTGAAGCGGAGCAAGCGTTCCCTACTCTTTAACGCCGCCGTTTTTCAAAGTTGTCTGTTTTTTTTCGCTAGTAACGCTAAACATTCGGCTTTCCGGCATTATCTATCTTCATCGGCTATCCGAGAATTTGTTGAGAATTTCAAAAATTTGGCGAGAATTCCCAAAATTAGATAAGAATTCTGGGAATTTGGCGAGAGCTCCAAAAAGTTGGTGAGAATTCCGGGAATTTGGTGTTGTGGCCGGCGACTTGTGGAAATTGTGCATACCTTTTTCTGTTTGTTCTCTTCCAGCTTCATCTGCAGTCGGTGGAGTTTGTCCTGCACCTCCTGCAGTTCGGCCCTCTTCTTGTTCAGGGCCCCCATGGCCACTGACAGCTCCCCCTCCGCCTCCTTCAACTTCTCCTTCTTAGGCGCCACCACCTTCGCCACTCTAAACTTCAATTATTCAACACGACCAAGCAAAGAAAAAAGAAAGGAAGAATTTACTTCTCCATAATCGTATAAGGACAGATACAACAATAAATTGTAAACATTATTTTGGGCAACTCAAACTAATTGTTGTACAAAATAGCACTATGGAATGAATAGACAAAAGGCACAACACGCACCTACCGAACACATAATGATGACAAACTTCGAGATAAAAAATCTAGAAAAAAAATGAAAATAAAAAAAACTTACACACTTTTTTGAAAATACTTATACCAACTTAATTCACAAAAATAAAGAACTATGCTACTTTGCAAAAAAAATTAAAAAAAGACTAAAATTAAATTCAACTTCTAATCCGTGGGTACCACCACCTTTCGCCACCAAAAACATTCATATAATTTACGTTGAAATAGTTTACGCTAAACCGGTGTCTGATTTCGATGACGAATTGATCCAAACGAAACTCTATTTGGCACAGCAACGCATTCGAAACGTTCTCCCGCATGTTCTAATGTTTACAACGTTGTTAAAATTAAAAATTGAAATCGATCTTTTGGTGAGAAAAAAACTTTTTAACAACTTTTTAAATAAACTAGCAAAGACACTAAAAGAATGGGATCTACTTAACAATCTCCAACCCTTTCAAGAAAGGGGGGAGATTCTTAAGTAGGTCAAAATGGTCGATTTTTCAACCAATCAGAATGCAGCAAAATTATATTTCTCAATAGAAAGCTCAGTGCTAATTTACTGTATTTATTTATAGGGGTGGAGATTCTTAAGTAGGTACCATAGGGGGGGGGGGGGGGAGATTGTTAAGTAGATCCAAAGAATGGACTGACTTGTCGTAGGAGTCCATGGCCCTTGCCCATTTGCACAGTCCTTCACACGCAGTCGAGGCATTCTTGATCTTCTCGGGTACAAACTCTGGGTTGGGGATGTACTTTTCCCTGATGACCTTCATCACTGCAGGGGGAATGTTGTCTTTGTCGTAGGACTAAAACGAACATTAACTAAATACAACCAACATAATTATTTGCTTGGAAAAGTTACGGCTCAAAAAAAATCGTACACTTACAAACCGAATTTTAAATTTTCACCGTAGACGAAAAGTATTTTTATCGTGGAAAATAGCTGTTCACCATGAAACTAAGGAGTTTTTTGTTCCAACTTTTTTCGAAAGACAATGACTGAACATTTGTGGCCGGGGGTTTTGTGCCATTTTTGATGGTTTTGAGCAGTAATAGCATGAAAAAATTAAATGTAAAAAAATAAAATGAAAACTTTTTTCTAAAATTTGAAATTTTATATGAAAATCATCCCCCCACACGCCATATAAAGTACAAAAATATATATTTCGCTCCTTGCAACAAATCAATTATGGCAAATAGGCTTCTTTCAACCAATTTGGAACGAGTTCTAAGACGGATTAAATCTCCGCTTACGCGTTAATAGCGCGAAATATATCGCGCGTTATTTGTCCCAAATTGGCCTAAATGGCAATCTTTAAACCCCCATAACTATACGAAAAATGGTCACAGGTGAAATATGTTTTCAAATTTAAGCTCAGGACAACAATAGCTTTCGATTGATATAAAAAAATTCCATCAAAAATGGCTAGTTAAAAAGTCGAAATTTGTCTGAAGAAAAAAACCCACTCCCAGCACAAATATTCCGTTTCTTTCGTATCGAAAGTCGGAACAATAAAAGTCTGTGGAATGCTCACTTTATTCAATCTTTGGTTTAAAACTGTTTTTTTTTCGGCTTGCAATAGTTTAACTAACTATTTTTACAAAAAAAACTATTGCAATACCCTATTCTTGAACAGGCGGTGCAATATCCAACTGCAAGCTAAAAATAAATTGCAATCTATTTTTAACCAGCCCTGGTCGTAACACTAAGACGGAAAAAAACAAAAGAGCACTGTAGACGGAAAAAAATCAAAAGAGCAGAATCCAGGAAAACAAGCAATGCTTGACTAACTTTGAGGTTCTCCAGGAACTTCATGTCTCCCAGGACTTTCTTCGAGGGTCCCCAGTAGTCCAGCACCATTTTTCCACTGCCACTGGGGTCCGGGATCTTGTCTGGTTTGACACCCTTCAGCACACAAATTGCCTCCATCGTCAACTTCACGGGTCCTAAAAACACCGCAACTCATATCACAATTTTGTATTACGGCAATGCAAACGCTGAACCGATAGTTACTCCAGGAAAAGTTTTCTCACAACACTGAGCTCGTTTGCTTATAAACAATAGAGTTCAGTAAAATATAGGCGAGAAAGTTTTAGAAATTTAACAATAAAAAATGTTCATTTATTTAAATTTGCTATGAAACTCCAAGATTGATGTTAAAACTGGCCGGTGAATATTCAGGAAAAAAGTTGAAGATATTCAGTTAAGCAGGTTTTGAACATAAGTTTTCAAAAGAATTAAGAAACGAGCATAAATTTATATGTTTTTTGAAGAACAAGAAGAAGACGAAAAAGAAGCCGAAGAAGATGAAGAAGAAGAAAAAGAAGAAGAAGAAGGAAGAAAAGAAGAAGAAGACAAAGGCTTCCCAGATGTGTACCTACGCGCGGTGGAAAGCGATACCACAAAAGCAACATCACCTCAAGAAGGAGAAGAGGAAACTACTACGCAAGGAAATAGTTTCAAGGACCCTTTTTGGGAAGAGAGCGGCCCGGCAATAGCCGAACCGAGCACCTCCTAAAACAACCTGTAGGCTACAAAAGTCGCCTCAACGGCTGGGTACTCAAGGTTGACGAACGACACCAGGCTAGGATTGTAAAATGGTGCCTGATGGACATACATCCGAACCCCGGGCCGAGGACAGTGGACATCAACAGGTGGGCTGAACAGAAGCTTCGGGAGATGCGAGCGCTGAAGAGGAAAGAAAGACGCAGTGAAAAAAGAGGTTCCAAATGGACGCGTATGCTAGCAAACCGGAGCAAAGAAGGGAAGGAGCACCTAACGGGGAAAGCGAGGAAGAAAGAGAAAGAACGGTGGAGAAGAAAAGTGAACCAGAAATTCTCAAAGAGAACCAACCTTGACTCTGAGGTAATCACGTGGAACCTGCAGAGATGCAAAATCCAGTTGGATGGACGAGGCCGAATTCAGCATATCCTAGCAGCAGTACAGGAGAACAAATGGGATATTATCCTGCTGTCGGGAATATCCTCAAAAGAGGAGGGGGTATGGTGGTACGAAGAGGACTCAGTCCTAATCCATGGGAAAAGAGCCGGTATTATCTTAAGAAACCATTGGGCCCAAGAGTGGAAGAAGCAAGGGAGCCAAAAATGGTTGACCGAACGAGTAGCCATGGTAACAGTGAACAACGTTAAGCTGATCGCAGTCTACCAGCCAGTATCGCCGAATGATATAGAAATCGACGAATACCGAAAACAGCTAGAGACAGCGATATCGTGTAGGAAAAAGGACGAAATGTTGCTCATAGGAGGAGACCACAATGCTCAAATAGGCAGGCAAGATAATACGGGAAAAGAGAGGACTCTGGGAAAGTTCGGGTTACGAGCAAACTCGGAAGCAGGGGACGAAGTCGTCGAGTGGGCGGAAAACAATGACCTATACATCGTGGACACCTATTTTAGAAAGAATAATAGAGGTACGTGGTGTCATCCAAGAACAGTTAATTGGTACGAGCTGGATTACTTCTTAGCTAAGAGACACAGAATTTTAATCTTCACAGATATGAAGGTGGTACGGGAAGACAGATGGTCCGATCATAGGCCCAAGATGATTAAAGTGAGCTTCAGAGAAAAGAAGGAAAGATTCAACCGTACAAAACAAGAGAAAATAGACTGGCGGAAGCTACGCATCAAGAAACATCATGATGCGTATCAGGAACACATAAGCAAGGCCTCCCTTTCAAACGAACCCTCTTGGGCAGAATTAGCAGAAAACATGAAAAGGGCAGCCAAGGCTGCTTGTGGGTTAGAAGATACAAGAAGCAAAACCAGTCAATGGATGGTAGGCCATGAAGACCGAGCAAGGGAGTTCAAAAGCGGAATTCAAAGGGCAGTCAAAAAACGGAACGAGGCAACAAACGAGGCGCAAAGGCACAATGCAAGGGAAGAGCTTAAAACAGTACGAAAAGAGTATAAACGGAGACTCAGAGAGTGGGAAACAGAATGGTGGGAAGCTCTCTTAGTCAAATGCGAGGAAGCTATGCGTAGGCAAGACATCGGGGAGATGTACAGCATCCTCAAGCAGCTAGGACTTAGAGATTACGCAGTACCTAATTCTAAAGCAACAGTAATCCCAGCGGAAACTTTTAAGCAACACTTCCAGAAAGTGCAAGAAAAACGCGAAGAAAATGGACTGACAGAGAAGATCCAGTCGAGGAGGATCATACGAGAGTTCGCTCAAACGACACTAGAGGGACGTCAAATGGCCAAGGAGTGCAGCACAATGCCTTCAGAAGAAGAAATTATGGAAGAGTGGGCGAAGCTTAAGGAAAAAGCACCGGGCGAGGACGACATCCGAATGATCTACCTTAAATCAGCTCCAATAGAATTCCAAAAGAGAATCGTAAAAGTGATACAAACCATGTTCACTACATCAGCGGAATATTGGGATGATATAGTCAAAGTGGGTCTCATTATTCCACTGCACAAGAAAGGAGCGAAGGACAACACCGATAATTTGCGCGGTGTTTGCCTGTTATCCATGGTGAGCCGAATTCTCGCTAGAGTCTTAACAACACGACTCCGGGATTGGGGCGAGGAATTTGGCGCCCTAGATGATAATCAAGATGGTTTTAGACAACACAGATCTACGGCCGACGCCACCCAAATAATGGTCAGACTACAGGAAGATAACCGAAGGATATGCGAATCACAAAGTCTGAATAGAGACCGAGCGTGCCTATTAGATCTGAGAAAAGTTATCCAAGAATCAATCGACCACTATTGTGGAAAATACTGGAAAGTTATGGGTTCGAAGATAATTTCCTAGGACGATTAAAGGACCTACACGAAGTAACTTCTTACAAAGTGAAAGGTAATAAGGAAGTTAGCTCCGAATGGAAACCTCAAAGAGGATTGAGGGAGGGATGTCCTTCTTCCCCAATGCTTTTTAACATATTTCATCAGATCACAATAAGAGCAGCAGAAAAACAAAGGGAAGACAATGGAATAAGAATCACTTACGTACCTGGAAACACCTGCATGACACAGAGGAGAGACAAACAAAATGCTGAAGCGAAGCATATAGACCTCAAATACGCCTTGTTCGCTGATGACACTACTATCTTGAGTAATAAGGAAAGTATGGATGTCGCAAGAGACACCACCAAAAGAGTAATGGGCCTCTTCGAAGAGAAGACAAACGAAACTAAAGGGGAAAACATAACTCTTGGTGAAACCAGTGCGGCAGGAACCAGATTCTTGGGCCTTTGGCTGGGAGAAGCTGAAGACACAAGAGTACGATTACAACGCGGGATGGGAGCTTGGCCAAAGGTCAAAAGACGCCTCAAAAACTCAAGGTTAACTAAAAGAACGCAAGCGCGTGTAGTTGAGGCAGTAGTAGAAAGCACCATGTTGTACAATTGCCAAGTACGGACCTGGAATGTGTCAGAAATAAACAGAATCCAAAGGAAAGTAGACCAATGTTACCGTTATGTTTGGAGTTCAAAAACCCAACCACCGCTGAAGGAAATGGAACAAAAACACAAAAACACATAGAATGTAAGGAAAGAACTCAGAATAAAATCAGTCAGAAGTAAAATCGAAAAACGGAGTATGGAACGCCTAGGACATATGATACGTATGCCCGACGACAGAAGAGTGAAGCACGTAACTTTTGGTTGGTTAAGCAAGTTAGAAGAAACTGAAAAACCGAGAGCGAAGTAACGTTGTACTCCCAGACAATGGATCAAATTGATGTGCGAAACAGGAATTGACCAACTAGATATCGAAGAGATGGCAAAAGACAAAAAGCAATGGAAAACGATTAAAAAGAACAGAATGATACATCTGGAAAGATGGGAGGAATCCCAAGAGAATGGATGGGAAGGAGGCATGATAGAACGCTGCTCACAAAGAAAGGAAAACGTCAATCTCGGGTGTAGCCAATGCGAGAAAGTCTGCAAATCTAGAGCTGGTCGGGCAGTGCATATAAAAAGAATGCACAGAGAGAACAACGCAGAACATACGTGCATCAAATGCCACGCCAAATTCCCAACGAAAACAAACCTGAAGAATCACGAGAAGAAATAACGAGGAACAACAAGACCTACCAAGTACGTCCCGGCAACAAAGGAATGTCCACTGTGCAATAAATTGTTCTCAGCAAGCAACCTAGCGAGACATATGACCAGGAGCTGTAGAAAACGACATGGGGGACCCTAACAGGGTGAATACCCGAGAGAGAGAGAGAGAGAGAGAGAGAGAGAGAGAGAAGACAAAGAATAAGAAGTAGAAGAAGACGAAGAAGAAGAAGCCGAAAAAGAGAAAAAACAAGAAGAAGAAGAAGAAGAAGAAGACGAAGAAGAAGAAGCCGAAAAAGAGAAAAAAAGAAGAAGAAGAAGAAGAAGGAGAAGAAGAAGAAGAAGAAGAAGAAGAAGGCAACTGACCCGGCGGATTCTTCATGGTCTTCACAATAGTGATATCATTGGAGGTGAGGGTGTCCAGGGCAGAGAGGGCAGCCTCCAGCACTGGAATGGCCTCTGCCAGATCACTGTCACACTCGTCCTTGATGGCCTTGGCAGCTGTCGCTTGCTCATTTGCAGCCGCTTCGTCCACTTTCACCTTTTTCTCTTTTTCGGCCACCTGAACACAACACAAGAAAGTAACAACATGAGACGAGACGGGGACCAGTTTCAATGCAGTTAGCATACATGTTTCAGAGCATACATTCATGGCAGTTGCTTACCGCTGAAATAAGACGTATACAAAGGAACAGAGACCTTCTTCCAAAAAATTCATTTTCATATATTGATATAGCTAGCATATTGATATTTTCTGATTTCATATTTTTTCTGATTTCAATTGATATTTCACTGAATACAAATGAAAATTTGATTAAGAAATGAATATTTCAAAAAATCGCTGACGTTTTACGTGACAAACACAAAAAAAGAACAGATGAGCCAAAATTTCATTATTTTGATAACTGAGCGATGCATGTTTCTATCATTGAACACTTCATACTTTAAAACATATACTTGACAATCTGGTTATTGTTTTATACATAATGTGATGGTGTTCTTCCAAATACTTCAGAAGCATGAACAAATTAGATCACATTTTTAGCATATGAGCTATTTTGGGACCACACGTCTGAAAATCAACGTTTAAAAAAATTCTAGACGTACCATATACAAACAAGTAATCTTTAATAAGCGTTTCAACTACAGTGCCAAAACCATCGAATCTTTTCAAGTATTAATCAAGTCACAATCCTGAAAGATCCATGAACTGGAAGATACTATCTTGGTCTTTTTATGTGAGGTTGTTCACTTGATCCTACAATTTGCCATATGCGAGAACCCGAATAAAAAAAGGCGGAAATCAAATACATACATTTTAAGACACCTAGTTATTGTTCCGACTTTCGAAGAAAGTGGTAGAATATTTGAGCACAGGGTGGTTTTTTCTGGTAGGTTATTTAAGTACTCTCTTTCCTTATTTTCAAGAGGGTACACTTATTTTAGGTTTTCCTGGCATTTAAACAGGCCCAAAATTTCTGTAAGAAAAATTGTTTTTTTTCGATGCATAGTTTTTTATTACCCTTGCGATAAGCAAGGGTATTGCAACCGGGGTACTACACTTTTTTCCCGTAAAAAACGTTGTTCACATGACTCATCTCTTAAGTTACCCTGGTTCATAATTCATTCAAACTCCTAGCGGTCCGGGCGCACTAAGCCTGGAGGTAACGATTACGCCTGGTAGGGCAAAGGCTCGGGGTTGGAATCTGACCAGGGCCTGAGTTTTTTTAAAATTGGAAATATTCCGTTTCAAAAAAAAATTGGCGGTTAATTATTTGTTTGCTTACATTTTTTCGGCTTAGTTGCCACATCGCAGAATTATTTTTTTTTCAGTATGCGCAATTAACATTGTAGTTGCTTTTATTGCTTCGATTTACTTCTGCTGTTTGTAATTTCTTGACTTGTATTTTTTCTTTGTTCCTTAAACTTTTTTCCTCCCAAATGACTTCGGCTTATATTTTGTCGGCTTATTGAACTAATTTTTAGTGGTTTCAAGTGGAACGTAAGTTTTATGCTCATCTCTGGATCGCACAATTTGCTGAAATCTAAATAAAAATTATAGGTCGTTTTTCATGACGGCTTAGAGGGTTTGTGCTCAGTTGTTTTCAGCTTTGTTTTCTTCTGATGCTCAATTCCCATTCTATTACCTTGGCAAGTTTTTCTTTAAAAAAAAGAGCTTGATTCATTTTCACAGATCTAGTTTTTTTAAAATTTTTTTCATTTTTTTTCGACTTAGCTGCTTTCTTGTTTTGTATCGCAACTGGTGCGAAGCTAGCTTTGGCTCTGTGTTTTTTATTTGAATGTGCGTGGAATCAATTTTAGGTTGAATTTTTTGTTTTTGTGTTTTGGGGTTGAGCATTTTTTTCGAAATCGATTCAAGTTGATGGTATAGCGTAGTTTTGATGTCAAAATTTTTTACTGAAAAAATAAGACTTTTTCGAAAAAATGTTCAATAAATAATCTTGTTTTGACTGTTTTGTCTTCAAAGGAATGTGGCAAGTGTCGCGCGAGATTCAGAAGTGTGGTTTTTTCAAGCTGAAAGTTTTGAAAAAATGAATTATTATTATTTTTTCGTTATTCCCTTTACGGGCATCTTTTTTATGATTTTTTTGTGAACCAGCCCTCTTAACGTTGCATATTGACTTCATATTTTATAAGTTTGATGTAATTTGGTTATTTTTATAATCTTTCAGAGTTCTGTCAGATTTTCTTCAAGTTCTTTTTTTTGTGGCAGTTGTTCGAAATTTTTGCCTTCACTTTTTTTGTATTTTTTTCTTCCCTTTTGACCTTAGCTTATAGCAAAGGGAAGGGCTCTTTCTGAAACACAAAATGTTCCTGAAGGTTATGCAGGTTTTTTTGGTTGCGAGGCTGAGCAAAGTTTTTAAGTTTTTGAGTACATTTAGGAACTTTTGGATCTCGAGTTTTTACCTAATTTTTTCTTATCGTTTCGATCGATTGGTTACGAGAAAGAAAGGAATGGTGTTTGTGTGGCTCAAATCCTTCTTATGTGTTAGGTAGTTGATCTTCCTCTGAGAAAAATTTGAGTGTGGTAGTGTAATTATAAAAACAAATTGCCTGCTTCACTTCAATTGTAAATGCTTTACTTTGACGCTAACACTTTGATAGACCAAAAATAATCACAGATTAGTGAAATTGGCAATTTTTACGCCCCATCTCCGAAGCACAAATATTCCCGAGCATAAATAAGTCTCCATATCGTTTTCAGTAAGCAAAATAGTCATATGAAGCTATCGAATTTGCAATAGATGCGCCGCCTATTGCCCAGTTACTTTCGAAATTAAGCAGTTATAGAAAACCCGATTGTTACCGAAAGCCAAACAAGACTGCTCGTATCAGGGCGAAGCCCTGAATGTTCCGACTGCCTTTTAAGGTTTTATGGAGCAGTAATAAAATTAAAAACTTAAATGTAATAAAATTTGATATTTTTTTTTAATTTGAAATTTTTTATGAAAATCATCCCCCCACACGCCATTTAAAGTACAAAAAGATAGATTTAGCTCCTTGTAACCAATCAATTATGGCAAATAAGCTTCGTTCAACCATTTTGGAACGATTTATAAGACGGATTAAATCTCGCTTACGCGTTAATAGCGCGAATAATACTGCGCGTTAATTGTCCCAAATTGGTCAAAATGGCAATCTTTAAACCCTCATAACTTTACGAAAAATAATCACAGGTGAAATATCTTTTCAAATTTGAGCTCAGAACAACAATACTTTTTGAATGATATAAAAAAATTCCGTCAAAAATGGCTAGTTAAAAAGTCGAAATTTGTCTGAAGAAAAAAAAAACCCACCCCGAGCACAAATATTCCGTCACTTTCGTATCGAAAGTCGGAACAAAAACAGAAAACATTTAGGAAGAAATCGCGAAACAATACTATTTCAAAAAATGTATATTTTTCAGTTTTTGCTCAAACTTCTGTCGTCATTTTTCAGAAGAAGGCCATTTGAATAATGTATCAATCTGCCAAAAATAATCAAACTAAAGTAAAAATAGTAGCATAACTAACCAAAGAACTAAGCAGCATTCAATATCTAATTTTGTGATTCGTAAAGGTCGATTCAGTTGCTCTGAGAATCCGAAAACTCAAACCAGAAACGAAAAAGTAAGTTTTTTCGTGGATAATGTTTTTTTGATCAAATTTGATTTTTTGATCAAATTTTCCAAAAAGTGCCTAAAAACGCCTAATAAAAAATGTAGTAGAATTAGATTGATGATTCACTTTCGCATTAAATTTGTGTAATTTAGTCTGAAAAATGGTAAATTTCAGAGCAATTTTTGACGACACAGAAAGTTTCTTCTTTCATTTTTTGAATGCGAATAACGACTGAAAAGTCTTTCATGTGAAACCGAACTTGACTGGGTGCATGCATTCTTAGATGTGGTCAAAATCAGCGAGAAAAGTGAAAACTACCCTATTTTATGGTAGCTTCGAGCCATTTCGTGGCATCGGTGGTTGGACTAAGAGCCCTGATTCATTGATTTATTTTGTCTTAGATAGATCCCTTTCAAATCACAGACATGAAATTTCTTCAGAATTATGACTTCATGTAATCGGAACCATTCCTTTTTTGCACCTTTGCAAACTACTGAGTGGAGAGATAATTCTTTCCTACAGTCCTTTTCTTTTCCTACCTCTATAGAGTCCTTTTCGATGATGACCATCATCTCGTCCACATCCTTACTGGCTGTGATCAGCTGAGGCTGCAGGTCATTCAACTCCTTCTGCATCACCCCCACGTCTGAAGAGGCCGCCCCCAGTTTCTCCAGCCCCACCTCGTACCTCTTCTTCAGTTTCCACACCTCCCTGAAAACACACCACAACAACATCACTTTCATCATTTCTATTCACAATAAAAGGCAAATTTATTTCTTATATATTGCGTGAACCATTGCGTGAACTGTAAAGAAACCATTGCGTGAATTGTAAAGATCTATCTCACTCATTTTCTAATTTAAATGAAAAACGCCAAAAACAAAACGTTTCGGCTTAAATTTCTGTGATACAATTTTTTCGAGAAGCCAAAATTCCATTGTAAGCAAAGTATTTTTCCAAAATAATTTCATTCTACTCGCTCAAAATATACATACAATAAGTTCAATTTTAACTCAGTTAGAAGTGTCTGATTGAAAAAAGTTTTGGATAGTTTTGTTTTCCAAGCGCAAGTTTTTTGCCAAAGTAAGTTTTACTATTTTGTTTCAAAAAATGGTATTTTTGAGGTTATTTTGAAACCTTTCGACAAACAATTTCGTTGCTCACGAATGCGAAGTATTTTTAGTTTGGCTAGAAATTTTATGAAAAAATCATAGACATAAACGTACGATCGTTTTTTGTCCAGCAGATCCTTGTATGTCCTGATGAGTTCCAGATATGAAGTGGGTGTGACGTAGTTATGTCTCTGTGCATTGCTCAAGAACTTCTCACTCAAGTCTCGTGTGGACGTGTGGAACTCCTTGCACAGATCAATACATCCCAGGCGCTCCTCGTCCGTCATCTCGACGTCTCCGAGGAATCGGGTGGCCACGGCTGTCAAAGCATCTTCAGGCCACGACTAAAAACAAACAAAAGTTAGACTGAAGTTGATATATTGAATAAACTAACCAACGAAGCTAAGAGATGCATCTTTTCAACCGTTAATTCACCGATAAACTGTCCAAACACTTAGATATCCTCAAATTAGACAGTTGGCCGATACAATAATCCATTATATGAAAAACTTCTTTCAACAAAAAGATTAAATAATATTCGCGGTGGTCCAAAACTAACCTGGACAGCAACTAGAAAAGAAACCGACCCACGACAGCTAGTTAGTATTTTGACTTTTCCACCATCTCTTCTAACCCCCAGTTTGAGTGTGTATCGAGTACTTTTTCAAGGTTGCACAGAAAGCACAAATTTTGCAGCAATGTCAATTTTGCTACATTTGTCTTTTGCATCGCAATGGGATGCTCAGAGTATCTAGGACGCTATTGTGGTACTTAAATTTAGAGGTCCTTTGAGTGCGCCCTCAGCTTCAATAATGTTTTACATATTGGATAATATTTGTTATTGTATCAGTTAAGTACTAGAATTTCTTCTTTTAAGGTCAAGAGAAGGAGTACAAATTATGTGGAGTGCGGTCTGTATTTAGACAACCGCGTATTCAGACACTGTATTAACCAATCAGAATCGAGACAAGGAAGAAATGAATTTGGTATCTTTCTTTGTCTCGATTCTGATTGGTTAATACAGTGTCTGAATACGCGGTTGTCTAAATACTGCTACGTAACAAAATTTTGTGTATCATTCCCAGCAACGGCAGCTGGACTCAAATTGTTACCGAAACATTTTCTTATTGCCTTCACCATAGAATTTTTCAAGTGAAACTTAATGAAAATCTGAGCGTTTTGATTTGAACACAGAAAAATCCGTCCCTGTAATTGAACTTGAATTAAAAATTTCATTTTCAAGTCAAAAACTTATACTCATACATTCTATGAAATTGTACGTTTTTTGCAGTTTAGTCCGGCTTTGGAGAATAGCAAAAACGCATTAGCCTGTCGGGAGGCATCTCCAAAAAGAGCGTGTAATAAAGTGGGTTGGTACCTGGGGTAGTACCTGGGGGTAATAAAGGGGTAGTACCTGGAACCAGTCGATGGTGCAGCAGTTGACGAGGGAGGGGAACTTGCGGAGTCTGTTGCGGAAGGAGTCTCCGATGGGACTCATAGTCAACACTATGTGCAGCTGGTTCTTACACCTATCCACGAACATGTTGTACAGGGCCAATGGGGTTCCGTCCGTCTGCTTCGCCTTGTCTTTCTACAAATTAAAAAGTGCATACTCAATGTTTGACCAACTTTAAGCAAAAACTGTGGCATTGTGGCGCTCCAGTACTGATGGTGCCCAGAAAGCATAAGATTGCTGGTTCTAATCGCATGTGCGCTGCAAATTGTGAGGTGAGCTTCTGCAAATTAGTCATAGCCTAATGGGTCATGGTTATATGCAATTTTTGGGCCAATCTACATAATTCATTTTCGGATTAGGCCTCCAGGTTGGTTGACTAAAAAATGAAGAAAAAAAACTGCAGATAAAACATCTAAAATCAGGCCTCAAAAAATGTTCCTTTGATTATGCTTCTTTTTGTTTTTTTTTATAAAAACTAAGGAAAAAAATGGATACTAATTACAAAAAACACAAGCAAAGCCGGTAGCTGTGCATGTAGCACATATTGCTTCTGAATTACTGCTTGGCATAACATAAGAGTGAATAGGATGTGTTACCTGTCGGTCAATCTGTCGCATCTTTTCACAAATCTCCTGCTTCTCGTCAACTGGGAATATGTTGGGCACTTCACCCGCATTCAACAAATTGTTGATGTCCTCCAAAAACGCCTCCATTTTGATCTAAATGGAGATATATTTGTTAAAATCCTCAACCCCCCAGAACATGTTAAGGGGCAGGGGCGAATTTAGGGTTGACGCCCCTGTAAAGAAGAATGTTAACTTGGAAGTTTCAGCCAATCAGAATCGCGCATTTTACATGCAGCTCTTAGCAAGTTTAACTCGAATAAATTGCTGGGGTGGAATATCTGAACATGGTACGTCTGGGGGGAGGATGATAGCTTGATCCCAAAAAATACTGATCGGATGTAGTGTATCATTAGCACAGATATTGCAGTACTGGTACAAGTGAGATGGTCGGGTCCCTTAAATATAGACGGGGGTTTTTATATCTCCGGAAACAGCTTTTCTTTTTGCTTAATACTTTCTGAGCTTTTCATAAAAATGAAAATGACCTGACTTGCTTTTCAAACTTGATTTTCCTAAACCTATCTATCACACTTGTAACCAGTATAGATCAAGTTTTGTTGATTAAGTTAACATTTTTGAGAAACTTATCCATGGTAGAATTCAATTAAACAACTGTTCAAAAAAATATTGCGGAATGCTGCAAATTATTTGAATTATACTGTTTAATTGATAGTAAATCTGATAAATCACAGAAAAATCAGTCCTTTAAACAGCTGCAAAACTTAACTCATATGTCCTTCGCAAAGAAAATCAAAATAGAGCTTTTTATTGAAAGGGTTAGCAGGGAACGCATTTTTTCTTGCAAAATACTGTATTTTTAGTGTTTCGGGATTACCGGATAATGATCGACTGCAAAAATTGTTTGACAAAATTTTTGATTTTTTGAAAAATCTTCCTTGCAAAATACTGTAATTTTAGTGTTTCGGGATTACCGGATAATGATTGACTGCAAAAATTGTTTGACAATATTTTTGATTTTTTGAAAAAATCTTCCTTGCAAAATACTGTAATTTTAGTGTTTCGGGATTACCGGATAAAGATTGACTGCAAAAATTGTTTGACAATATTTTTGATTTTTTGAAAAAATCTTCCTTGCAAAATACTGTAATTTTAATGTTTTGGGATTACCGGATAATGATTGACTGCAAAAATTGTTTAACAATATTTTTGATTTTTTGAAAAAATCTTCCTTGCAAAATACTGTAATTTTAGTGTTTCGGGATTACCGGATAATGATTGACTGCAAAAATTGTTTGACAATGTTTTTGATTTTTTGAAAAAATCTTCCTCCTTGCAAAATACTGTAATTTTAGTGTTTCGGGATTACCGGATAATGATTGACTGCAAAAATTGTTTGACAATATTTTTGATTTTTTGAAAAAATCTTCCTTGCAAAATACTGTAATTTTAGTGTTTCGGGATTACCGGATAATGATTGACTGCAAAAATTGTTTGACAATATTTTTGATTTTTTGAAAAAATCTTCCTTGCAAAATACTGTATTTTTAATGTTTTGGGATTACCGGATAATGATTGACTGCAAAAATTGTTTGACAATATTTTTGATTTTTTGAAAAAATCTTCCTTGCAAAATACTGTAATTTTAGTGTTTCGGGATTACCGGATAATGATTGACTGCAAAAATTGTTTGACAATATTTTTGATTTTTTGAAAAAATCTTCCTTGCAAAATACTGTAATTTTAGTGTTTCGGGATTACCAGATAATGATTGACTGCAAAAATTGTTTGACATTTTTTTTTTTTTTGAAAATATACTCTCTTTACAAAAGCTCTTAAGATCTTGCTGATCTAAAAAGTCCCCCCTTCCTCTGTACCTGAGTGTCGGAAAATAGGAACACTCCGTCGTTGTCTCCTTCAGCCGTCTTCCTCGTGATGGCCTTCAAATCCTCCCGCCACTCGTTCAGCCCATACGCTTTACTCAGCTCCACCTGATAAAAAATATTATTACATCATAACTCATCAAAGCAAATATCAAAACATGTCAATAGTTGGAAAAAAGCTCAATTACTTCAAGCATGTGATTTATCTTTTACAGTTAGAAAAATTTACATCAGTGTAGAGTTCTTTGAACTTATATAATTTATTTTGACTGAAATTTGATATAGGTTTTGTAATTCCGGTGTGAATTAATGGAAAAAAAACTTATTTTCAAACCGAATTCCAGACAACAGAGAGTCCTCCATACTACGGTTACATGGGCCCACCTGGTGTAGGTCGAAGTCACTCATGTGGGCCGCCAGTCTGGTCAGAGACTGTCTGCCTGATCCCCCCACCCCCACTAGCAGGGCATGAGACCTGGGCTGCTTGATGATGCGAGAGATACGACACATGTGCTCAATCGCAAACCTAAGCACAAAAATCAGCAATGATCATTATGAGGACAAACTGTGAACGGATAGGCGCACAATTTGTTGTCTACAGGTCACTGAAATCCAGAGACAAGTCTTTAAATATGTTCCAAAATGTAAGTGGATTCCATACATTTTGTCGGCACATTAGTTTTGTTGCGGATTCCGCAAAGAACAAATATTGCCAGTTGTTCCGGATTCAGCATTTGTAAATGAATTCCGCAATTTTACACTGAGTTAGTTCGTGCTTGAACAAATTAATATCTAGCAAATGCGAAATAATACAAGCCAGGAGTTAGCCATTGTCAGTGGAATCCATTAACAAATCTTAAATTTTTGTGTGATTAAAGTCGTGAATGTACCCTTTATAAATTTCCCAAAAAGCTGTTTTTGCGATCAAAATTTGGGAAACTCACTGAATAGGTACAATCAATATTTAAAATTAGCTTTGAAAGTTATACAATGCGTCAACAGATTATTGTAGGTTAAAATCCCTCATGTAATTTCGGCATCAATGTGTAAATTAATCACTTTATCCGATATCTTGAAACTATGTATAGATATAAATCACTTAACTCGATATCCGGAAAATCAGTATAGATCATAATTAATTCATTCGATATCCTGAAACTCCAGCAGTTGAGATATCCAGCAGCTGAACCATAGCTTTTATTCAATAAAAATTTTGGATTGGAACCTCGCGTCTAATCTCAAATTTAACTTGAAAATTAATGAAGGTTAAATGGAAAGGCTTAATTAATTGAGTGGTTTTCGTGCAATTCAGCAGCATAAAAATTTAAAATGGATTTGATGTAAAGACGTAACTAAATACGTTACTGCAATCTGCAATCAAAACTCAGATTCCATATACAATTAACAGATTCCGCTTATAATTTGCAAATTCCGCATACAGTTGCGGATTCAGCGAGAGCGGAATTTACTATTCACATATATACTGATTTGTTTTGGATGCCATTTGTTCCAGATTCCACAAATTAAGTTGCTTTTGGAGCAAGTTTCAGCGATACAGTGTTCAACTATTTGATCAAGCAATCCAAAACAGCAACGAAGATCAAAAAAACTAGGTGGTTGCAGAAATGGTGGAAAATTTTCTTTTGGGAGGAGGAGCTTATTGCATCTTTTGTGGATGGTAGTTATGTGATGAATAGATGTGGTCATTTAATCTTTGAGCAGTTATTGCCAATAATTTCACAATATGCATTACCTTGACCATCTTAATTGGTCAGAAAACAGCAATTTTTTTTTGTAAAATGGAATGGATTTTTGGCTCGGTTTTAACTTTTGAAATAAGCAAAATGTTAGTTTGCGACATCAAAATGAGCAGTTTCAGCTTGATAACTTAACGCTAACGTCTATTTACCGAAAATAATTTAGTAATTTAGGAGCGAATCTAATTTAGCCTATCAATTTAAAAAAGCAATCTGTCATCTTTGGATTACTTTTGATTTTCTTCATCTGCTCTTCGTAAATAATAGTGTATATTCCAAAATTTTACAATACTCCATAACGGAAGAAGGGTGTATGGGGTTGGGGAAGTACCTGAACATGACGAGGTTCATGGGTTTCTTGGATAGATTGTTGTACTCGTCCAAATAGCTCTCCACTATAGTACGCAGATTATCCACATTTTCCACCTCCTGGTAGTACCTCGTCTCCGCTTTCGGGTTCTACGACAAAAAAAAATACAATACATTCTTCCATTGCGCTCGCACGCTATTTTGAGAGGCAGGGGGGAGGTTTTTTGATTTTGCAGGTCGGCAATCTGGACTTTTTGGCAATACTTTGGAAGAGAATATCGCATTGAGCAAATTTGTAAGATTTTGGTTTGAAAAAAATCATATTTTCCTGCAATTTAGAATAGCAAGCTTTCGTAGAATGAGAAAAAAACCTGAGAGAAAACAAGTTTTATAAATCTGCGTACCCCACGGGATTCGAACCCTAGATCATTGCACTTGAGTGGCGAAGACTATTAACACATGTACTCACGGTGAAGTCGCAGTACATGAATGACCTCATGTCATCTTCAGTGACAGTGCCTCCTTGTTCACTGGCGATAGATTCAAACAGTGAGTCATAGTTCTCTTTCATCTCTTTGTTCACAACATCTCTAGTGTACGTGTACAGCCACGCCCTGTCTCCGTCATCCACCAGACGGTCGTAGAACACTCGGTAAATCTGAACACGAATTATGATTACATAATCACATTATTTTTCAACTTACAATTTATTTCCTCTGAGAGCCCAATTCTTTACAACATTTTCTTTTTGAGAAGATTTCATGTCTTTGCTATAAATGAATTTAAAAAATTTAATCTGAATTTCGCCCCTGAATAAATTTCATCGCGACGAATTTTGGAATCGGGCGCGAACTTTTGAGCAAAATCAGATACCACAAATGGACTGATTTTTTGTTGTTCCGATTTAGGAGACAGTTGCAGAATAAATATGCTCGAGGCGTGTTTTTTTTTTTATTTAGACTGTTTAATTATCGACTGTTTACCCTTGCGGTAAGCAAGGGTATTGCAATCGAGTACGAAACATTTGTTCCCGTAAATAACTTTAGTCACAGGACTCAATTCCTGAACTCAATAGTCTCCTGTTCTTTGCTGGGAACTGCAAAAGACATACTTTGAGCATGTTAGCATTTTGAATATCCGTCCTATTCGAAATTTGCATTTTAGGTTGATAGTAATTTAGCCAACTTGTTTTTCTGATTTCATTTTTTCCTTTTCTTTTTATTCGGTTTAGAAAATTTCAGCCTTAATATATCGGACTTATTATATAGTACCCGTCGTTTAATGAGTGAAAAAACTTTTGTGGGCGTCTTGACGGTTATGGGGCTTAAACATCTTTTTATTAGTTTTCAAGTATTTTTAATTTTTTTTCTTCTTTTTTTTCTCGGTTTAATAAGTTTCAGCTTTTATTAAATCGGTTTATTGGCCTCATATTGCGTCGTTTGATGAGCAAAAAAAAACTTTTGTGTCCGAGCGTGCATTGAGGTGGATAGGGCTTTAACTATTAATTAGTTTTTATAAGTCTTTTGTGAAATAGTTTCGGCTTTAAGTGTTTCTGCTCAGGTACTTTCGGCTTTTTTAAAGCTTGGCTAGTTTTCTTCTGTTGCTAATTTTTTGTTCTATTGTCTTGTTGTTGTTGTTTTTTAGAAAATTATTTATTTTGATAGATTTTGTTATTTTTGAAATTTTTCCGATTTAGCGGCTGTTTTTTATTGGATCGCAAGTGGTGCAAAGCTCGACTTCGCCTCAGTGTTATTCAACCATTTTCAGAAGAGTATTTTTAAATAACATCTGCAAAATATTTGATCAAACATAAAACACAGAGGCGAAGCTGAGCTTCGCACCACTTGCAATACAAAGGATTGTTATGAAAATCAAACGGAAAAAATCGTGTTTGTCAATAAAAATTGCAACAAAAGCTTAAGATATCCGGAACAAAATTGCCTTCATCATTAGAAACTCTACAAAAAGCTTTGTAATGCTACAAAGAAGTCAAATTTTCAAAAAAAGTGCTTTCCTTGAAACTAAGCAGACAAAAATAAGCAGACAGACAATAATTTCAAATCAAATCCGGCACATCTGGCGTAGAGGTAAAACAACTGCTTGAGGTAGCAAAGATTTGCGGCTCGAGTCCGTCTGGGCCCTTTTTTGCAAACTAGAGTGTTTGCAGTTTTTCGGATTATCGTCTGTCTGTTTATTTTTGTCGGCTTAGTTGCCGTAGCTCGATGGTTCAGTTTTAATCCAAGTTGCTGTAGCCCCCATGCTTGAGCCGGCAAAGCCCGGGAGTTTGTTTCCAGTTAAGTCTTGTTTTTCTTGCAAATAAAAAATTTTGGCGAATTTAGATTATTATGATTTGAATTTTAAAAAGGCTGTCGCAAGGGAAAACAAGTTTCGCATAAATTACTTTTTATAAAAACTTCGCGTTTTGAAAAATCCCAACCTGGCCATTTTGTGTCAAGTAATCCGTGTATTTTTCCTATTTTGTTAAAGCGTTGCAAATGCGGCGAATCAACCTAGCTTTTGAAGAACAATGGATTCGGGTTGAAGGTTTAAAAAATCATATTTTAAAATCGCATCCAATTTTGCCAAAAATTTACTTGGGACGACTAGAAAATACAAGCGAAACAGTCTTAACCCTAAGTCTTTGCCCTGATACGGGCCGTTTTGATCCACATATGTGCGAAGTGTGTTTTTTCTATGCTTTCTTTCTTTATCTCTTTTCGCTACTAAAAATCGTACAAAATTCAAATTAAACTTCAAAAAAAATTTGTCAAAATTTTCAAAAAAGCAAATTGAACCCAGTCAATGAAATTTTGATGCTCGATTTTTGTACAATGATGACAGACAAAATTGAAAATAATTATTGTTCCGAATTTTGACCGAATTGAATGAAAATGTGTGCTCGGAGTGTAAGATTTAAGCAAATTAACGCGCTAAAAAAATCGTGCTATTATTGCAAAAGCCGAGATTCAATGCTGCTGAGAAACCAAACAAAAAAGAATTGCAACAAATTATTTGGTTTTATTTATACGTTATTGGACACTATAGAGCATCACTGGGTATTTTACATATCGTGTTGCGGGAAACTTTCAAAAAAAACGGAGAAAATTTAACAATTTAATTTGAAAATATCATCAATTTTTCCAGTCTACCCAAAAACTGCTATCATTTTTTCAATTTATCAAAAAGCAGTGGAAAAATTGAAGGCTTCGCCATGATTTTATCAGTTTTGTTCATAAAGGTGGTCCAAATCAGCAAAAATAACTATCATCCACGATTGTATTTTTTCGATAATTGAAAGCATGAGAAACAAAAGATTATAACAAGCATGATAAATTCAGTATGCTAAGCTTGATAAGGTGGTTTTTACATTCTGGTATGAATTTTGCGCGTATAAAAATAGATAAGAATCTTTATTTTGCATTTTATTACAATGACGTCGTTGACAAAAAAAATCAGATAATACATTTTAGACAATCATCAAAAAGTAGAGCACATGTAAAAACAAGCTCGAATTTTTGTAACATCAGCTGAATAGGACTAAAAAAAACTGAGCTATAAATGTTTTGAATTCGAAAACCAATTAAAAAAATGCGAAACGTCTTCGTTTCAAAATTGAAACAAAGACAAGTTCAACTAAAAAACTTAAAGTTCTTCAAAACCAATTGCAGAAAATTAAACCATATTTGTTTAGTTTTCTTGTAGAAACTTGAAAAAAAGCTTTGACAAAATTAATACACATGCTGGACTGTTCAAAATGAAAAGGAGCCAAGCAAACTATTTGTATCCGCTTTAGCAGTCAGTCGATCTAAAACAATTTTCTAGATGCTATTTATGGCTTTCAGACCAAGAGACAATTTTGAAAAAAATTCGATCAAAACTTGATTAAAAACAAGAAACAAGGATAAACGGGTGGTGTAAAAGTAGCACAGAAACGTTATTTTCCTTTTTTCAAAGTAGTGTCACTTTTAGTTTGTGGTGTAATAAGAAAAATATGCAAAGAGATAGAATATTAGCCAATTTAGTTATAACCGATAGCAGTTGTGAAAAAAAAAGAAAAATTTTTGTTTCCATATTTTCAGATTTTTTTGATAAGAAAAAACTTTCTTGACAAAGAAGCGCTAAGTGAAGTTTTAAAATATAGCTTTCTGGAATAAAACAAAATTTAGTATTCTAACTAACTTATTTTTTATAAAACCTACCGGATTAAAAGTCAAAGAACTAGTCAAAACATAAATAGTTGAAACCGGATTTTCTCGAACAGAGGCGAAGGGAAGCAATAAAAAATACTTGCAATAAAGAAAAAACCATTTTAAAAGCTTTTAAAAACACTTTCAGATATAGTAAAACAAAAAAAAATCTAGAACCTCAATTCCGATTATAACAAAAATGGATGACATCCTTACAAAGCGCCCAATTTTGTGACGTTTATTGTGTATAACAGCCAAAAAAAAATTTAAAAAACAAAACAAATAACAAATGTTTTTGAGAAAAATCAGTATCTGTAATATGGTTCTCATCATCCACCCATACACTTTGCTATACTGAATTTGATACTCTCACTACAGGCACAACTACAGCTATGAACTGCCAACTGAAAAACTGTAGAATGAATTTTAAAAAACTGCAGAAAAACCGAATGACAAGAACCAGAAACGGCATTTTTCAAAACTAGATCTATCAAAATAAATAAGGCTAGTTTTGAAACAAAAACATACCAAGACAACAAAATAAAAAATTAGCGTTGGAAGAAAAATCAAGCGGTAAAAAGACCAAAAATAACTTAGCAGAAACATTCTGAGCAGGAAAAAAATCAACAAGATTTGTGACTTATAGAAAGTTATCAAGTCCCACACACCCTCAAAACAAAAACCTACACAAAACTTTATTTGCGCGTCAAAAGAAAAAATATATGAGTTCCATACGATGATATAATATAGGCCGAAACCTATAGGGCAAAAAAAAGAAATTAAAAATAACTCAAAAAAATATGACTAATAAAAAATGTTGTCATGAAAACTATGAATTCTATTAAGCTTTTTAGCATTTTGTGAAATCAGATGGGACCATAAAATTTATGTTTATCTAGAAACTACTCAGCATTAGTTCACTAAACCGATAAAGTATAAGCCGAAATCATTTGGGCAGAAAAAAAAGAAAATAAACGAAGTCAATTTTAGTAAAAATATTTTAGTACAAATAGCAGAAAAAAATGAAAACACTAAAAACAACTACAAATTAACTTTGAAAAAACTGATCACTAAAGCCGACAGGATCCAGACGACGCCGCCTTCCAGTGGTGGATCCGACATCTTGGGCCCCACCAAGATGCAAATGGCGTCAAGCCCCCCCTCCCATTGGGTCGGGAGAAGCTCAGAAGTCTCCGGGTTTTCGGTTACGGAGCGTCTGAAGCCGGCCAGGCTGCTCCGTCTGCTCATCCTTATACTACTACTCCGCTCCGGCATTAATCCAAACCCTGGTCCAGGACCTTACTTTTGCTCCCCTTGCTCTTTCCGCATCAAACGCACCCAGCCCAGTGTCTGGTGCCACATCTGTGGTTACATTCACCTTAAATGTAGTGGTCTTACCCACCTTAACCAACACCACCCTGACTACTATTGCCCTACCTGTACCTCTACCTACATTTTACCTCCCCCAGGCACCAGGTCCTCTAACTTGACCACCCCCAACTCCCAAACTTGTTCAACTTCCCTAACCGCCCCCCCAACCCCACCTCCCTAACCCCCCTCCCCCTCCCACCCTTCCCACCTCCTCGAATAATAATTCCTCCTCCCAAAATCGCGCAAATCGTAATCGTGTAAATAGTGTAAATAACTCAAGTTCAAACAACCATTTTAATCATACTGCTGTTAATAATGTAAATAGTTCACCACACCCCGCCAAAGGCCTTTTAAAAATCCTTCAATTTAATTGCAACGGTATCTCCGGAAAAGCACCCGAAATTGCTGCTTTCTTATCTCAAAATCAAATTCATATTGCTGTCTTCCAAGAAACTAAATTAAGAAAGAAATCTCGAAACCCCTCACTTGGCTCACACTACACTTTACTTAGAAAAGATCGAGAAAAAGAAGGGGGCGGTCTTCTCATAGCCATACATGAGTCGATACAATACGAAGAAATAAATATTAACAACGATGGAACACTAGAGGCTATGGGCATATCAGTGGTAGCCAGTTCATCCAAGCTTCGTATTTATAATTTCTACATCCCCCCGCGCTCGAGCTGTCCCCCTGGTTACTCTGCGTCCCTTGCCGAACTACTTGAACCTGGGGACGCCTTAGTACTCGGGGATGCCAACGCACATTCACAACTATGGAACTCCAACATCGAGGAAGATCAACGCGGCTCTGTACTTAGCAATGAAATAACCGAATCCACCTTTGCACCATTAAATGATGACACACAAACCAGAGTCCCTTTTAACTCAGAAAACCAACTCTCGTCACCAGATATTTCCCTCGCATCCCAATCGCTCTTACTCTCCACATCATGGACCCCAATTAAATCTCTAGGATCAGATCACCTACCCATTCTTCTAGAACTACCCTTGGATGATTTTATAAATTTTTCACCTAAAAGGACTTTTATAAATTTTTTAAAAGCAGATTGGATCAAATTCACAGAGGAAATTGAGGAGGGTTTCTTTTCAGCGGTTCCACCTTCCGGAGTTGCCGCCGGAGAGAAATTCTTGAGGGACCTGGTGCTCAGGGCAGCACGCCACCACATCCCCGCTGGCCGTATTCGCCACTTCACTCCCTCTCTTTCCCCCGAGTCCACTGCCCTTGCCGCCGAAAGAGATTTAAGCCGACAACAAAATCTCCCCCCAGAAGTCATATCCCAACTGAACTGTAGACTCATGAAACAGACAGCAAAGGACAAAGAAAATAAATGGCGAGAATTCCTCCGGACTTGCGACTACCGCACTGGTGCCAGAAAGTTCTGGAAAGTGGTACGCTCCTTAAATGGATCTAAGCCCGTGGCAGGAAGACACCCCATTACTTTTGGTTCTAAACCCATACACTCACCTCGTGATATTACCAGCTCTTTTAACAAACAATTCACAAATGCCAGACCCCACGCCTCTGACAAACTCCTTCGTATAACGAGAAGAAAAATTGCCAAACTACCGCTGTCAGACAGCCCAATTTTTACCCCTGAAAATACTAAACAAGCCATTGCAGACAGCAAACCATCGCGAGCGCTAGGTCCCGACGGCCTTTGTAATATACATCTTAAACATCTCGGCCCACTTGCTACTCAATACTTAACATACCTTTTTAATATCTCTTTGTCCGAAAACATTATCCCCCAAATTTGGAAAAATTCAAAAATTGCACCGCTTCCAAAGCCCAATAAGGATCTTAAACAATCAACATCTTACAGACCTATATCCTTACTCTGCCCAGCTGTTAAAATTCTGGAGAGGCTCGTTCACCCCATCTTTACCAAACATCTCCCCAACGCCAAACACCAACACGGCTTCCGCCCTTTTCACTCCACCACCACAGCTCTCTCCACTCTCGAATTTTACATTTCAGACGGTTTTAACCAAAATCGCCCCCCTAAACGTACGGTACTAGCCACACTTGACTTATCTAAGGCTTTCGACATGGTGTGTCATCGCTCACTTGTGGAACTCGTTCATGACACTCCCCTCCCAAGAAGTCTAGTCCGCTGGCTAAATAATTACCTTAATGGTCGACAAGCTGCCACCTCATTCCGTGAACACACATCCCCCCATCGAATAATCCACTGTGGCGTACCCCAAGGTTCTGTTTTATCACCCACACTCTTCAATTTTTATGTCCATGATGCACCGCCACCTCCCGATAATGTAAACCTTGTTTCGTATGCAGACGATTTCCACCCCTTCGCAAGCAGTTCCAATATTGATATCGCCTCAAACTCCATCAATAGCTACCTAAAAAGGCTCTACGATTTTTTCACCTCACGCAAACTAAGTTTCGCGTCCTCTAAAGGATCAGTTACACTTTTCTCCTCTTATAACAAAGAATTTAATAAAACACCTTGTGTTCTTTTAAATAACGAGGCGCTACCCCTAAACAAAAATCCAACAATCTTAGGTGTGACATTTGATCCAACACTTTGTTTTGCCACTCACTGCAAAAAATCCGCTGAAAAGGCCAGACGCAGGATCGGAATCCTGAAGGCATTAGCAGGATCAACCTGGGGTCACTCCAAAGAAACCCTCCTCCTAACTTTTAAAGCTTTAATTCGCCCCATACTTGACTATGCAGCCCCCGCATGGTCCCACGCATCAAGT
Organism: Symsagittifera roscoffensis; assembly: GCF_963678635.1. Taxonomy (NCBI): domain Eukaryota; kingdom Metazoa; phylum Xenacoelomorpha; order Acoela; family Convolutidae; genus Symsagittifera; species Symsagittifera roscoffensis. The sequence continues at coordinate 41,903,438 of NC_087070.1, read as the reverse complement.
AAAACCTCCATAAATTGCCTGCAGGTTGCCCAAAACCAATCCCTTCGCGTTGTTACTGGATCAAAACTAATGAGTTCCACTGCCCACCTGCACAGTGAATCTGAAATCCTAACGGTCAAAGACCACCATACCCTTCTGTCATCTCAATTTTTTATCTCTACCTATCGTTCCCACCATCCCATTAATTTTATACATTCACATCCCCCTCCTCCCCGTCTACTTCGCCCCTCAATTATAAGCTGCTTCAAAGAAGACACCCAGAAAATTTTAACCGACTTTTCAGTCTACGCAAACCACCCTCTAGTTTTGGACGACCGAGACGAAGTCTCCACTTTTATTTTTAACTACTACAAACCAATTTTAAAAGACAACCATACCTCCCTTGTAATCAAGTTCCTAGCCGAAACCCCTCCGTCTAAAGTTATTTGTATCCCTCCCCCAAAGATTGACCCCTCTGAAAAATCTCTCCCACGTCCCACGCGCTGTAAGCTCTCCCAACTCCGGTCTGGCTACAGCCGGCTCCTTAACACCTACCTATCCCGCCTCGACAGCTCCATCTCCCACCTTTGCCCAACCTATTCCCTTGCCCCCCACACAACATGTCACCTTTTCAACTGCTCCCAAAACCCCTCCCCACTCACCCCAGCAGACCTGTGGCTTCGGCCGGTAGAGGTTGCTAAGTTCCTTGACCTGGAGACAGAAGAGCCCAACCCGACCCGCGTGGGCTAACAACAACAACAACAACTAAAGCCGACAAAATTAGCCGAAAGACTGTTCAATGAAAAAGATCGACAACGACAATTTACTTAGCGTTCAACCTTCCTTAAAGAGCATTAAACTACGCGAAGAAATGAAAAACAAAAAATAAGCCGACGAAAATTAAACTGAAAGCGACGAAGTCCAGAAGTTGAAAAAAAAATTGCAAAAAAAACTTCATCAAAAACATTTACAGCAGATACATTAGAAATAAATTATTAAGTTATTCACAGTGCAAATAATTAATAGACTGTTGAACTGAAACAATATGACGCCACGTGCTGATATCTGTGAACAAAGTTATTTAGGGGAAAAAGTTTAGTACCCGGTTGCAACAAATTTGCTATCGCAAGTGTAAAAACACAGCCGAAGACAAAAAATCTCCCCTTTATCAATGATGGTAAAAATTAATCAAGTTGCACTTTGTTTCTTCTCACCTCGTGCACCCACAGTTTCTTGAGACTCTGAGGGGATGCCATGGTGTCGGGCACAGACAGCAACACCCCCTGGACCACCCTGGCGAAGTCCCTCAAGTTGAAGAGGTAGTGACTTTTGGTGGGGGTCGGCAGCAGATTCACCATCGCACTCTTGTAGACAGACAGAGTGCAGGACACTATTTGCTGGCCTGCTTCTTTGAAAGATTCGGGGAACTCGCTGAAAAATATTCACAATAAATTATGGGCACGACATTTATGATACTTAGAGAAATAGAACTAAGAATCGATTATTTGACTTCGAAGACCAGAAAGAGGGAAAGTTTTTCATAAAGATAAGGAGAGAGAATAATCATCATACCGACTACAAATTGAGCATGAAATAATTTTTGAAGTTCATATCAAGCTCCTTACATCAACTTTTATCGACAAGAATATTGTTGTAAGAAAATTACCGCATTTTCAATGATATTTTTTAAATGTTTGACAAAAAAAAATGTTTTTGTTTTCACAAATTGGAATCAAGTTGACATCCTTCCAAGATTGACCAAGCTAAGATCTTCTAAGTTTTTATTTTGGATTAACTTTGCTAAAAGCGCTCGTATAAAATGCAAGATTCTGACAAGTTGAAATTTTCAACTAAAAACCAAGTTAACATCCTCCTCAATCATTAATTTGATTTGGGGGGATGTTAATTTGGTTCACAAACTGTATTAAGGGTTATTAAAGATAAAACATTTAGTTAGTAACCGAAAGTACAACAGAGATGGTTGAACTTTAAATAAGCCTGGTTAACCGAAATTCATCAATTTTGCACAAAGGCGAAGCAGAGCACGCACCACTTGCGATACATTATACCAGAAACTGGCAGGGGTAGCCGAGACCCACCACGGAAAAAAAACTGAAAAACGCAATGAACCATCCAAAAAAATCAAAATCTCAAAAACTCAATTCGACAGAAACATGTCGCAAAACACGATTGCTAGAAGTAATTAAGCGATAAAGCTATACTCATCGCTCGATATCTATACAAACAAAACTTGATTAGGTACCCGTCCGTTTTTAAGAAATTATTTTGAGCGTTGAAAATGAAAAATTAAGAAAGTCAACACCTTCCCCACCTAGTTCTTTTAGGGGTGCGGATTTTAACTTGATTCTCAGTTGGATTTTGAGCCAATCAAAATCGAGTATTATACATTTAGATTTAGAACCTGTGCATTGTTGGTCCCAAATTAAATAGCGAGGATGTTAAGTTAATTTGTTTAGAGGAGAGGGAGCAAAGTTGATGCTATTGAATAGAAGTAAGTGGTTAGTAATAAAGATAAGTTAGTATTAAACAGAAGTTAGTAATAAAGAGAAGTTAGTAATAAAGAGAAGTTAGCAATAAAGAGAAGTTAGTAATAATCAGAAGTGGTTAGTACCGAGCTGTTAGATGCCAGTTGACAATTGCGAGAAATATGGTCAGCATCGAGTCATCCGAGACATAGTCAATGACCACAGTCGTGAAATGTCGCAGGAATCGGGGGGTGACGGGGTTGCGACCACCTCCTAGATAGAAGCGCAAAACAGATGAGTTAGCAAACAAGTTTGGATTCATTTCAGATTGTTTGCAAACAATTTTGGCAAACAATCTGAAAAAAAAAACCGATTCAGCCATGAAACTCAAACGAAGTTTAAATGAAGATTGGGAAGTTAATGAAACTTAGGTATCAAAAAATAGTGAATGAAAAATAGACGGAAGTTTAAAAATTACTTGAAAAAACTCAAAAAATCTAAACAGAAAAACTTCTTTTTGGTATCGGATGAGCAGCCTTGATTAAAACTGATTTTATAGAAAAAAACTGAATTCGATTTTTCAAAAAAATCGTTTTTTAAATATGAGACAAAACCTATGTGGTCGTAACAATCTGTGCTACTGGCATGACGTATAGACCGCTTATTCTACTTTTTGTCGGCAAAAACTGATTTCATTTTTTTAAATATGAGACAAAAACTACGTGGCCGTAGACCGCTTGTTCCACTTTTTGTCAGTCGACAGGCAAGCAACGCTTTCACCACATCAACATGTTTCGAACTGTACACAGACTCGATTTGATTAAGCTCAGACTAATTAAACTTACACGACATCAGAAATTATTATGAAAATTATAGCTTGAACCGGTTTTGTTTATTGCTGCGATCGAGTTGTGTTTTAGAATGATGTTAAAAACTTTTACCAGTGATTATTAGTGGTTAGTATTTGCAGTTACAGTTAATGTTTTTGTTGTTTATTTGTGTTTACTTTCTGGAGAACAGGTGCCATTCCATGATGGCATTGAAGATACTTGTCAAAGTGCCCTCATTGAAGTCGTCGATTACGATTGTGTTGAAGTGTCGCAAGAAACGAGCAGTCACTACGTTCCGTCCACCGCCTAAGTCACGATTCGAAATTTTGATGAAAAAAAATGAAATAATTAAATAAATAAATAAATGAAGACTAGTTGATGAAGAATTATTTGCTCAATCATAAACGATCAATCGTTCGAGAAATAACACTTCTAACTTTCTATTAAAATATAGAAAAACCTATGCATCTATAATTTCAAGGCCGCCTGAGCGCATATAGGAGAAAACCCAACAAAGGAGGGTTAGTTTAATAGCTCTGTTAACTATTGCAAACAATGCAATATTCGACTATCATGGTGATTGGTGGTTTTTATCAGGGTTGCTTTAGGGCCTTAGGGGACCATTCGATTCCAAAGGAATTGGATCTCTAAATCACAAAAAGACCCCCTTTAGTTTTATATCATGACAACCATGCTTGACTATAAAGGCTCACTTTTTAGTGATAAAAATTTTCGCTGGCGACAAATCACTGGCCTCTCATGGTCCAGAATTGATCTTGAAGAGTCGTAGGGGGGAGGGGATTTATGGGTAAAGAGGGTAAAGGAGGAGTGTACCTGGGGGTCCCATGGATGCGATGAGTTGTGTGTCTGTGAGTTTAATGGGGGTGCAGTCTTTTCTATCGTACCACTGCCAATGGTCCACCCACTGTCTCAGCAATTCAATCGGAGGCTGTGCCCCATACTTCTCACGCAGAGGCATGTTCATATCGTCCACGTACACTATCTACACAACAACAAGGCCAATAGACAAACATATCCAACAGACAGTTCGAAAACAGTCAATGAACACAATCAAGCAGAAAAAATACTGAATTGTCTTTTGAAAAAATCTCAACTTTCAAAATTCAAACAAAAAAATAGATGGCCTTAATGACCTTGCATTTCCGAAAAAATTTATGACTGGCAATTCATTGATAAAATGAACATATAATTTGAGAAAACTGAATCAATAAGTAAAATTTTTATTTCGCTGGGAAATCTGAAAAACAAAATCCACTTTCGAAAATAGAAGTAAATCTCAATTTTTGTGACCTTTACACTTTCTCTGTTCGATAGTGGAGTTTGCCTTCCTTTCAACAAAGGAAATGAACTGAACTTAAAAAGAATTCCTAAGTCAAACCGCGAAAAAGTAATTTTGGGCCTGTACAAACATTAAGACTTTTCCTGAAAAAAAAGGCATCGCGGCCTATATAAGAGTCTGAACTACGTTCATCGACTCTTAAATAGGAAAAAAAACGAAAAATAGAAGCAGAAAAATTTTAAAATCAAGTCAGAAAGCTTCAACTGAATATTCAATTTGGCTGGATATACTGAGAAAATTTGAAGCATTATTTTTCTAACACAAAGCTGTTTTTTTTTTTACAAAACTCCATTAAAAACAGTTTGCAACATCCAAAAAAAATTTAAATAAAATCTGTGAACTATCTAAAAGTCTAAAAAACATGAAGTGTTTGACAAAAATGATTGATGAAAATTGATTTGAGTAATTCCGGAAAAGGTTTCTGTCGTTGTTGTTTACCGTTCGTTTTCCCAGAGGAGGTCCGAAGACACCCTTGCGCCTCTTGTCCAGTTTGCCCATGATAATGTCCTGGGTCTGGTTGGCACTGGTCTGGGCCGAGAAATTGATCACGACGGGCTTGTACACCTCTTTGTCCAGTTGATTAAGCAGGAAGTCCTATTGAAAGGTCAAAGTTCAAATCAGTACCAATCTCTATAACTATTTTCCTCTTATGGCGAAAAATATCCACCATTAGAAAAAATAATTCAAAGAATAACTCAACCAACGAAGAAGCTCATGCAATTTTTGTAATTTCAAAGAATCTTCTTTCCCTTTTGCAACTATCCCCCCCCCCCCCCGCTCCTATGGTATCTTGTAAAGAATCCCCCCCCCTATAAAAACACATTTCATTATGCTCAGCTGGATTGGTGTGTTTTCAGAAATGTGTTCTGTCGCAGAAATGTGTTCTGTCGCATTCGTATTGGTTGACGTTATTTCAGTTCGCATTCCTATTGGTTTTGAAGTTATTTCAATAAATTTCATTTAAACCTTGTTAACTATCCCATAATTTCTTCATTCAATTGAACTCATCATCTCAGAATTTAACGGTTAGTTTCTGAGAAAAAAAAACTTCCAAAAACGGGGTTTCTACTAATATTGGTAGGTTTTAGCAGGTTATGGATATTGGTAGGTTATGGATAATCCCCATAACCTGATTTTTCGATTCAATACTGAATTTTAAATTCGGCAGGTTTTTTCACCAAAAAAAATCAAAGAAACGGTCAAAAGGTGAAACAATAGACCTTTTCCGAACCATCCCAATTAGGGAAAGCTCCTGCAAACTTTCGGTTGGATGCTCAACCCCAGAATTGGCTGAGTCAAATGACAGAGAACGAAAAAAATCAGCAAAAAACTGTAAGAACTTTTTAAAAAATTGCGGTTCAATCATGCCCAAAGCAGTTTCTCTATAAAAATTAAGGATTAGCCGCTTCTGCAGACAATATCCATTAGAATTTGTTCTTTCGATTGAGTAGGCAAACCAAGAACTGGCAGAGTCATTTTAGATAAAACGGAAACTGTACCAAAAAACGGTCCAAAATCGGAGTTCTTCAAGGCCCATGGCGTTTTCTAAACAAAATTGTAGACCGCACCTACTCTTTTTTGAAATAGAGATTGAATCTCAGATTTGGCAGTATCTTATTTTTTGGAGAACAAAAAATGTAACAAAAAGGAAGAAAAAATTCCCTGGAATTTAAACATGTCATGGCCAAAAAATGTATAGAATTTTTGAGTAGTGGACTATGTTCACACACACATAAGAACAGCTGGTCTTTCCTTTAGTACTACTTTAGTAAAAATTAGTAAAGTACTTCATAAGAAAAATGAGAGGCCTAAAAATACAAAATCAAAAGCGTCTCGAAAAAAAAACAACTTCAAACTTTTCATTATACCTGTTTTTATCAAACAAAACTAAAAAACTTTTAGTAGTTTCTCTGCTCAAATAAAGAGTTAAGTGCTTATGCTTGGGAGGATACATACAAGATGTTTTTTTAAGTTGTACCCTAAATTTCAAACTTGGCAGAATGTTTTGTGGTACGTGAAAATTTTCCCATGACATGGTCAAAATTGGACATTTCCCAAATCCATAAGAAAAGAAGGGAATATCGCATAAAATAGAGAATATTATTTAAACGATTGTTTTTGATTAGATTTTTCATCCCCAAAACTGGTAGGGTCATTATGGAGAAAAATGATAAACATTTGACAAAAGAACAAAACTTCAAAAATCGGAATTTTTACCCGAGTCAAAAAAAATTTTCTACAAAAAGTAAGGTTTAACCGCGTATGCGCTAAGATCTCGACCCTATTTAAGACCCTTTATTGGGGAATTAGCAAAATCATTCACGAGAAGTGGACATTGTGTTAAAAAAGTGGTTAAATTTCAAAAATCGGAATTTTCCCAAGCCTATTATGGTTTTTCTACCAAAATGAAGGATTAGCCGTGTATCCAGGGAAAATCTCTTGTGTTTTTAGAACCTTTATTGGGAAATTAGCAGGGTTTTTTCACGCGAAGTGAAAACTTAAAAAAACAGTCAAAATTTAGAAAACTCGTTGTTTTCTCAGGATCATAGCGAATTCTCTACAAACTTCATGAGGAAGCCGCTTCTCCAGTGGAGATACCAGAACCTGTTTTTTTTTTTCAAAATTGAATCTGAATATCAAAATTGGCTGGGTCATTTTCGTGAAATTAAAAAAATCCAAGGACGGAAGTCATAGACCAACTCATTGTTAATCTAGCGGTGTGCTGGTTGATTTCTAATTTTGGATGACATTTTTATGTAGTATGAACACGTATTTTTTTTATTTAAAAGGAAATAACCGTTGCTTCAATTTTCCTTCCAAGCCTCGTAATGAATGAAACTTATAACAGTTTTTCAGGCACAAATGGTCAAACGAAAAATCAGAGGTGGCAGTTTATTTTATATATACCTCAGAAACGTAAACCCAAAGTGTAAGATGAGAAACAAAATCTTAAGAAGACTGCTCGCAAAGCCCTGAATGTTCCAACTGCCTTTTAAGGTCCATTCAGCAGTAATAACATGAAACAAATTGAATGTAATAGAAATGAATTTTTTTAAATTGAGATTTTTGTACAAAGTGATAGATTTCGCTCCCTTTAACATATCAATTTGGCAACTAAACTTCCTTTAACCAACAATTTCTAAGGACGATTTTCTTGGAACGATTTCTAAGACGGATCAAGTCTCCGCTTACGCGTTAATAGCGCGAAATATATCGCGCGTTAATTGTCCCAAATGGCAATCTTTAAACCTCTATAACTTTGCGAAAAAAGATCACAGGTGAAATAACTTTCCAAATTTAAGCTCAAGACAACAATACCTTTCGAATGATATTTAAAAATTCCGTCAGAAATGGCTAGTTACAAAGTCGCAATTTGTCTGAAGAAAAAAAAAACCCACCCCGAGAACAAATATTCCGTTACTTTTGCTACGAAAGTCGGAACAATACCATAACAATTGAAGTAAAACTGAAATCACTTAAAAATAGTTTTTTAATGGAAAAAATTTGAGTGCTGATACCTTCTGAAAGCAAAAACAAATAATTCCTGTACATCTAAGATTATACGACCAGGAATATTTTCCAAACTAAGAACACTACAATAGAAAAGCATTTAGAAAAAGAAGTTCATTTCAATTTAACCGTGAAAAGCAAAAACAAAGACAACTTTTTTCCGTAATCATCCTCACCACTGGTTCAATATAAGTATATCTCGTCTCTTTTTCAAAAAACGATAGGCCATGACTGGACTCGAACACTGGCCGTTGTGGGCGGAAGCAATAGTGTAAGAACTAACTGAGATGTAGACACTCTTTCCGGTGCCTGTGGGTCCGACGAAGAGGACTGCCTTCTGGTGGGTGACGAGAGTGGTGGCCAGACTCTGCACTCTGATCGTGTCTATCGTGGGCACTATGATCTCATTCACACTGGCGTCCTTGGCAATTGCAGGCGCGTCTTTGATCGCCTCTGTCCACTTCTCCCACCTGCCTTTCTCCTGGAAAGAGAAAAAGAGAAGAGGTGAATTTATTCAGTAGTTATTAAAAACGAATTGTCATAACTAATTTACAATAGTCAAGGACATAACCACTTGGGCACTGAACGAGCAATGCTGTTCTTTTACAATCGCCACAGAGAAAAAATGTCAAAGTAAGTTTAACGCTCAAATTTAATTAGGTAAACAGGCTCACTAAAAAGCTTCAATTTACAACTTAATAAAAATTTACCATCCTAGAATAATTTCGAAAAAAAAAATTGAAATTAAAACAAAAATCAGGTTGGGGCATTATGATCGAAAAGAAAAAAGTTTTCAAAAGAACAAAAAGATCATTTATGGCCTCTATTAAAAAATTATCGACTTTGCAACCATTAACAATGATTGTAACACATGAATTGAAAAGCTTAACATCTAATACCTGTCGCAAACTATTGTCTCATCTATAGGACAGTATAATGGCCAGAAACTTATTTCTTAATAAGTTTATCAAATGATTTTGTCTTATGAAAGTTGCGCTCAAAATTGGATGCAATCAACAGAAAGAGAAGTCAACGAGAAAATGTAGCTGGCAGTAATCATTAGAAAACATACGTAATTTCTCTTACAGAGCCCAAGTATGTTGTTTTTATTCTTTCCATGGTACTTCAATCTGATTGGCTGAAACTTCAATCAAATTTAATGATTGTGCTTCAACCAATAAAAATAACTTTCGCAGCCGACTTTTTCTCAAATTTGGGCCATCTTAGAAAAAAGTTAGAAATTGGAAAGAAGAAGGTGTGAGTTGATTAGAACCTCCTTGATGAATCTGTACTCGTAGACTGACCCCTCTTCAGGGAATGACATCTGGAATGGCTTCTCCGGCGCCTCCACCGTCTCCAGAAGATGGTATCTTGAACAAACACGGGGTTTATCAATGATGAGTGGAGCAAAATTTTGCACTTAGACATAAATGATTCAGGTGACTCTTATCTTGCTTGCTACGAATAGAGTACCAAAAAAATGAAAGTTGTATTTTAAAACGCACCACTTGCGATCTCACACAAACATAGCATTGCAAACTATCGTGCAGAAAATGAGACAGAAGGCTTATCAATTTCAAAAAATACCATGACCAGTGTTGGAAAAGCTTTAAAAAAATTTGAGCGGCAACTAAGCCCACAATACATTAGAGGACACCAGTTGAGCCGAAAACAAATTTGCTGAGATGAAAAGTTTTGAGCCATGAAGCTTTGAAATTTTACACCTCCTTTAGGAAATATTACATATATAAATCTATTTTTGTCCAAACAGCACAAAATAAGGTGACTAAGCCGATATAATAAAATTAGAAATCATTTAAGCCATTGATTTCCGGGAATGTTGTTTACCGCAAATTTAAGTATGGTTCCGGATTACAAGACACTTGCTCTCGCAAGCGTAACAAAAAAGTTTTGGAACTGATTTAATGATTCTGTTAGACAAGTTGTTGCACGGAGAAAAACATGTTCCGAGTTGATATTGCCTGCTAAACGCAAGCGCATAAAACAATTTTAAAAAATCGCGATAAATAGCAACAAGACTGCTCGTATCAGGACGAAGCCCTAAATGTTCCGACTGCCTTTTAAAGTTTATGGAGCAGTAACAACCTAAAAAAATTAAATGTATTTTATTACATTTATTTTTTTTAGGTTATTACTGCTCCATAAAACGAATTTTTTTTAATTAGAAATTTTTTATGAAATTCATCTCTCCACACGTCATACAAAAAACAAAAGGATAGATTTCGCTCCTTGTAAAAAATCAATTATGGCAAATAAGCTTCTTTCAACCAATTTGAAACGATTTCTAAGATGGATTAAATCTCCGCTTACACGTTAATAGCGCGAAATATATCGCACGGTAATTGTCCCAAATTGGCCATAATGGCAATCTTTAAACCCCCATAACTTTACAAAAATAATCAAATGTGAAATGTCTTTTCACAAATTTAAGCTCAGGACAACAATACTTTTTGAATGATATAAAAAATTCCGTCAGAAATGGCTAGTTAAAAAGTCGAAATTTGTCTGAAAAAAAACCCACCCCGAGCACAAATATTCCGTTACTTTCGCATCGAAAGTTGGAACAATAAATACACAATAAATAGAGATTTTCCTAGTGCTAATGATCATTACACAACAAATTTAGTAATTATAAATCTTGCGATCCACAAGAGATCTTGTCCCCGTAAATCATTGTTCTTAGAATGATAAATTTAGTAGGAATGGCCAACTTACTCAATTTCTTGAAAATATAAGTAAAACTAAGATCTTTTAGATTAAATAGTAATTAGCTGGAGTTCATTTCCAGTACGATAGTTCTTTTTTTTTCTATTAGATTTCTTGTAAAATTTTTTTGATTTTTTCGGAATCCTTTTTTCGTTTCAGTTTCCGTCGGTTCAATTTTTGTTTTTATTTAAACCGCTATTTATATTATCTGTTTCGGTTTTTTGATAGCTTACTTTCCCAACAAGAGTTTCAATTTTGTTTAAACAGTTTTTACTACAATTGAAAGCCCTGTTATTTGTAAACTTACCATGTCTGACTTTGAATAATTTTATTTATTTCAATATTTTTTTTTCAAGCATATGGTATATTTTTACGCTTTTAAGTGCGTAAGTAGGGATGTGTCGTAAGACTTAAATAGGCCAAATCTTTTTCATGAGAACAACTTTGTTTTCGGCTCAACAGGAGTCGGCCTAAATCTTGTTGCCTTAGGTGGCGCTTGGTGAAAGATTTCCACTGCTTTATAGGATGTTTATGAACATCATTCAAACAATACGAATGAGAAATTTTTGTAGGTGTTTTTTTCCGGGTTATTTTTTGAGCAAGTTTTTCAACCTAAATTTTCAAAAAATTATCGACTTCCGTCTCTTTTTCTATTCACTACCCTCTGACGCAAATTTTCTGATGTACCACAAGTGTTGCGAAGCTTCGCTTCACATCTAAATATATACTAAATTCTTAACACAACTTTTTCTCCTCATGAAGAAAGAACTGAATATTTCCTTTTTCATTCGTATTGTGGGCGTTAATCATGGCATAAAGTCTAAATGAGAGACAATTTTCAACCAATAAACAGCCTGTAAACTGCCCAAACTTGAGTGATTTTAGGATAATTTCTAATCTCGTTTTGGAATAATGATTCTGATTGGGAGAAAATAAGCCTGAGAATATTGATTTGTACATGTTATACGACAAACTACATGAAAAATCCTTGTTATACGCATTATACGAGAAACGATAGCTCAACTCTAACATGCGTTATACAAAAATTTCTTTGAACCTGGCTAGAAGCTCTTCATCTTCTGTTAAAACTGACTGGATTAAATTTGTTTATGCAAGCTAGTAGAAGTGTTGTACGACACAAAATTGTCTGAGAATTCAATTTTTTGGAAAAAACAAACTCAATTTTGGACATTCGATCCTTTTGTTATTTTTTTAATGAAAAAAAGTCTGCCCCTTTTACCATGGCAAGGAAAATATTACCGTGTTTCATAGCATCGAAGTCCGAATACAACATGCTTTCAAATTGGAGAGAATTGTCATTCGGTACCGCGTCAAATTTAAAATATTGAAAAATTTCACTGCAAAAAAGTCTTGAGTACAGGATGGACCAATCTGAGTACAGGCGGGACCGGCCGCGGCACAATGGATGACACCCCCTTCGCCCACGATTGGTACTGCATTGAGTAAGACCTGGGGTAGGGAGGGGGGACATTAAAAAACTTACAGTGACTTGCTGCCTTCGGTCAAGGGACCTTCCGTGATCTCTCTCAGCAGTTTGTTAAAGTTAGTCCTTCCAGGCTGTTCAGTTATGCTTCCCCCTACCGACCAGACGAGGGAGAAGAAGAAGATGCCCTCCATCCACAGATAGACGTCTCTGTCCTCAATCGCTTTGAATGAGGCTTCGTTTTGGAACTCGTCTATTTGCGACTCGAACAGATTGATGAGAGCTTTGATCAAATTCGCATCATTTGTCGGAGACAGCTCCTAAAACGTTAAACACATCACTTTTCGACGTAAGTTTCAAATACTTGATTCTTTAAACATTTTTCGAGACATATTGTCCAGCTAATGCACTGTTAGTTGACTTTTTTTTTAATGTACTTTGCTTTCTCGTGTTCTTTTGAAACTCTTTTTGTGGTGATTTTGAAGTTCATTGATCAAAATCAATTTTTCAGGCTCCCAGAATTTCAAATTTGAAAAATAGTAGATCGTGAAAGCTTTTTGGATTTCTTTAATATTTAAGTTTTATATGATTTGACGAAAGCATTCACGCAATAGGCTGCAGTTTTCGGCACTTATGCTACAACTATTCAAAGAAATAGAAAACAAACGCCCGTTTTGCTGAATAAACTGAGTATTAGGGTGTTGGCTTGTACAAGGAGAAAGAGTTTAGTAGGAAAAGGGCGGTAGTAGCTAGTAATAGTGACCTTGGCTCCACTTTTGCGGACGAACTGGAGGAGTGCGGGACAGAACCTGTCGAACATGTCCAGGATAGTCTGTTTGTGTACTTCAGTGAGAGTGGGGGGAAGGGTGTTGAGCCAGGACAACACCAGGGGTCTCCATCCGAGCAGAGAGGGCTCCATGTAGATCATACCACACCGGGACACCTGCAAAAGATAGGTTACCTCACACAGATTTCACACTACACCTTCTGAAGCCAATTCAGATCAAGTCACACCTGCTTTGCCGGCTACTGTTGCCATTGCCAAAAAAAACGAAAATCGTAAAAACGCCGGCAGAACTTTTCGGCAGTTTATAATTTTTAAATAGATCAATCAGCCTGGCAGCATTTTTTTAGGCGGGGCGGACTCATGCTTCTAAGGGCCCCCTTTCGCTATAGTTCCTTGCAACCCCTCGGGGATGTTCGGAACAATTTAACGTGAAATATACGCTTATTGGAACTAAGACGAAGTGGCCAGTCCCTGCGAATAGCAAACACGAAATTGGTGGTTCGATGGATGATCGATTGATGAAATTAATCCAATAAGTATAATTGATCCCTGGTCGACACTCTAAATGTTAAACTTGTGTGGAAGTGTTGAGTTTTTTTTTTTAATTATTCTTTTAACAAGCAGTACAAAATAACAGTTGTCTTACTGTTGTTAACAAGCAGTTGTCTTACTGTTGCTGGACTGGCGGCTTCCAGATCCATGGGTTCGAACATCATGCTCATCTGGGCACTCATCTGGATAATCTCGCCACTCATCAAACAGAGTTTCTTGTTGTCATCCAGCACTGTGTTCATGTTCTCAATCCAGATTGCATCCACTGGACCGTCGAAGATCAACCACTTACGCTCTGGAGTCTACAGCAAAATGGAAACTTAATTGTGAACAACTGCACTTCAAAGCATGGTATTAATAAAATATAACAAATGCAAAAGGGCCAACACGACCTTTTAAAAAAGCCAATGACATTATTAAAAAATGACAAGACTGCTCCTATCAGGGCAAAGCGCTGAATTTTCCAACCACCACTTAATAACTTGTGGAAAAGATTACTTTTAAACCAGCCAAAAAGACATCTAGTTTGAATGACGTCATTATTGGGCTGGAAGATGACATGTTTCAGATAAGTGAGGGGCAGCTGGCGAATTTTGAATAATGTGTTCTGTCTTCTACCTGGGAAGATGCGAAGTTTCTGTATGAGACTGCCAGCACACCATCACTCCACTCGTGGGACACTGGGTCGAACTGGCCATACAACTGGCCCATAGTTATACTCTTAGGATTGATCACTGTTATCAACACCTTCTCTTCGCCCTGGCCCTAAAATGAGGGCAAAAAAGAATGAGGGCAAACATGTAGAAAACAATTTAATTTTTCCGCTCAGAGAAGTCTGAAAACGGACCAGAAGGTCTCATGGCTATCTCTCAGGCTAATTTTAATGGCTGTAAGTGCGGTTTTATAACAAGCACTACTGGTATGATAGCCTGAAAATAATTTATTATTATTATAACGAAGAGTTAATTCGGGTTGCAAGAATGCAAAAAAAAACGTCTTTTACAAAATTTTGCCGCAAACATGATTGTTCGCTTTGTCTTGAACGACTAAAACACTGTTGTTGTTTTTTTTAGATCCAAAAAACCTTTTGAGACTTTTTTAAGGAAAAATTTTACTAGGCGGAAAAATTTTACTACGTTTCTTGGAATTTAGTTGAAAAAATGCGACTTAGTTCGTCGAGAAGGGATCGAGCTACTGATTTTCAAGGCTCTCACGTGATTCTAAAAGGAGGAGATATGAAATGAATGCTTTAATGAATATGAATCTAGTTATTTCTAAAATGAAGCTAGGTTACTTAGACTTTAAGATTACCATTTAAACAGGAACTGCGAATACATTTCAAATCTACGAAAAATAAAGAAACTGGTTAAAATACATTTAAAACAAACTTCAAAAAGTTTAAATAAAAGCCAATGTGATTGAGGACTCGTTTCAGCATCGCCATTTATGCAGTCAAATTTGTGAAACCAACAATTTTAAGGACAACTAAAATCTTCTCTTAAAAATGTTTTATGAAATCAAATGGACCAAGAACGCTAAGAGCAATAAAACGTAAAAAGATGCCAGCTTACTTTTTCATTCATGGTGCCAAGAGCCTCCGCCAGCACCTTGTAAGCCGAAGTTTTTCCACCAAACGGCTCCCCCACAATCATGAAGCCATGTCTAACTATCATCATCTCGTAAATCTGCAGAATCTTGTTCGCAAAACTTTCCGTCATTTGCAGGTTCATATTTTTGCAGTGGAATTCAACTGCTTCCATAATGTTGCCGTAATCTGGTTTCGGCAGTTCGATTCCTGGAAACAGATCGGAAGTTATTCCGCCGAACAGAGGTAAGTCGTGTGACAAAAACTTGGGCAAGTTCACGTCCTTAATCGACCTCAACATCAGAATCTGTTCGTCTTCCTCGGGGTATTTCAGTTTCAAATTTCCAGCGGCTGTCAGCACTGACTTCACAGCTCGCATTCCGTAGTCGTAATGATGTTGATTCGACAGTTGCTCGGAGCAGAGTCGGTAAGTCGCGACAATCTTCACAGCCAGAGCGCGAGCGGAGACGAAACCACACGAGTACAATACAATCTCGGAGATCAAAGCGTAGTCGGGAACCATCATTGCGACTGGTCGGAACAGGGCTTTCAGGTTGTCCGGGAGTTCCGATCGTCCGGCGTATCCGGGATTCATAGTAATGAATACAGCACAGGTTGGGTTCAGTTTGAGCTCGGTACCCTCAAAAACGAGAGTATCTCCGCCAGAAGCAATTCCTGAATAACAATTTTGTTTCAACTTTCAAGACTACAGACAAAAAAATTGACCGAAACAAACGTTGCTCCAATATGACTGCAGATATTAGTGCATTCCTTTTGAGTTCAAAAACTTTGTCGTTTACTTTTGGAAAGTTTAAAGAAAAAGTCGCATTTTTCGACCGCACTTTTACCTTAAGTAAATATTCGTCAATTAAAAAATGATCAAGCAAAAATATTATAGTCAAAAAGTATCAAAGTTTAATTCATGAGTGGGGTTTATTTAATACAACCCATCTGAAAGTTATACCCTAAATAATGACTATTCTGGACCAAGTGGCCAGCCGAAATCAAGCGACTTGAGAGGAAATCCTGCAATGTAGAAGTTCAATAATCAGTAAGCAGAATTTCGAACAATGTTACAATAGAATAAGGAAGTAGAAAAATGTTTTCAAAAATATGTTGTTGTTCCGACTTTCGATACGAAAGTAACGGAATATTTGTGCTCGGGGTGGGTTTTTTTTTCTTCAGACAAATTTCGACTTTTTAACTAGCCTTTTTTGACGAATTTTTTTTGTATCATTCGAAAAGTATTGTTGTCCTGAGCTTAAATTTGAAAAGATATTTTACCTTTTATCATTTTTCGTAAAGTTATGAGGGTTTAAAGATTGCCATTTTGACCAATTTGGGACAATTAACGCGCAATATAATTCGCGCTATTAACGCGTAAGCGGAGATTTAATCAGTCTTATAAATCGTTCCAAATTGGTTGAACGAAGCTTATTTGCCATAATTGATTTGTTACAAGGAACGAAATCTATCTTTTTGTACTTTATATGGCGTGTGGGGGGATGATTTTCAAAAAAAATTTCAAATTTTAGAAAAAAAATTTCATTTTATTTTATTTCATTTAATTTGTTTATGTATTACTGCTGCTCAATAAACCTTAAAAGGCAGTCGGAACATTCAGGGCTTTGCCCTGATACGAGCAGTCTTGTTTCACTTTTAAATTAATTAAAATTTTTCACAAATGTTCTGTTGCGTCTGACTTTGGACATTCAAACATTAATTACAGAGTGTTATCGATCTCAAAAACACTACCGGACACTTTAAGAAAAAAAATCTGCAAACAGGCCGACAGAATTAAAGCCGATAATCAGAATTAAAGCCGATAAACAGGCCGACAGAAACTCAGCCGAAATTTTTGTCAGAAAAAATCATATTGTTCAAAATTGCATGCGTAACCCCCCACATAGGATCCACGATAGCTATTTAAGTAGTGTTTGCAACCATGAAGCCAAAAATCATCAGCAAAAAATAAATAGCGAAGCTTTATATTTAAAATACAATGGTTTGCGAACAATTTACTGAGAACAGCCGCTTGCGTACACCTAGATTGCAGTTTCGATCCCCACTTTATAGTTTTTTTTCCATAAATTGGTCTGAATAAAGCGCGAACAAAGCAAATATATCTTTCACCTTCTTCGAAAGTCGGAAAGAAATTATCCAAAACTCACCTCTCTGAATGGTGAGAATCTGCTGTGCGACTACAGATAATACTTCCAGATCTATCCTGTTAAACTCGTCAAAACAGGACCAGGCGCCGCAAGAAGCAAGCCCTTTGAAAAACTTGCCCAGCGCAATGTAGTCCAGACCATCCGAACAGTTGAACACCACGCACTGGAAACAAATTTCCGAAATTTGAAAAGAGTTAACGTTTCAAATACTTTTTTCGAAAGTTTTGACAAAAATTCGTTTTTTTTAGCACGCTCTTCCTTCCCTCAAATTAGGCATATATGGCGCCAAAGGCACCCACCAACAAAAAATTTTAGGGTTGGTAAACCGAAAATTGATTTCGTAAATTAGCACTAAACGGTGGGGTAAGGGTTCGAATGATTGAAGGAGAGCGAAATAATTTTGTTCCTCCAAACTTTTGAAAAACAGTATGCACATGCTTAGTTGAATTTTTACTCTTTTCACAAAAAATACTTTCAAAATTGCCTTTTCTAGGGACCGAACATTCATTTTTGTACGTTGTATTCCTCTACAAACCTGTTTTGCAACTGCCTTTGCCAAATCCTTCGTGGTTTCCGTTTTTCCAGTTCCTGCCGGACCCTCTGGCGCACCACCCAAGTTCAAGGTCAAGGCTCCGAAGAGAGTCCTGTAACATCAAATATGTTAAGCTAGTTAACTATCCAATGGCTCATTAGTTTTAATCTTAATCTATTTCTATTAAATTACTAGAGTTTCCGTTTAAAAATTAACTCTTGAGTTTCTGACTACGTTACACACTAAGCAGCTGCACATGTCCAAAAAGTATGCGAGGGCAAAAAAAAATCTAGTATTATTCTTCTAATCCCTAAAATTGTGAAACGGTAGAAGTGTAATATTTACCTGTAGCATCGATCTGTCAAAGGAGTGATGACTAATCGAGGCGAGTTGCCAAGATATTCGTATCCATAAGGCAACATGGAGTTGATCATCCTCGTCATCATGTTTTCCTCTTCCCAGTAGTAGCGAAGCTGCGAGAGCCACTTGAAGTCATTCGGATCCGAGACGTCGTCTTGAACTAGAGTCGCCAGCACGTCACGAGCGTGCACATCCAACACGACTAAGGCGCCGAGTGTGACTCGGTTTTGAGTGGACAGTTGACCTCGAACTCTGATTACGATTTCTTCAATCTGCTTATTGTTCTGTTCGAGGTATGCTTGTCTGGCATCCGGGCCTATTTTATAAATTCAGTTGAAATTTCACCTTTAAAATAGAACTTTAGGACTGTTTTTTTTTAAATCAAAATAATCAATATAAGTTGTTATATAATTAATTAAATTGCAAATACAGTGCTGATTTAAATTATCCGGACAAAACGAACAAAACTTGAATTTTCAAACGCGTTTTTCTCAAATTGGGTTAAGATTAGACAAAAAGTGAAGAGAACAAAAATTGCTTAGAATTTCACCAAAATTATTATGGTGTCATTTTTTCTCCGAAATTCCTAACAAAAATTTTACCCCCAAAATCGGTCAATTTGGCTTTTTTCAATTAATCAAAAATTACGCTGAAACTACTTTGTTAATTGATGAGAAAATTATATCACAGGAAGCCCCTTACGCAGCTCAAGAAAGTTTAAGAAGGGTTAAATCTCCAAAAATTTGCGCAAATTGTTTAAAATTTATTTTTTAACAGAGATTCTGGGTTTTATATAGTAAAAATCACATTTATTGACTATCAAGTGAATTTTTTTTCTCTTATACTGGTTTTTGGAGATTTAACCCTTCTTAAACTTTCTTGAGCTGCGTAAGGGGCTTCCTGTGATATAATTTTCTCATCAATTAACAAAGTAGTTTCAGCGTAATTTTTGATTAATTGAAAAAAGCCAAATTGACCGATTTTTGGGGTAAAATTTTTGTTAGGAATTTCGGAGAAAAAATGACACCATAATAATTTTGGTGAAATTCTAAGCAATTTTTGTCCTCTTCACTTTTTCTCTAATCTTAACCCAATTTGAGAAAAACGCGTTTGAAAATTCAAGTTATGTTCGTTTTGTCCGGATAATTTAAATCAGCACTGTAGAACAGCTTGCCTCACAGTTGCGAACTTTCAAATTTTGATATATTAACCAATCAGAATCAAGCATTACGCTCAATTTTTTATATGAACATGAGCAAGGCTGCTCATACAGTGCTGATTTAAATTATCCGAACAAAACGAACAAAACTTGAATTTTCAAAAGCGTTTTTCTCAAATTGGGTTAAGATTAGACAAAAAGTGAAGAGGACAAAAGTTGCTTAGAATTTCACCAGAATTAATATGGTGCCTTTTTTTCTCCGAAATTCCCAACAAAAATTTTAATCCAAAAATGGGTCATTTTGGCTTTTTTCAATTAATCAAGAATTACGCGGAAACTACTTTGTTAATTGATATGAAATTTATATCACAGGAAGCCTCTTACGCAGCTCAACAAAGTTTAAGAAGGGTTGAATTTCCAAAAATTTGCGCAAATTGTTTAAAATTTATTTTTAAACAGAGATTCTGGGTTTTATAAAGTAAAAATCACATTTATTGACTATTAAGTGAAAATTTTTTCATTTATACTGGTTTTTTAAGATTTAACCCTTGTTAAACATTGTTGAGCCGCGTAAGAGGCTTCCTGTGATATAAATTTCATATCAATTAACAAAGTAGTTTCAGCGTAATTCTTGATTAATTGAAAAAAGCCAAAATGACCCATTTTTGGGGTAAAAATTTGGTTGAGAATTTCGGAGAAAAAATGGCATCCTATTAATTCTGGTGAAATTCTAAGCAACTTTTGTTCTCTTCATTTTTTGTCTAATCTTAACCCAATTTGAGAAAAACGCGTTTGAAAATTCAAGTTTTGTTCGTTTCGTCCGGATAATTTAAATCAGCACTGTATAAGTGTAAAATAGAGAGAGCAATTCATATGACCTTTAAGGTCGATGACAGGTTTTGGCTTAAAAAATGTTCATAAAAATTGAAAAAAATTGAAATAAAATTTTTCTTTCTTCATTTTATCCCCCATTCGCTATGAAATAACCATAATGTGCAGAGGATAGCAAATTACATGATTCAATTTGCCGCTGACACTTAACTGGGACGTAATGGAGCGAGCATAATTTCCCAATTTGAATTACAACAGTCAAAGTAGTCGCAAAATCAAATCCCTATAACTTAACAAAAACCTATAAGAGTTTAGATATTTTCAATTTTGAGCTCCATGAGTAAATATCATTCAGATGATTTTAAAAACGCGCTCAAACATGGCTATTTAAAAGTCGAAACTTGTCTGGAGAAAAAAATACCCTTGCAAAAATATTCAACCACCCTAGCACAAAAAATCTACACTTACTTCAAAATTCGGATCTATAATTTCAGGAGCATGAATCACATTATAGAAACCTTTTACATTTCGAGCTCGAGGCACCAATATTTTTAGTCAAGGGAGATGGAACTGCAACTTATAGTTTTGAAGCAATGAAGTCCACAAAAACTTTTTCACTTTTCTTCCAAATTTTTAAAAAAAAAAACTTTTATAAATCATGGTTCAAATTTTGACAAAAGATGGACAAAACTGCCGCTTAAAAAATGGCCGGATAAAAATTTTTTAAAAAGTTTTCATGGCTTCGTTTGAGGGCGTCCGAGATGTGTTCTTGGTGTGAAAAATTGTTGACATCAGAAGGAGTTTGAAGCTTTGGATTTAAAAGTATTCGTTGGAAAAAGAATCTAAGCTAGACGCTCATATAGTTTAACCTTTACATAAAGAACAGAAAATTTTTAAAGCTCCTAAAGGAAAATTGATGAAAAATTCAGCATTTTTTTTAGTAAAATACCAAATTCATTTTTAATTTCTTTCAATGTGACGTGAAACTATATGAGGGCCTAGCTTAAAACCATACCAATGAATAAAACTTTCCAATGAATAAATTTAAAACCAAAATTTCGAACTGCTTCTGCAGTTTACGGGTCTTTTTTGGCACCAGTTTACGGATCTTTGACACGCTCGAAAAATGGCCAAACAGCGCTTTGAAAACAAATTTTTACAGATTTTGATTAAACAAACAAACAAGTTTATGCATCCGACGCCAACATTTCAACAGTGAATCACTGTTAGTTGCAGAGAAAACCGACAGAAACGTGTAAAAGTTTTCGTCCTTTTCTTTTCAACTTCTATATCTCGTGAGTCAATCAAAATTAAAATGACCCATATTAAAATCCGTCAAAAACTTGACACAGAGGCGAAACTGCAAATTTGCAAACACGCAACAAAACTGCAAAAATGCTCTAAAATGTTCAAAACGAGAAAAAAAGGTGCGAAAACATAAAACTGATAAACAATCTGTTTAATTCGGAATCAAACCCCCGGCCTAAAAACTAAGAGTATCACGTCCTAGCATCTGCCCCAAGAGTTCTTAACAGTCAAAAACCAGCCACCCATAAAACAAATACAAAACTATAATGCTATGCAGCAAAAGTAAACCAGATATGTTGTTACTGCAGCAAAATTGCAACCGAATTCATCAGTTTCTAGTTGCGACTTGGTTTGGAAAACACAGTACATATCGTGTAAATAAGAAGTTAAAGTTTGGCTGAAGAAAAAAACACCCAAAAAATTAAGTGAACTATTACCTTTGGGTAGAGCATTGGACACTTCTGTGGTCCAGTAGAGTTGGGAGACACAGAGAACTGCCTGCCCGCACCATTTGACCACCCAGTCTATCCTGGGAGTCTCGACGTAGTCGGCCATGGATTCGATGACTGCTTTGCGAATAGAAGTCAACATGTCTGTCTCCAGTTCAAGCAGCCATTTCTCCACTTGGCCTAAAACACAACACAGAATACAGATGGACGAATAGCTTTTTTTCTTAGCTTAATCTGAATTCAAAAATTTTTTAAATCATAAATTCGCTCGAGTCCAAAATCAATGATTTTTGTAGGTATTTATTTTTGTAAAAAAGTAAACTGAATTAAAAATTAGCTTTTTTATTTGTTTGAATAGAAATAGCAATTAGCTTTTAGACATAATTTTTAAAGTGAAAAAGAGTAATTTGTGAGCTTTGTTGACCTCTTGCTTTCGAGGTGCTGATGACCTCTTTCAATTCGACAATCTCATTCTCCGAACTCTTCATATGTGTGATGTCCAAGTTCTCAGTGAAGCTCAACTTGGCGATTCCCTCGAAGCACTTTTTCAGATGTGGCTGCACCCTCGTTGGATCCTTCGTCTCAGAGAGGATCTCCAGAAGCTCGTCATTGGAAAGGAAAAAGAACCGAGGGAAGTAGAGACGCTTCTTCTCCAAGTACTCGTTCAGCCCTTTAACAATCATTTTGAACTTTATTTCAGGTAGTCAGAAGTTAAAAGAAAAAATTGATGAAAACAATGGAGATTAAAACTTATTTCGGTAACTTATTTCTGTATTTCGGAACCCCGACGACCCAAAATATCTTTTATCATTAATTCATGAGACTATTATCGGAAGACCTGTCAAAAACTTTGCAAAAGCGTCATTATACGCCAAAAGAAAAGTCTCAAAATTAACAAAAAATAATACTTACAACAATAGCAATACAAGTGCTTGACCGGACAAAATTCCGACAAAATTGGAAACTTTAAACGCGTTTCCTAATTTTGGTTGGCATAAGAAAAAAAGATGGGACAAAAAATTGCTCAGAATTTAACCCAAATAAAATATTGCATTTTATTTTGCAAAACTCCATCCCAAAGTTTTACCCTAAAATGGGTCTTTTTTTGGCTTTTTAACCGATGAAAAATACGCTAAAGATTCCCAGTGAAATGTCGAGCAAATTATATCAAAGTGAGACTCTTACCTAGCTCAAAAAAATTTAAGAGGGATATAACCCTAAATTTTGTATTAGAAAAAATATTTATATTTGATAGCCATATTTTTCAATTTTGCAAAACAAAACACCAATTATTTATCAAAACAGTTTTTAAATAGTTTTGCGCAAAATTTTGTGATTTTACCCTTCTTAAACTATGTTGAGCTACTTAAGAGTCTCACTTTGACATAATTTGGTGGGCAATTAATTGACTGAGTATTTTTAGCGTACATTTTATCGACTAAAAGAAGCCAAAAACGACCCATTTTTATGGTAAAACTTTGGGATGAAATTTAGCTAAACAAATTGCATCATATTTACTCTAATTAAATTCTACACCATTTTTGCTCTGATAATTTTTTGTCTAGGGTCAAAGTCAAACAATTTGAGAAAAATGCAATCAAACCTTCCAGTTTTGTTGGTAAATTTTAAATCAGCACTGTAACTAACTGAGAACCCCGACTGACCTTTGAGAATGAGTTCGAGGAACTCGTTGTTTTTCTTCATCTTCTCCAACATTTTGTCGATCGTGGTCACTGCCAGCACGTGGCGGTCATTCATCACCTGTTTCATAAGGTCCCTCCAGGTCTTGTCCACAGTCGTGAACCTCCTTCCCTCCTCTGGCATTTGGGCCATGATGTCCGGCGAACTGAAGATGGGTTCCAGGTACAGCCACGTGGCCTAAAAGTATGAGTATGAAATATTAATATTCAACAGAAGCAGTTATTTGTATGTACCACAAGCAAAAAGGCGAGGAAAACGAAATATTAACATTCAACAGAAGCAGTTATTTGTATGTACCACAAGCAAAAAGGCGAGGAAAACGAAATATTAACATTCAACAGAAGCAGTATTTGTATGTACCACAAGAAAAAAGACAAGGAAAAAGGGTTTCGATGTCATAATACGTCCTTTTGCAAAAATTAATTCGTTATTTTTGCCCTAATTCTGACTTATCCCGTTCAATTGAAAAAAAATAGAGAGGTGAAATTAAGGTAGAAAAAATGCTCCAAAAATATGATAATTGCTTAAAGAACTTCTTAATCATGTCTTTCGTTCAAATTGGTTGTATTCACAACATGATTGCAGTAAAATGATTGGCATCAAGTTCACTTTTTTGCTTTTTGTCTAACTAACCTGCACTTTAAGCCACTCGTCCAAAATCTCCTGCAGCAGAATCAACTTGCCCTCCCACTCTGTAATTTCGGCCTCAAAGGGCTTGATGAAGGGGGAGCCTCGCATGGTCTGCGTTTTCACGATCTGGTCATCCAGTAACATCTGGATGTCATCGATAGACGATAAAATGAAGGTTCCAGTTTCTCTGTAAGGAATCAGCATGAATTCAATCTCGTCCCACTCGCCCTGCATTTTAGCCAGGGCTTTTTCCAGGGCGAATTCTCGACTAGCAGCTTCTGACACGCCTTCAAACTGCTCCAGGAACGGTTCCAGTTTCATGTTGAGGAAACTCTGCAGTGTGTTTTCAGGTTCCGGGTTGACAGTGTAGCCCACAATCTCCGACACTTGATTCCAGTGGCGTTCGCGCATTCCTAAAAGTAACAGATGAAGCAATCGAATCCGGAAGTCTTCAATTTTTTTTTTCAAAAAATTAAAACTTAATCTGAAAATAGAAGCATGAAGTAAGACGAAGCCTTCATTTGTAGTTTTAAAAAAACAGGCAGAAACAGGCTTTGAGTTTACCTGGGTTGCAGAGACAGGAGATGAGCGGCATGTTTTCTTTGAAGTCGTCAATCTGAGATTTGACCTGAGAGGCCATCTGTTTGGCCGTCTGAGACTCCAGATTCTTTTCCAGTTTGTACATGCCTCGCCATAGATTACCCACCTGGAAACAAGATGGATGAAAACAAAAAAAAACATATAAGGTTCCAGGGATGATATTATAAACAAGTAATATTGTGAGAAACCAAAAGTTTTTCTAGTTTTTTCGCAGTTTTGTATACTCTTAGAAAAAGTACCAAGCTTCTTCCTTCGGCTTCAAATGAAACTACCTTTCGATACTAAAGCCGCGGTCCCTGCACAACAGAATCGACTCACTTTTTAGTGTATCAACATAACTATCACAGAAAAATAATTGGTAGAAAATCAAAATTCATATTATGGTATCAATCAAAACGCGCCACAGAAAAAACGGAGACGGGGAAGACTCGGCCTCTGTACAATTTTGATCAGAAATCAGTTGGGTGTGCATTAATAATCAGTTCGAAAAACAAATTCTTCTTTCCAACAATCACACTCAAAAAAGGAACATATCAAATTTCAAAAAAAATTGTTAATCCAAAAATTCAAAAAAAAATGCAAAAAAAGTTTTAAATCCAATATTTGTTTCATGTTTAACTACAAACAATGCGAGAAAGTATGTTTGTATTTAAAACATGTATTATACCTCCTGTTCGACTGTATCGGGGTCCACTTTATTGTATGGTCCATTGATCCATTGCTGGTGGAGGTCATTGAACTTGACGGCATCTTTGTAGAGATTGTAGTAGGGGGTCAATTTGGACCACAACTCCCCTCTTTGGGGGTAATTTGTAGTCTGCCACCCAAAAGACTCTTCCTCAATATTGAAAGCCTCGATCTGAAGTCCACACAAAAATTATTCAGCCAAATATCGCATTTTTTAACTTAATCGGTGCAATTTTCAAAACACGCAATTTGAAAGAACTCAAGGAACTCTTCACTTCTGATTGGTTAAATTTAAATATCAGCAGAAAAAAATATATTTTGAAGTGCTTTGAGTTGATTTTCTTTCTCCCTCGCTCAAAAAGCATAAGCTTTGGTTTGCATTAGAGTTTTTGTACCAGCTTTGTTATTATGATATTTGGAAAAGATTGTGAAAAAATATTTGATTTGGGATGAAAGTTTAACTCTTCTGACTAACCCTCTCTTGCGCTTCCTCCAGTTTCCTGCTGAAGAAGAGTGGCCCTTTTGAGGTACTTGCTGACCTCTCCCAAATCCCCGAGTGCCTGGAACTCCTCAAGAGTCCTCGCATGCACTGCTAGTTCCTCAGCGAATCTTTCCCTCTTCATCTTGAGTGCGTCTTCGTACTCGGACTGTTTCTTGTTCGCTATCTCTTTGTGCGATTCGAACACTTCGGGCATTCGCTCGAACCACTGGAAAGTGGCGTTGTTCAGTCTAAACAGAAAACGACATTTTTGAACAACAGTAATAACACAGTTTGAATCAAAACAGGCAGTTTTTTGCCTTAATATAACCAAGAACAAGACAATTTGGTTCTTATTTTACCGCCACAGCCTTGTGATTATCATCTTCTTGGCCCAGGCACTCTGTAAAGGAATTGACATTTTGCGGACAGAAAAAAACTTTTTTTTATTGTGGGGGGAGTTCCGCAATTTGATCATTTCTGATAAAATCATGCCGAAACACAACAAGCAAAAAAAAACATCTACATCGGCAACAAGTTTTGGTAATTAATTGCTGATTAATGCTGAACCTACAACTAAGGTGTTTTTTTTGCAGGGGGTGGGGTTGTGGAAAGGGTGTGTGGTTGTGAGTATAGCAGAGTGTAAATTGTGTTAACCTCATTTCCTGTGGCGATGATATGGAGTATTCGATGAGGAAAGCCAGTCTCTCGCCCGCCTGCTGTAATTTCCCCTCCAGTTCCAGCACCGTCTCTGTCTCCACCTTGTGCATGTACTCCTTCAACTCCACAAGCTCCGCAGTGTCCATGGGAGTAGACAAGGCCTTCTCCGCTATCTGCTCAAACTCCGCACACAATCTAGACAAAAAAAAAGAAATCATCTGGATTGAGGTTCGAATCTCGGACTCTTCAATTTTCAAAAACTCTTCGACAAGATCAACCTAAAAGAGTTTTTGTTCTTTTATTTGAGCGCTTTGGCTGCCATCTGCTGTGCCGTCTAAGTGAAAATTTTAATTTATCAAAAAGTGCAGCATTCATCGCAAATTCGGTATGACATAAGGCACGTCGAGAAGGTATGATATAAAAGAATTATTACTTTCTAGTTTTTCATTTATTACCAATAACTTGCAACTTACATCCCATTTAGAAAATGACACACTTTTTTTCCTGCAGAAAGTTGTCGGCTCTGAAAAATTGTCGAATCACTAAGATTTTGTACAAATCCAGGCTCAGAGGAGAAGCTGCGCTTTGCAAACACAAGCGAAGAAACGCCAAAACATGGCTTTAAAAGATCAAAAAAGAAAAAATCAAAACCTAATGAACTTTGAAAAAAAGACCTAAACTGGAATTGAACCTCAGTGCTCGGACATTCAAAACTGCGAGTCGACTGGCCTACACAATTGGGCCAATAACGTTTATAGAGACCAAAGAAAAGCGAGAAAAAGGCAAAATGAAGCTTCAAAAAGGATAATATAAAGCTGAATTATGCATTTTAAACAAACTCGCGAAGTATACTAAGTTTGAAAATTTCTGAGGTGGAATGTTTGTTATTTTACTGTTGTATATTATTAAACAGCCAGCTTTCTTTACTTCATTTGATGATTTAAATTTGCATCAACTGTGTAAAACTGTAAGTAATTGTATAATATTAGGTCGACTTTCGATACGAAAGTAACGGAATATTTGTGCTCGGGTAGTTTTTTTTTTCTTCAGACAAATTTCGACTTTTTAACTAGCCATTTATGACAAAATATTTTTATATCATTCAAAAGTATTGTTGTCTTGTGCTTAAATTTGAAAAAATATTTCATCTGTGATCATTTTTTAAAGTTTGTGGGGATTTAAAGATTGCCAGTTTGGCCAATTTGCGACAATTAACGCGCAATATATTTCGCACTATTAACGCGTAAGCGGAGATTTTTTTTGTCTTAGAAATCGTTCCAAATTGGTTCAAAGAAGTTCAATTGCCATAATTGATTTTTTACAACGAGCAAAATCTATTACTTAGTACTTTATATGACGAGCGGAGGGATGTTTTTCATAAAAATTTTCAAATTTTACAACTTTTTTTCATTTCATTTTATTACATTTAATTTTATTGTTATCACTGCTCCATAAACCTTAAAAGGCAGTTGGAATATTCAGGGCTTCGTCCTTACACGAACAGTCTTGTTTATTATTATTAAACACCCAGCTTTTTTTTTTACTTCATTTGATGATTTAAATTGGCGTCAACTGTGTAAATTTATTCGTAATCAAGTGTCCAAGCACACTCTTTTAAATAGCCAATTCAGCCTCATGTAGCACTTGCTTGCGTTTTAAGTTGAGAAAGTGACCTTGTAGTATCACCTTACACACGCTTGCTTACAAAAAAAAAGAGAAAGAATTTTCTACGTATGTCTATCAGCCTGTATGTATGTACGTATGCATGTGTATATGTGTATGTATGTATGTATGTATGTACGTATGTATGTATGTATGTATGTATTTATGTATGTATGTATGTATGTATGTATGTATGTATGTATGTATGTATGTATGTATGTATGTATGTATGTATGTATGTATGTATGTATGAATGTATGTTTGCATGCAAATATGTATGTATGTATGAATGTATGCATGTATGTATGCATGTATGTTTGTTTGTCTGAGACCGAACTCCTCCTGTGATAACAATTGCACAAACCCTGAAAAATTTACAACTACGTGCATATGAACACGAGAAGTGCTAGGAGCTACTTCTTTTTTTGAACTTCGCCCACCTTGCTTTAAAACAGGGCAGAAGAGGGTAGAAAAGTAGAGCTACGTGAATTAAATGTTCATTTTACAGTTGCCTTCTGTTGCTTAGAATTGAGCACGTGTATTATTTTGAACAATTCCATTTGTTTTTCAGTTTCAGTTAAGCCCACAGCAATCGGCTCTTTTCCAGTCCCCCCTTTGAGTTTTTTCGGAAATTTAATATATGAAAATTTATTTAAAATGACTTTTCATGTTATAAAATGCATTAAATCGTGTCAGCGTGAACAGGTGAACAAATTTTTGAACAGCTTTATTTTGAAATTTTACGAGGGGTGTGGGAAACTGGAAAAGAGCCCAACAATCAATAATACTTAAGAATGTGATAGTTTTGACTGTGCAGCAGTTTACTTCAGCTAATTTTTTCTATATTCGGTGTATGTTTTTCTCATTTTTTTTGCTTAACGCAATGAAATTGAGATAAATGTTGAAATATAGCAGCATTTCTTTTCTAAACACGTAATAGTTTTTGACTGTGCAAAATTTTACTCCAACAAAAATTTGATTCACGAGTTTAGGTACCAGGCCAAAAATGGCCATACAGCTAGTTTTATAATATTGTCGCAACTCACTTCCTGTTGGTCTCCATGTGGTCCCTGGATACTCTCTGGAGCAGTCTAGTAGACAGAGTGTCCACTCTACTGGCCATGGCTCTGATGAGATCACTGCACTGGATCTCAAACATTCCCAGTCGTTGCACCTACACAATTAGATAATCACATCACTCATTACGTAATTAACATCACCCTCAAGTGCCATAAACATGGTCTTCATATACTCATTTGTTTTTATCATGGAGCTCATCAGATCAGAAAATGTGCATTTGAGAGAAGAACATTCGGACTCAAATGAATAGTAAGACATCACACTTGTGTTACGTGTCAAAGAAGATGGAATTCAATTGATCCAGGCTAGGATCCATCATCATCAAAAATCGCACCCCCGTTGTGATGGCAATACACTTTTTTGTCAAACCTTACATTGAGAATCCAGATACGTAGAGAGGCTGTTTTGAACTTATCATTCAACGAACAATCTACGGTACCTTTTTAAGAGAAAGAAAATCATAATAGGGTCAATTATATTGAAAGCCTCACTGAATACAAGTTCATTTATTGTAAGTTTCAAAAAAATCGTTAACTACCAGAAAAATTGATGGAAAAATTGATGGATTTTAAAAAATCATTAACTGTCAGAAAGTATGATGGAATGTTTAAAAAAAAACAGCAAAACAATATAAATGCTCAGGGTGATTTTCCGTGAGACTAATTTTGCCGATCAACATTACAGCTTTCGACTAAATTTGTCTTAAAACCCAATAGAGATATTAAGGCCCTGAGCTCTTTTAGACAAATTTCAGCTGAAAACATCTTTCGTCAAATTGGTGAAGACGTTTAAATAAAGTATAGAATCAAATAAAGTATATAATTATATTATTGTTCCGACTTTCGATACGAAAGTAACGGAATATTTGTGCTCGGGGTTGGTTTTTTTTCTTCAGACAAATTTCGACTTTTTAACTAGCCATTTTTGACGGAATTTTTTTATATCATTCGAAAGGTATTGTTGTCCTGAGCTTAAATTTGAAAAGATATTTCACCTGTGATCAATCACGTAAAGTAACGGGGGTTTAAAGATTGCCATTTTGGCCAATTTGGGACAATTAACGCGCGATATAATTCGCGCTATTAACGCGTAAGCGGAGAATTAATCCGTCTTAGAAATCGTTCCAAATTGGTTAAAAGAAGCTTATTTGCCATAATTGATTTGTTACAAGGAGCGAAATCTATCCTTTTGTACTTTATATGGCCTGTGGGGGGATGATTTTCATTTAAAAAAAATCAAATTTTAGAAAAAATTTTTTCATTTTGTTTCATTTCATTAAATTTTTTAAATGTTATTACTGCTCCATAAACATTAAAAGGCGGTCGGAACATTCAGGGCTTCGCCCTGATACGAGCAGTCTTGTTTAACTTGCCATCTTCTTTTGTTTTCCTTCAAACATTTTTTTTGAAATACGAAGATATAAGTGTCAATGTTTGTGACAATTGCACATAGTTGGTAATTATTAGATGCGAAATGGATCTTTTCCTTTCTTTTTTAATCATACAAAAGGAAAAATTTAATTTTATTTTGAGCTCAGATTATCGATTTAATCTGCCAAAAGATTCCTGAAAAACTGCTATTTGGCTAATTCAAAACAAAAATTTATACATTAATTTCGATTCAGCTGATCGTATTCGTACAAAATGAGTTCTTTCCCGATAGATATATCAGTCTTTAATCATAAAAAAATAAGATACATTAGAGACTTTCTTTCGCGACTGAACTTAAAGGTTTCAACGCTGATAGCAGAACTCTTGTATATTCGTGTACAACTATGAATGACATATTCAATTTGTAGCCAAAAATAAACAAGACTGCTCGTATCAGGGCGAAGCCCTGAATGTTCCGACTGCGTTTTAAGGTTTACGGAGCAGCAGTAATAGCATAAAAAAATTAAATGAAATCATATAAAATGAAATTTTTTTTTTCTAAAATTTGAAATTTTTTTTCTTGAAAATCATCCCCCCACACGCCATATAAAGTATAAAAAGATAAATTTCGTTCCTTGTAACAAATCAATTATGGCAAATAAGCTTCGTTCAACCAATTTGGAACGATTTAAAAGACGGAATAAATCTCCGCTTACGCGTTAATTGCGCGAATTATATCGCGATCTAATTGTCCCAAATTGGTCAAAATGGCCAAAATGGCAATCTTTAAACCCTCATAACTTTACGAAAAATGATCACAGGTGAAATATCTTTTCAAATTAAAGCTCAGGACAACAATAGCTTTCGAATGATATAAAAAAAATTCCGTCAAAAATGGCTAGTTAAAAAGTCGAAATTTGTCTGAAGGAAAAAAAAATCCCACCCCGAGCACAAATATTCCGTTACTTTCGTATCGAAAGTCGGAACAATAAATTAAAATCTAAGTTCGCAGAACAGCCGTGAAGATTTTCGTAGCAACACGATTGCTCGTAGCAATGCTGTTCTAAACGAAGTTTCGAACACACACAAAGTTTTCAAAAAATTGAATAGCCCTGAATGTTCCGACTGACTTTTAAGGTTTATTGAGCAGCAGTAACACATAAAAAAAATTAAATGAAATAAAACAAAATGAAATTTTTTTAATGAAAATCATCCCCCCACACGCCATATAAAGTACAAAAACATGGATTTCGTTCCTTGTAACAAATCAACTATGGTAAATAAGCTTCGTTCAACTAATTTGTAACGATTTATAAGACGGACTAAATCTCCGCTTACGCGTTAACAGCGCGAATTATATGGCGCGTTAATTGTCCCAAATTGGTCAAAATGGCTAAAATGGAAATCTTTAAACCCTCATAACTTTACGAAAAATGATCACAGGTGAAATATCTTTTCAAATTTAAGCTCAGGACAACAATAGCTTTCGAATGATAAAAAAAAAATTCCGTCAAAAATGGCTAGTTAAAAGTCGAAATTTGTCTGAAGGAAAAAAAATCCCACCCCGAGCACAAATATTCCGTTACTTTCGTATCGAAAGTCGGAACAATAAATTAAAATCTAAGTTCGCAGAACAGCCGTGAAGATTCTCGTAGCAACACGATTGCTCGTAGCAATGCTGTTCTAAACGAAGTTTCGACCACACACAAAGTTTTCAAAAAATTGAAAGTCAAGCCTATTAACCATACTTCCATGCACTTATAATGCTAGTCAAACAATTCCATTAAAATTGTCTATGAAAAATTGCTTGTCATACAATTCTCATTTATGGGAATTGTGTGAGAGCATTCTTTCATACAGAAAATGTATCATCACAGATCGAAATTGTACGACTAGCATTCTTTCATAGAGAGATTGAATAGCCATATTTGGGAAAAGTAACTTTAAGATATGCCAGAGACTAGACCCAATTCTACGTAAAAGAACCAAAAATTACTGTTTTGAGTTTAAGTCAGAATTTTGTGCAAGTCATACTGAATAATATCTGTAATTCAAATGATTTTTTTTTCATATGATAAAAAAAAATGACCATATATGATAAAATCTAAACTGATTTTTTCAACGTAACATCTCTCTGGCCATATACAAAAAGTTATAGTTATTATATACAAACTGGATAATTTCCTTTCTTTTTTTAATCAAATCAAAGGAAAAACTTAATTTTATTTTGAGATCAGAATATCGATTTGATCTGCAAAAAGATTCCTGAAAACCTGTTATTTGGTTAACACAAGACAAATATTTGATTCGCGCCATCGTATTTTTGCAAATTGATTACCTTCTCAAAAGATTTACAGGTCGTTAATCATTAAAAAAAACTTAAGAACAAAATTGACACTTTGTTTCGCGACTGAATTTAAGGGTTTCTTGCTCACACCAGAAGTTTTTTATATCTATAACTGAGAATGATGATTTGTTCAATTTGTAGCCAAAAATAAATAGCAAATTAAATTCTAAGTCCGCAGAACTCAATGATTCTCGTAACAACAATATTGCTCGTAGCAAGCTGTTCGAAGCGAAGTTTCGACCACAAAGTTTTCAAAAATTGAAATTAAAATATATGCAGCCGTCTAGCTTGTTTACCCGCATTGTACGTCTAGCATTCTTCCATAATGAAATTAAATGGCCACATATGGGAATTGTAACTTTTAATATATATATAATAGTCCAGACTCAGTTCTACGCAAAAGAACCAAAAATTACGTGTTTTGAGTTTAAGTCAGAATTTTGTGCAAGTCATATACGATAAAATCTGTTATTCAAAAGAATTTGAATTATATGAGAAAAAAAAAGATTTATATGATAAAATCTGCAATGGATTATTTAAAGTAAAAGCTCTCTGGCCATCTGCAAACTTTTTTTTGTTATATTTTCAGGAGATCATCCATTAGTCAATTTAGATGGCGAGTCTTCTAAGGCAGATGATCTGTGAGATTATAGCTATCTAGCCTATGGGTTGTTCTCATTTGAGAAAAAATTAGAATATTGTGTTCCAGGACAAACGCAAAAGTTTAAAGCGAAAATCAAATGTTGTTCATCTATTTTGTCTTTTAATTCGAATTTATGACATACAGTTTTCTTATGGAAGACTGCTAGTCATACCATATTAGTGTCACATATGAAAGAACACTAGCCATGGAACTTTAATTTGTTTTTTAAATGTATAAAATATACGGGCCATAGTATGAAAATTGCATGACTAGCATTTTTGTCATCGCGGGTAGACAGTAGCATATTCAGGTTGAAATAAAAGAGTTCTTTCATTGCAAAAAAGAACGGAAAAACTATTCTTTTTTGCACAAATTTTGATTTTTCACTTTCAAGGTGGAATGATTGTTGTGAATAAAGTATATTACAATCTAGATTGTCGTGAATAAACTATATTCTACTTATATCTTCCCAAGTAAGGGCAATGATAATTCTACTCATCAATTAATTGTTCAGTAGCTCGAATTCAATAAAAATTGTTGTTTTAAACATAAATGGAACAATAACCAATTGTTAGTTTTGAAAATTGAAGATGTTTGACATCAAGTTGTATGAGCCTATACAACTCTTTTTAAGAGATCAGATTGATAAAAAACTTGCGTGACATTTGGAATAGAACAGATGTTCAGATGAAATCTACACATTCTTCAAGAAGAACAGAATCAAATACAATGTTCAGAGTAGACTAACTGTATCTTGCTGAAATGATAACACAAGTGAAGCAGCGATCACTTCAAAAGCAACACAGAGTGTTCTCACCCTACAGGGGCAGATGTGGGGGGCGGGGCAGACGACCCCCCCCCCCACACACACACACACACACACACAGGGATTCGACCCCCTGCCGACCCAAAGGGTCCCCCTTTGTATTTTTTTGAGATATCCATTTTTGGCTGACCGATCTTAAATTTTTTTCTAAAGGCGCCTTTGGAGCCTATTTATTCTAATTTTAACGGGGGGGGGCAAAAAAACTCAATTTTTTTGGTCAAAAATTTTCAAATGTGCCTAAAAACGCCTTTTTGGCCTGTTTTTTTTTTTTCAACAATTTGCATGAGGCGCAGAAAATTTAGTCAAAATAGGGTCTTTATAGTGATTTAAGCAAGCTCAAAAATCAATTTGGTCAATGGTCAACCTAAAAAAAAGGTCCACTGTCCACCCCCTTCAAGAAAATCCTAATCCTAGATCCGCCCCAACCACAACACCTAGCATGTTTTAACAAACTGAAGCACAGTTTTTATTCCCAAGTTTCCAGGGTTGCTACTTAAGGGTAATAATTTTTAATTAAGCTATTAACTAGCAGCTGAGATCATTCTCATAAAACAAAGTTCAACCCACTTTTTTCGACACTGAGAAAAATTTTATAGATTTTAAAGTAATTTTAATGGTGAAATAAGGACTTTTCAATCTTAGATTTCCTGTCCTCAATTCCTGCAAGACGTTTTCAAGTGATTATGACGATTTTGAAAGGGATAAAAACACAAATCCAAAAAATAAAATCTTTCAATTTCAGAAAAGCTTCAAACTTATTTCAGAAAGAGCACCCGCCGCAAAAGGTAACCAAAAACCAGATCAATTCAAAGAAACTCCTAAAATAAATATAAACTTTATGTTTGTGAAAAATCCAAACTTGAACACAGCAACCCACTCTCAAAATTACTTACCAACATTTCCTGTATAATGAATGGGAAAATAAAACAGTTAAAGAGCACACAATTAAAATACCGAGCGATTTAAATTGCAAAACCCAAAGTATTATGATACAAATGACCTCTATCATTTAAAATTACACTTGACAAAAAGGGTGACAGAATGAATCGTTCAAATAACACGGCGAATCAAGTTGACAAAACGTTTTTGACAAATTTAAGGCAAAAAATGTTGTTTAAAAGCACAAAAAAAAGAATAGATTTAAATCTGGTTCCATTCTTCATAAATTTACTTAAATTTTCATAGATGTCCCGAATCGATTTTATTTCTTTTTGTAATTTTTGCTTCAGTAAGTTTTTGCTTTTTTTCCGACGAATTTCGGTAGTGGCGGTAACTAAAAATCATTCGAATCCCCTTCGAATTTAGTTACCTTTCGAAGTCCGAACTCGATTTCGTCTTTGAGCTGGAGGTACTTGACCACTTCTTTCGTGTAATCTTTGAAGTCGTGCTCCTCGTTCAGAAATCTGGTCACATCATCCTCCGCCTGAACAAACACATGCATCGCAAACAGATTCAAAAAATAAATACTTCTGATGACAAGGAAGGGAGATCGAACCTGGGAGTTAGCAAAATTTACCTCTGAGTCATATCACAATGACTATTGGAACAAATAAATTATCTGGAGCGCGAATTCGGAACTTATTTTGATTTTGTTTTAATTCCCGACCGAATTTTGATTTCATATTCAAGGAAAACATTTTCGAAGAAACTTTATACAGAGGCGAAGCGGAACACTTGCGATACAACGCAAGCATAGCATTGCAAGCTAGCGAACAGAGACGGAAACAACTAAGTCCAAAACTAAAAATAGAAAAAACAAGACTGCTCGTATCAGGGCGAAGCACTGAATGTTCTGACTGCCTTTTAAGGTTTATGGAGCAGTAATAACAGAAAAAAATTAAATGAAATAAAATGAAAAGAAGATTTTTTTCTAAAATTTGAAATTTTTTATGAAAATCATCCCCCCACACGCCATATAAAGTACAAAAGGATAGATTTCGTTCCTTGTAACAAATCAATTATGGCAAATAAGCTTCGTTCAACCAATTTGGAACAATTTCTAAGACGGATTAAATCTCCGCTTACGCGTTAATAGCGCGAAGTATATCGCGCGTTAATTGTCCCAAATTGGTCAAAATGGCCAAAATGGCAATCTTTAAACCCTCATAACTTAACAAAAAATGATCACGGGTGAAATATTTTTTCAAATTTAAGCTCAAGACAACAATACCTTTTCAATGATATAAAAAATTCCGTCAAAAATGGCTAGTTAAAAAGTCGATATTTGTCTGAAGAAAAATTTTAAAGCTTTGAACTTTTGCACCACAACCGACCAAATTAATTAAAAACACATAACTTTTGCCTTCAAACAATACAAAATAAGTTCACTTAGCCCATAAAACATGAGCCAAAACCATGTAGGCCGAATGAAACTTTCAAGTGAAAAAAATAACAATAAAAACGAAAATATGCAAAGCCAGAGCTAGTAAAAATTAAAATACAGAAAAAATCAATAAAACTTGCAATTACAGGGAAAAGTGCTTAGAGCAGGGAAAACTGCTTAAGGAGAAAAGTGATAAAAAATGATGATGTGTCAATAAAGACGACCAAACATAAGCAGACAAGCAATAAGCCGACAATGCAAATTTTCGTGGAAAAACATTCAGATTCAGACATACTGAAAAAATGAGGTCCGGCCACGACTCGAATTCCACAGCTTAGGATCCCAAGGCAACTGCTATACCTCCAGACTAAGTGGGAGAGGGATACTTAAAGATCAAAAGGTTCACTAATAAAGCAAGTTCAATTTTCAAAAATTTTAAAACATCAAAAAATAAAAAACCCATTGTATGTACTCAAATACAAACGATGAATTGATGAAAAAGTTGCAAAAAATGAGCCAAAGTTTCAGCTGAAACATTGAAACCGAAAAATTTACTTTTCATTTATCGATGTTCGGCCCCGAAAACGTCCTTGCAATGATAAAGAACAAAATCTCATCAAGCAGAGATGCCATAAATGAAACCTTAGAAAAATTGTTGAATTCAAATATCCAGCAATAAAAGATTGACCAGATAACAAAACAATCAACAAAACGGCTCGTATTAGGGTAAAGCCTGAATTTTATGACTGTTTTTAAGGTCAATGGAGTAGTGTTCACTTAAAAAAAATGGATACATTTTTCAAAAACAATGAAAAAAATCAAAACTCCTTTTTGAGAATTTGTTTCAAAATCACCCCCCCCCCCCCCCACACAGACACACGCTATATAAAAAATATAGCAATGTATTAAAACACCAAATTACATGCCTCAACTCAATTTGGAGCAATTTCTATGAAGAATAAATCTCCGCAATGTTTAAATCCCCATAACTTCACGAAAAAGGATCACATGTGAAATATCTTTTTAAATTTGAGCTCAATACAACAATATTTTTTCGATATTTTCCAAATGATATTAACGTCAAAAATAGCTAGTTAAAAAGTCGCAATTTGTCTGGAGAAAAAACTACCCCGAACACAAATACTTTGTCAATTTCTACGAAAATAATCGGAACAAAAGCAGGGGCGCAAAAGCCGGGGACTCGCCAAAAGAATTGAAAAGGTTCAAACTGCAGGCATATTTTGACAGGAAAGTTATTCTAGATCATCGAATAAATTCACTAGCTGAAATAATGATATATTTCGCAAAAAATAACGCTAAAAAAAGCTGAAAATCCGGCAAACATGTCAGAAAAAAGTCACATTAGAAAAATACTGAGTGCATACACATCAATTCACCACCTACATAGCAACCATCAGTGCATATTTTCCTTTTCTAATTTTGCAGATTTTGTGAACAAAGCTGTTTATGGGAAAAAGTGTAGCCTGTTACAATAGCCTTGCTAATGACAAAGGGTTAACAATGGGGAGTAAAAATGGGGCTTAATTTGGTGTTTTAAGGAGAAGAAGAATGCGAACTTAGTGCGATAGTTCAAGTGTTACAATGGGGGGGGGGGGGGTGTTGAATTGATGTGACAGAAGATAAGTGAAGAGAAGATATACCTGTCCACTGATGAGGAATTTGTACTTGTCGAAGGAGGAGAGGAACTCGACGGGTCTCTTACTCTCATTCTCAATCGTCTGCTCAACCTTGGCCTTGTTCTCGTCTATGATGTCCTGCAGGATGATAGGCTTAAGAGGCTCCTTCTTTCCCGCCTGCAAAAGAACACAAGACGTCATTGCATAAACCGATTCTTTGTTTTATCATCTATAAGAAGCAAAATTGGTTGAGCCAATTTGATTGAAAACATTTTAATTGAATAATGGTTAAAAAATCGGTTTTTAACTGAACATCACTGGTGTAAACTTGTTGGCAGAGTCTTTTTGCACACTTTTTCAGTTTTTTTTTTCGGCTGAGCTCTTCTTTTCTCGGGTATGTAACTTCAGACGCGAAAAAATTTTAAAAAATACGGAACTTGCAACAAGTCTGTGTTAGTTAATTTAACATAAAGTATACGTAATGCGAATAAAGTAGAAAAAAAAGATGTGAACTATATGAAAGATTCCCCATTGACCATTACGAGGAGCTGGCTGACAATGCTCAACATTTGCGCCCGGATATCATTGAAAAGCGAAGAATCGAAAGCAATACGAGCACTGCGTGCACCAGCGGATTGGGGGGATTTGTCTTCCTGCTGACCCAAAGGGTCCCCTTTTGTACTATTTTGAGATATCCATAGTGATTTGGGAGAACTCAAAATATCAATTTGGCCAAATAAAAAGGTCGACAAAATTTCTATCTTTTTTTGGAAACCCCCCCTCTCTCGAGAAAATCCTGGATCCGCCCCTGACTGCGTGTAAACTCATAGAAAACAGCGGCGACTATTAGTTTTATTTCGGCTCTTCTTTTTCTTATCCCCCACCTGCGAACTTTTAATTGTATAGCTTTGGCTCAAAATGTCTGATTATAAACTAAAAAATTGTTCCCAACGTGTTGGGTCTTCATAGCTCACCGTGTAAAGCTACTAATCCCACTGGGAACTTGATGCTCACGTAAGGTGTGGGAGGGAGGAAAGAGTTTTTTTGCTCTTTCTCATACCCCCCCCCCCCCACCTGCGAATTTTATAAATGCTTCCTTTTCCGTTGAAACTGTCCGATTGTTACGAAAATTGGCATGCAAACTAATTATTCCAAGACAAACATATTTGGTCTTCATACTTGATCTTGTAAAACCCTTCATTACACCGTGAAACCGATGGCTTATGTGAGTTGGGTGGGTGGGGGAGGGGGAAGGCAAAAGAGCCGAGCTTTTAATTTTTACCCAGTCCGAGTAGAGTCTGGTCTCCACTCTGGGTACGATTGAGATGGCCTTCATCATGACGTCATAGATGGATAAGAAGACAGTGGAGAAGTCCTTGAACTCTGGCTCGAACTTGATGCTGCTCTGGTCCAGCACCAGGCGCACGGTGAAACCAGGGTGCTCGTAGCGCCTCACCGAGTTCTGAAGGAAAAACAGGAAAGGCTTGAAATGTAGATTGATAAAAACATGCATACTGAAACAAATGACTCTACATAATTTATTTTTTGGCGGACTGAGTTTTGATTGTGCAAAACTATTACAAACGCAGATTTTTTCAGTAATTAACCTAAAGTTTTTCAGTCTGATAGGCAAAAAGATATTTTAGTTGCGGGACTTCAGTGTTTTTTTTTGTATTTGTTTGATAATTCGATGTAACTTTTTCCACACACTGAATGAATCAAGAGAAAATGAATTTTGGTTAAGTATTTTTCCAAGTTATTTTTATCTACTAGCAAAATAGCAAAATTTTTATCTACTATTTATTTTTATCTACAAGCAATTTCCATTTTGTGGTAAGCACAAGTAATTAAAATGCGATCACTCGTTAAGATTAACTGGTGCATATGCACTTGATGGACTAATTAGGTCTTTTTTGAATTCTCCTAATTGGGCACTCAACATGGTGACTCGTCCGAGACAAAAAGACGACTAACCGGGTCTCCGCCGATGATGTTGGTGTACTCTGCGATGGACTGCAGTCCCAGCTGTTGCAAGTTACTAGTCATCAGAGTTGAGGCACAGTCGAAGTAGCTCTGCAGTCGCTTGGGGTTCTGGCTGTTTGGAACCAACTTCTGCTTGTTGCCTTTGTAGAAGATGTTCTGGATCTCTGGAAACCATCTGAAGCAATTTTAAACGTACAGTCTGTAAACCCGTAAGAACTGAGATTGTAGAGGACACATTCAAAGCATGAAAAAACAACAACGGAGAAGTGGAGCTTCGCGCCACATGCGCCAAAAAAACATCATCATCATCTTTATGATCGCTGATTTTATTTTGTCAATCATTTTGAAAATCAT
The DNA here is from genome assembly GCF_963678635.1 of Symsagittifera roscoffensis. Classification (NCBI taxonomy): domain Eukaryota; kingdom Metazoa; phylum Xenacoelomorpha; order Acoela; family Convolutidae; genus Symsagittifera; species Symsagittifera roscoffensis. The sequence goes on along the minus strand of NC_087070.1, from coordinate 41,862,387 downwards.
TTAAAAAGTCCATGAAGTAGACTTATAGCTGGTCTTCAGCAATGATCTAAGCCTGCTGTAGAAAAACTCTGACAAATAACTTCAGCATTGATCTAAGACTGCTATGAAAAACTTCTGACGAGGATCTTCAGCCTTTATGTATGTCTGTTGTAGAAAAATGGAGGCCAGGATCTCTGGCCTGAATCTATGCCTGCTGTAGAAATATGGTGGTCAGTATCTTCAAATTTAGTCTAGGCCTACTGAAGAAAAATGCTTGCCAGTATTTCAACCTTGGTTTAGACCTGCTGCAGAAAAACGCTGATTAATATTTTCAGCATTGATCTAAGCCTGCTATGACAAACTTCTGACGAGTATGTTCAAATTTGATCTAGGCCTTCTGAAAAAAAGGCTTGCCAGGATCTCCGGCCTTAATCTATGCCTGCTGTAGAAATATGGTGGTCAGTATCTTCAAATTTAGTCTAGGCATACTGAAGAAAAATGCTTGCCAGTATTGCAACCTTGGTTTAGACCTGCTGCAGAAAAAAGCTGAAAAATATCTTCAGCATTGATCTATGCCTGCTATGACAATAATCTGAGGATTATTTTCAGCCTTGATGTATGTCTGCTGTAGAAAATGAAGGCCAGGACCTAGACCTCCGGCTTTAATCTTTACCTGCTGTAGAAATATGGTGGCCAGTATCTTCAAATTTGATCTAGGCCTACTGAAGAAAAATGCTTGCCAGTATTTCAACCTTCATTTAGACCTGCTGCTGAAAAACGGTGATTAATACCTTCAGCATTGGTCTAAGCCTGCTATGACAAAATTTTGACGAATATCTTCAAATTTGATCTAGGCCTACTGAATAAAAATGCTGGCCAGTATTTCAGCCTTGATTTAGACCTGCTGCAGAAAAACGCTGATTAATATCTTCAGCATTGAGCTAAGCCTGCTATGACAAAATTTTGACGAGTATCTTCAGCCTTGATGTCTGTCTGCTGTAGAAAAATGGAGGCCAGAACCTCCAGCTTTAATCTTTACCTGCTGTAGAAATAGGGTGGCCAGTATCTTCAAATTTGATCTAGGCCTACTGAAGAAAAATGCTTGCCAGTATTTCAACCTTTATTTAGACCTGCTGCAGAAAACGCTGATTAATATCTTCAGCATTGATCTAAGCCTGCTATGACAAACTATGACGCGTATCTTCAAATGTGATCTAGGGACTACTGAAGAAAAAATGCTGGGCAGGATCTCCGGCCTTAATCTGTTCCTGCTGTAGAAATATGGTGGTCAGTATCTTCAAATTTGGTCTAGTCCTAGTGAACAAAAATGCTTGCCAGTATTTCAACCATCATTTAGACCTGCTGCTGAAAAACGGTGATTAATACCTTCAGCATTGGTCTAAGCCTGCTATGACAAAATTTTGACGAATATCTTCAAATGATCTAGGCCTACTGAATAAAAATGCTGGCCAGTATTTCAGCCTTGATTTAGACCTGCTGCAGAAAAACGCTGATTAATATCTTCAGCATTGAGCTAAGCCTGCTATGACAAAATTTTGACGAGTATCTTCAGCCTTGATGTATGTCTGCTGTAGAAAAATGGAGGCCAGAACCTCCAGCTTTAATCTTTACCTGCTGTAGAAATAGGGTGGCCAGTATCTTCAAATTTGATCTAGGCCTACTGAAGAAAAATGCTTGCCAGTATTTCAACCTTTATTTAGACCTGCTTCAGAAAACGCTGATTAATATCTTCAGCATTGATCTAAGCCTGCTATGACAAACTTATGACGGGTATCTTCAAATGTGATCTAGGACTACTGAAGAAAAATGCTGGGCAGGATCTCCGGCCTTAATCTGGTTCCTGCTGTAGAAATATGGTGGTCAGTATCTTCAAATTTGGTCTAGGCCTAGTGAACAAAAATGCTGGCCAGTAATTCAACTTTGATTTAGACCTGCTGCAGAAAAACGCTGATTAATATCTTCAGCATTGATCTAAGCCTGCTATGAAAAATTTCCGACGATTATCTTCAAATTTGATCTAGGCCTACTGAAGAAAAATGCTGGTCAGGATCTCCGGCCTTAATCTATACCTGCTGTAGAAATATGGTGGTCAGTATCTTCAAATTTAGTCTAGGCCTACTGACGAAAAATGCTTGCCAGTATTTCAACCTTGGTTTGGACCTGCCGCAGAAAAATGCTGAAAACTATCTTCAGCATTGATCTAAGCCTGCTATGACAAAATTTTGACGAGTATCTTCAGGCTTGATGTATGTCAGCTGTAGAAAAATGGAGGCCAGAACCTCCGGCTTTAATCTTTACCTGCTGTAGAAATAGGGTGGCCAGTATCTTCAAATTTGATCTAGGCCTACTGAATAAAAATGCTGGCCAGTATTTCAGCCTTGATTTAGACCCGCTGCAGAAAAACGCTGATTAATATCTTCAGCATTGAGCTAAGCCTGCTATGACAAAATTTTGACGAGTATCTTCAGCCTTGATGTATGTCTGCTGTAGAAAAATGGAGGCCAGAACCTCCAGCTTTAATCTTTACCTGCTGTAGAAATAGGGTGGCCAGTAACTTCAAATTTGATCTAGGCCTACTGAAGAAAAATGCTTGCCAGTATTTCAACCTTTATTTAGACCTGCTGCAGAAAAACGCTGATTAATATCTTCAGCATTGATCTAAGCCTGCTACGACAAACTTATGACGCGTATCTTCAAATTTGATCTAGGACTACTGAAGAAAAATGCTGGGCAGGATCTCCGGGCTTAATCTATTTCTGCTGAAGAAATATGGTGGTCAGTATCTTCAAATTTGGTCTAGGCCTAGTGAACAAAACTGCTGGCCAGTATTTCAACCTTGATTTAGACCTGCTGCAGAAAAAAGCTGATTAAAATCTTCAGCATTGATCTAAGCCCGCTATGAAAAATTTCTGACGAGTATCTTCAAATTTGATCTAGGCCTACTGAAGAAAAATGCTGGTCAGGATCTCCGGCCTCAATCTATGCCTGCTGTAGAAATATGGTGGTCAGTATCTTCAAATTTGGTCCAGGCCTACTGAAAAAAATGCTTGCCAGTTTTTCAACCTTGGTTTAGACCTGCTGCAGAAAAATATCTTCAGCATTGATCTAAGCCTGCTAGGAAAAAGTTCTGACGAGTATCTTCAGCCTTGATCTATGTCTGCTGTAGAAAAATGGACTTATCTTCAGCGCATCAGAGCTTATGTGGTATTCGGTATCGGAGTTTTTGATGTTCATAAGATCGAATTTTCAGTCCCTTTGCAAGATCTCTGAAAAAACCATTTAATATTCTACCAGATATATGCATGCAAAAAAAATTGTAACACCACGAAAGACTATGAAAAAACTGTAACACATTGCAATTTTTCCAAAAAAAATCAAAAGTTGGGGGAATTCCAAAAAAGCACGACAAATTCATTAACACACTTTTGGCCATTTTTTCCAAAAAATAAAGGTTGGGGAATTCAACAAAAGCACGACAAATTCATTAACACACTTTTAGCTTAAAACACTCATTTTAAAAGGTCAACCACCCAAAAAAAGTCATTTTAAAAAATGGAACAATCGTTTTGTTACAAGTTTTTTATCAGAAGTTTAAAAAAACGCGATAAGGAAAGAGAAAGTCTGGACTCATTGCTTCGGACTTGAAGCTCCATTTGCTGTCTTCTCAAGCATGAACTTAAATTAATTAGAATTTAAATCGTTAAATGATTCACGGATTCTGTTGAACAGTTTGATAACCAGAAAAATTCAATATTTCGATTTGATAAATAGTTGACATGTTTGTCTGTAGTTGTTTAGTTTTTGAGCAAAAACTTGCATTTATAATAATCAAACCTCCCTCAAATTTCGAAGGACACTTCAAATGAGTTAGTTTATTTCCTAATTTTAACAGTCTTTGTGTTGTTTTAACATTGATTACTTTTTAAGCAGTTGGTCCTTGGCACTGTCTATGTGTTTGTAGGCGATACCCTGGAAAGCCTTCAGCTCCAGCGCTTCTTCCATCTTCACAAACTCACTCCCGTCAATCAGCCTCATACCACTGAAAAAAAGAAAGAGTCAATTCTTCTTAATCCTAAATAAAATTGTTTGCAGAAATTTTTTTAAAAATATGCTTGTCAACGTTCACTTGGCGGGCGTAAAGCGGTACAACAAAACAATTTAAGATTATTTATATAAAACCAGATACAGACAAGGTAGAAAAAAGCTATCTGCGTGAAAAGCATTGCAGGATGCAATCTCGATTTCCGGAGATCTGGGCTAAACCAAGAATAGAGTACGAGCAGGCGCTTGCTGCACGAGTGACAAATAATATTTCGACAAAAAGTAACCGCTGTCAAACAAATTTGAAAATACACACTTTTTATCTCTAACTTTTGGAAATTAAGGAAGCTATCATGATCTTTTAGTTTAAAACTTGATTAGCTTACACCTTAAATCAGAAAAGACTCATTTCAATTTCGTGAAAAGTGACTCTCAATTCTGAAATATAATGACAAGCAAAAATATTAACAATTTCTCCACTAACGATACAACTTTACCAAAAACTTTCATTGCAGCTCAATCAACACACTGATAAAAACACACCCCTTTACAAAACTCCTTCTCACTGCTTGTTTAGAACTACTACAAGGTATTAAATCTGGAATTGAATAGTTAATTAATCAGTCAAATTTTTTTTCAAAGGAAAAATGTTTTACAGATGTGCTTTCAGAAATCAAGCAAAAATAAATTATGGCCAGCATACAATTGGAAAACATATAAAGTACTCATTCAAGCTAAACATTTTTCCAAGTTATCTTTTCGGAACTTTAGAATTACATAAACTAATTCAAAAGAAACCTCTGAAAATAAAAAACACTTGCAATGAAAATACTAGTGACATTTTTTTTGCGATAAATCTTACACAGATAAATCTTACATGAGAAAACTAGATAATTAAGCAATGTTTTTACTCCGCTAGAATTTTGAGAAAAAATACGTTTGAAGCTGAATTCAACAACATTTTTCAATCATTTAACTTCTAACACACAGATGCAAAGCTGCAACTTCAGAAACAAAAAAATGCCAAAAAGTAGCATTGAAACGGTGAAACAAACAAAAAAGAAAAGGAAAGAAAAACATTTAAAAAAATCGGCTTTATGCAGGAATCGAACATCTACCCTGGAGATTAAGGGTTCACGTGCTAGCATCTGCGCCCGGCACAGGCGCTTAAAAATTTTCTAACGCTAGCCACCAATAGCCAGATACAAACAAACATATAATCTTTGCAGCAAAACTATACCAGACATGAGGTATACATATATATTTATAAATATTCATACAGGGGCGTTATATATACACTATGAAAATTCCGTTTTTGATAGTTTTTTTTTCAATAAACTGCCTCAAAAAACTTGGCTGAGTTGTTTCAAATTCAATTTGGCTGAACTTTCTTTGTCCAATCAGACGCGGCACCAACAAAATCTCATTAAATTTGAGCTTAGGACCATGATATATTTCACAGGGTACAAATATTCAATCAAATTTGTTAAAACTAAAATGATAAAAAGAGGATCCCCGAGCAATTTTATTTTGTTACTTTCTTCAAAGTTCGTCAACCAAACCATGTACATCAATAATATACAGACCCTATACACTATACCCGTTCTATTCCTCTCTTTACCCCCCCCCCCCCCCCAAGTAACTGTTAAATTTAAAAATATATAGCCATATTACGCTAACGTCAAACTTAGTGGAAGTTATAATAACCGAAAATACTCGGATATGCTAGTGGATAAGTAACACTGCTTACTTATAGCGCTGGTACCAGAGGTTGAGCACTTGTTTCATGCAGGGGTTTACCACGTTCAGTTCCTGCATCATCGTGTTTCTCGCCTGGTGAAAAGACCTCTCCCACGGCTTTGGCACCACCAGCAATCTAAAAACATGGACCGCGTTGATTAAGTGGCAAGTCTTCCCCACACGAAAGGTCAAACGAAAGGTCGGAGGTTCGAGGCCCACACAATCCGTATTTGCTGCATCTAATTATTAAACAGGGGCACAACAGCAGTTTTCTACAAGGATCTCAGCAGCTCGGATACATTGTCTTAATTTACATAAGTATGAGTAATTTCCCCACGCAAGAGACACGCTATCATTGAGGAATTTTTCAACTTATCCCGAAAAATCACTCGCATACAATTGAATCAGACCTACCAACAGTTTGAAAGTATCATCTGTGCTGGTAAAACTTACCAGGCATCTCAAATTTTTCGCGTTAAATATTCAATCTTATAAAATTACTTTTCAATTATGAAATGAGGTTGTCTAAATTAAAAGCTGACTTTTTTACTCACTCCATTCGGTGTTCAGGCAGAACGACAACAGTTTCATCGTCGTCTCGCTCACGCAGATCCCGCAACACGAAGTCAACAATAGCCTTTTTTACGCTGAGCAGGTAGTCTTCTCTCATTTCATCGGATAACTTCTCAATCGACTCAGTGAACTCTTTTAGCTCGTCTTTCACCAAACTCAACACGTGTTCCAACCAGGAGTCCTCCATTGGCGCCACATGTTCAGTGTCTATCCCATTTTGGATGTAGTAGTGGTAGCGCTAAGCCGAAAACAAAAAAATGTCAGGCGCTCTCACAAAATATACAGCCACGAGACAGAAATTACAATTTTTAGGTTTCAACGAGCAACCCAACAATTTTTTTCTTCACGTTTTTGACGTTTTCTCAGCAACTATTGAAATTATGGAGTTCGAACCAGTATATCAAATGAGCCAGTATATCATAATTAGTTTTAGAGTTGTTCGTGCTGTGGAAACATCCTCAGCAAACAATGAAATGAATAGAAATTATGGGCTGAAATTGGTCCTTTCGGAAACTGATGAGTTTGGCTTACTTTTTTTGAAAAAATGAGGGACAGAGAAGAAAATAAATTGTTTTTATTTTCTAAAATCGATTATCCCTTTCTACTTGAATTTGTATTGGAATTGAAGCAATAATTTTTTGAGCAAAAATTATTGAAAAAAGCGTGTTTGAATAATGTATTGATTTGAATTGTCAGTACAAAGCAAATAAAAATTTAAAATGAAAACGGTTTTTGTTAATTGAGTTGATTTTAGTTTTAGAAAATGATGACAAAAATTGCGTAGAAGTTAAGGAGAATTAATATGGGGCCATTGTTTGTACAAATTCGAGCCCTAAAATTTACCCTTAAAACGGTAATTTTTGGCTTTTTAGTCAATCAAAAAGTGTGTCAAAACTATCACTTCAATTGCTGAAGCAACTATATCATAGTGAGCCTCTTATGCAGCCTTACAAAGTTTAAGAAGGTATTGTCTCCAAAAATTCCCTCAAAACGTTTAAAAATTGTTTTTAATTTCAATATTGATATTTCATATAGAAAGAAAGTTTTTTTTGGCTATCAGGCAAAAATAAAATTATTTCTACAAAGTTAAGAAGATTATTCTCTTCTCAAACTTTGTTTGGCTACACAAGAAGCTCACTATGATATAGTTTTGCCAGCATTTGAAAAAATAATTTTGGCGTAATTTTTGATCGACAAAAAATGACTGTTTTAGGGTAAAATTTAGGGCCCGAAATTTGTCCAAAATCAACCCATTTTGCGGAAAACGCCTTTTCATTTCAAGTTTTATTCGTTTTGTCCGGATAATTTAAATCAGCGCTGTAAAGTATAAAAAAAGGTTTAATTTCCATCAAAACTATGGCAAGAGATCACTATGGAAAATGACGCTGAGATAATCTTTGAAAGCAATCGATTCCACATTGTTTGCATTCCATAGAAATGAAAATGTTAAGTCTAGCAATATAACAACAAATTTTAAAACGGCCTTTTGATTCCTTTTAGAGAAAAAAAAAACATTTTCTTTTCTTCTCTGTCCCTCATTTTTTCAACTCAATAACTATTTTGGGCTTACCATAAGATTTCTTTCGGCTTGCGTAGGAGAGGCACGAGCGACGGCATCTTCGACTTTGCTCGCTTCATGCGGCTCAAAATTCCTGAAGAATAAAAAAAATAACTATAAACTACCATCTGCGAGGAATAAAATTTGAAATAAAAAATGATACATTTGTAACATTTTTTCTTTAATAGGCTCAATAGTATACATACGTAATGATATCAACAAGTGCGTTTCTGAATTGCTGCCGATCTTTTTTCGGGTTTGAAACTTTTTTTGCGTTTTGGGTGGTTTTCGAAGTCGTTGCAATCGGTTCCAGCTTATGCGTTTTGCGCCTTTTTGAGGTTCCTATAAACAACTTTGCATAACTTAAGAATCTTCGAATATTTCTAAAATTCTGATAATTCTTAAAAATTACCTGCAGTAAGTTCTGCCACTAGATCTATTTCCTTACTAGGGTCTTTCGTAATTCCAGGTTTCAAAAGCAAGCTTGGGGGATTTTGCCGCCATTGTGGAACTGTTCGCTTCTGCAATAGATTTCATATAACAAAACAATTTTTAAACGAGCAAAAGCCCTGAATCTGATTCACAAACCTGAGGAAGCTGGGGAAGAAAATGATTCTCCAAAGATTTCTTCGGAGGATCGTTTTTGTACGGTCGCTTAAACACAGATAGAAGAAAATTTAGGATTCCAACGTTTTTGCAAATCAAATGCATCATGAACAATAAAACAATGACAAAATTTACAAATTGATCAGCAAGTACAAAAAATATGAAGGAACGAATGAAAAATGACTAATTACTGATCCGAAAAAAGCAATTATTCGAAAACTCGGGTGAAACTTCCCACTATAGACCCACCGGGTGCCGAATATCAAGCCGACGGGACTTCAAGCCGAATCTTAAAATTTGGGACTTCAAGTCAAACATTTTCTCAAAAACTCATGGAGCATTATTACTTTGAATACTTTTTTGAAGATTTTATTGTTTTCATGGTCTTGCTTACTAGTTTTCGGCTTTTTCATGAAATTCCAGCCGCTGATTGATTTTAAAGAAAGATTAAAAAACTAAAGGGGGGGTTAGCAATTTTTGTTACTATAGGCTAGGGGCTATACAAAAATTTTGTTTTTTTTTCAACGGAAAGTGATGTATGAGCCCAATTTTTGGTGATGTTGCTCCCCTATAATCTCAAAGAAAAATTAGCAAGGGAGACTTTTTTCTTTTCTTTTTTTTTTTTAAAAAAACGCGCTCATTCAACCTTTTTGACAAAAAATTATCTGAAAGAAAAAAATCACCAGAAAAAAAAGACTTCATATTTTCTGAAATTTCAGTGTAACTTCTGGACTTACCAATCAACTACCGTTACAAACTACTCTTTATATCGAGTTTATTGATTCCATTTTTCAGATATTGTAATGAGTTAGAGCACTGTTTAGATAATTGAATTCATTCAAATTATTTTTCACACATTTAACTCATTCGGCTTTTTTCAAAATTGATTTCAATCTACACAAAAAACGCCTGCTTAATCGCCTCCTTTTACTAAAAATTGAGCTCATTCAGCAGGTCCGATTGTATGAGAGAGACCCAATTGCGACCACTTTCGAACCGTGATCGCCTTGAAAATAGTTTGAGTATGAAATTGAAAACAGTTTTTACCTCTATATTCGCCATGCAATTCAGCCTGGAAACATCAGACAAAAATTGTTAACATTCGGAAATTTTTCGAACCTAATTTCTGCTTTTCACTAAACAACTTGATAAATTTTAGGCTTTATTAATGTATCATGCTCTGATTTGTGAACAACTGTTAAACGAAATTTTCTGTCAATTATTGGACAATTTCAATATTTAAGAAGATTCAGTCTTTGAAACTTTAGTCAATGATTTGATCCATGGAATTCGCATAACTTACTAATCTAGAAATTTTTCAGCGATAGCTAAAATTTATAAAATTTTTCGAGTGTAAGTCTTTTTTTTGTGTGAAAAAGGCAGTTACGTGTCTTGCCAAATATTGAAATTCGATTTTAAACACTCATTCCCTTAATTCCTAGAATTATAATAATGGAGTCGTTTTATTTATTAAGAATGTCAAATTTATGAATTAAAATTTATTCTATCGTTAACCAAATGAAGGATTGATTGCAATTGTTAATGAAAGATCCAATAATGACGACTGCTACAACGGACACTGCGAAACTGTCGACTACGGACCGGATCGTTAAAGGTTAGTAATCATTTTAGAAAAAGTAAATAATGACAGCAAGCCTGCGCAGAAACAGAGCGATTTTTTTTATTGATTAGAATCATTTCATTTTGCGGAACAAATTATTGTTTTGGAGGATAAAATTTTGTTTTGGAGCTAACGAATATGCCTGGGGCGATTAAAGGTCTTGAGTTCGAATCTGACAGGACCTGTTTTTTTTCCAAACAGGAAAAAGTGCGGTTTCTGAAAAATGTCTGCTTCTTTGTTGTCTACTTATGTTTTGCCGGCTTAGTTGCCACATCGTTAGATTGTTTTTTTTACTATACGTTTGCATTAGAGTTGCTTTTAGACTTTTGATTTACTCCTGCTGTTTAAGAGTTGATGAACGTTTTTTAAACATTTTTTATGGCTAAATATGTTTCGCTTCATATTATAAACGGATTTATTTAATATGAGACGAGCTTAATGAAAAGGAATACACAAAAGATCAAAAGAAGCGGTACCATCGCCTAATGATCCGATTTATATTAAATAAACTAAACTATATCGGCTGAGTGACCTCATTTTGTTTTATTTGACGAGCAAATACGTTTTTGAGGGCCAGTGTGACAAAACTTTTTATAAGTCTGAATTTTTTTGGCTCAAAATTTTTTCAGAAGGCTTAGAAGTTATTTTACAGCTTGAAATATTTATTCCGATGCTAATTTCTAATTCTGTTGTCTTTGCATATTTTTGTTTCAAAACTAGCCTTATTCATTTTGATAAATCTAGCTTCGCCTATGTTTTTGTTTTAAATTCACAGAAAAGGGGGAGAGGAAAAAGCCCAAAAAATTTTCATTCGCCCAGAGTAAATGAGCTGAGCTAGCCTCTGCAAAATCAGCAATATTCTGTTTTATGGGTATAAAAGAAAACTGTAAATTAACAATAAGCAAACAAAATGCAGACAGCATGAGGTACTCGTTTGCTTGTTTGGTCCCTCAAAAATGCTGTAGTCCCTAATAAAAACCGAGGTACAGTATGTGGCTAATTCTAACAGTAAGCATTTTCATTTCTCTATATTGTCATCGAAACGTGCCTAGTTAGTCTAGCGGGTACGAATCCAGTAACCAACCTGAAGGCTTAGATTGAATTCCCGTGCTGGCTTTTCTTTTTAGAAAATAGGCGGGACCAATCATCTAAACTAGTTTTGTCACGGGACCAAACAAGTAAACTAGTAAGCAGAATCATACTTAAAGTAAAGAGTGAAACAAAACAGACTATAATATAATACAAAAAATAAACATTTGTTTACTTTAAGAAATAAGCTCAGAATTAAAAAAAATGCACGCGTAAATCTCTTGATGGACTTACTAGAGTTTTACGGGCCTCAAAACTCTAGTTTTCGTTCCGACAAGTTATAAAATGGGTAGGAACTTTGTGTTCGTGTGTATTTTAGTGTTTTCGTTTTTCCACAAAAAATCAGCTTCCAAAAGTAATCATCGGTTTGAGTTGAGTGATATATCATATTAAGTCCTTTCAATCGTGATTCCAACAGATTTCCCAGTGTCAATAAACCCGTTTGAATTTTTTTCTTTTTAGCCTAACTTTGAGTAAAGCAAATGAGCAGGCTTACAGTAACTTAAAATCTTACTATAGCTTAATTTAAGCCGTAAAAACTTGGTTTTAATCGAGTAGAGTTAGTTTAAGCGCCTTTTTGAAATTAAAAATTTGAATTCAGAAAAATGCCAAAAAGTTTTTTGTTTTTCAAGTAATTTTTTCTACAGAAATTGTTTATCAAATCGATCAATTTACCATGACTGTCGAATATTCCTCAGCTTTAGTTTTTCGTTCAGATCTTTTAAACACACCACGCAGAAAAAGGCACTTATTTGAAAAAAAATCGGTTTGGTTTTTATATGGTCGGAACATTCTGTGCTACTTGCACAAAACCCGGGTATCCTTTTACTATTTGCACTAAGTTATTCGCTACCTTCAGAAGTAAAGTCAGGGTTCCTCCTTATTTGATGAGTCACATTCAAAAGCACAGCCTATGAAAATCTACTTACTTCAAGTGGTTGAAAATAAAAGGAAAACTAAACAAGCATAGCCGATTGCTGTGCTATTAGCACAGAATGTTTCGACCATAAAAAAACAACTTCCTTTTTCTTCGAATAAGTGTCGGCTTCAGTGCTCGCTGTGCTTTGAGAACTAACCAACCTCGTGGAAACTTAGTAAAAAAGTTTAGAAGAAAAACTTTTTTTTGCACAAAATGGCTTCAAATTTAGTATATCACTCGACACATTCCTGTTATTACCCATTCGATAATCAAGGGCATTGCAATCGGGTTCTATACTTTTTTCCTGTAAATAGTTTTGTTCCTAGGACTCATCTAGACTCTCGTTGGTACCTTGGTTCACAATGAATTCAAGTTTCTTAGGGTCTTCTGAACACTTGGCTTAAAGAAACAATTAAGCCTTAAACAGCAAAGGTCCTGGGATAGATTCTGACCAGGACCTGTTTTTTTTGCTAATGAAAATTTATGTTTCAAAAAAATTTCTTGGCCTAATATTTGTTTGCTTATCTTTTATTGGCTTTGTTGCAGTTACTCTTAGTGTTTTAGCATTTTAAAAATCCAGTCATATGATACATCACTCAACTCTCTCCGATGGTCATTTTCGTGCTATCAAAACTTGGTGCCTACTCTGCTTGTATTAGAGTTGTCGGTATCTATCGCGCTACAACAGTGCAATGTTTTAATTTTTTTTTAAATTGTCTAATGTGAACTTAGAGACTTCAGAGTAGTTGTAACAGGATCTAAAGAGTTTTGAAAGCTACATGCACTTCTCATATTTTAAATTGTTTGGATTGTAAAATCAAGGTAATTAAGTAAATGTCTGATAATAGATTCCGACCGGATGAAAAATCCATAAAGTTGGTCGTCCGTTTTTTGGGAAAGAGGGCGTGCTATCATGGTTGAAGTGTTCTAGGCGTTCCGTATCCACCGTTGAAACGACTGGACATGAAAGACGTGTTCGACGAGAAAGACAAACCGAAGCCGGATGTACTCAAGCCCCACTTCATCGCTGAGGGCAGAGTGACAGAGGAAGTAGCCTTACGAATCATCAACGAAGGTGCTGCGCTGCTCAGAGCCGAGAAGACCATGATTGAAATAGAAGCTCCCGTCACAGGTACTAACCACTTAGGCAGTACTCGGTGTCTGTTAATTGTGCCAAACCACTTAGACAGTACTCGGTGACTGTTAAACGTGCCAAACCACTTAGACAGTACTTGGTGTCTATTAATCGTGCCTACGCTATCCTTACAAAATTTTTGGCCTTGAATAAGACATTTGGCCAAGCTTATATCGACGAACAGGGTTACATTCAATGATCTTTAATTTTTCACGCTTGCGTGAGCCTGCAAGAAATTGAGTTCGTTTTGTTATTGAACCTTTGCAATTTCCAGGCTCCTGCTCACTTGTCCAGGCTCCATTTTTTGTCGGTTTAATTTCAAAATCATGGTTTTTTTTATTTAAACCATTTTACTACAATTGACCCTCGTCCTGTTTTCTGTCAATGTACCAGCTCGGATTATTTACCAGCTTATATTAAACACTTAGTAAAAAAAAAAAAAAGAAGAAAAGGAAAGGAGAAGGGGAAAAGAAGAGAAAAAAGAAAAAAATTATTTTTCTTAAAAATTATTTTAAAACTCACCTGCGACCGTGAACCTGGTTGTCTTAAGTTAAAGTTGATGGGCTCTTTCAGTAACGCCAACAAAAAATCTTAACTTACGGAAGAAAACCTACTTCAAAACTTTTTTTTTTTTTTTTTTTTTTTTTTTTTTTTCAAATTTAGTTTTTTTTTTTTTTTTTTTCATTAAATATTAGTGTTAAATCGTTATGTTTGAACAACTTAAGGGTAGACCCTGGAGGACCTTTAGGTCCCGTTGTCTATCCTCTCTAAGTCGCATCATTTAACTTAAATTATAAATATATTCAATGTTGTATTTAATGCTGACTAGAGAAATAAATTCTTTCTTTCTTTCTTTAGCTTAACTATTTTGTCGTTTGAAGTGCAAAATACGCTCAAATTTTTGTATGGCTATATGGGCATCTACGTAAAAGTTGCCTTTAAATAATACTACGTTAAATGATACTACGAGCTTATTCATTGCCGCTGGTTGTTTTTTTTTGACTTTTTTGATAATGAGTTTTTCAAAAAAATAGTTGTAATTTTTCAAATGAATGTTTTTTTCGATGAATCTTCCAACTCATTTTCTATTCGCAAGCTTGCAGTGTATCACGAGTGATGAGAAGCTACGATTGGCCTCTGTGTTGTAAGTTTCTTTTGATTTGGAAGAGAACATAAAGTTAATACGAGGTATAGAAAGGCCATAGAATAGTTGTTCAGTGTCTTCTCTGTCCTCAGTTTTTAGTAGCAGCTCTGAAGATGAGTCTTTTTAGTGAATGACTATGTTGTAAGTTGTTTTGTTTTGTTTTAGTATGTGGTGATATCCACGGACAATTCTACGACCTAATGAAGCTTTTTGATGTGGGTGGACCCCCAGAGAAGACAAAGTACCTTTTTCTAGGCGATTATGTTGATCGCGGTTATTTTAGTATAGAAGTAAGTTGATATGCATCATGACTCTAATTTGGAAGCTATGGAAACAAGAATCAAATTAATTCCTATCGTACTATGCCATGTATCTGTAAACGGCATGCTAGAAGAATTAATTAGTGGATACAAATAGCTCAGAAATAAATTGAAGTTTAGCTTTCGAAATGCTGGTTGCTAAGGATTCATGTGTTTCAGTGTGTTTTGTACCTGTGGTCTCTCAAAATTTTGTACCCCACAACTCTATTTTTACTCAGAGGCAATCACGAATGTCGCCATTTAACAGAGTACTTCACCTTCAAGCAAGAATGTAAGTAGAATTAATTCGTAATTAATCCTGAGCTTGCAGTGAGTTCCTGCGTTTAAGTCATGATCTTCTAAAAAACCTGGAACTCCTCGACTCGTCTTTACTCTTACGATAAGCAAGGGTGTTGCAACCGGAAACTTAATTTTGATCGCAGAGTTCGCACTTGAAAACGTTACGTGTTTCCACTTGATTTATCATGAACGTAGTGAGTACTCATATAATAGGTCTTGCTGATTTTTTTTTTCAGGAAAAAGTCTTAAATTTTTTCACGCTCAATTTCGGTTTTTCGAGGTTTGACTTGCGATTTCTTTTTAGGTTTTTAAGTTCAGTGCATTGTTATGGTTAAAAGGAAGGCAAACTCCACTATCGAACAGCATAATTGTAAAGGTCAAGAAAAACGTGATCGTCTTCTAATTTCGAAAATGGAAATTAATTATCAGATTTCGCAGCGAAATAAAAATTTAACCAAGTGATCCAGTTTTCTCAAATTGGGTTAATTTAACAAAGAACGGTCCATCATAAATTGTTCTACAAATCCAATGAGCTTTAAGACCATCAATTTTTTTCGAAATTCAAAAGTTGAAAGTTTTTGAAAAAACAAAGCTGTTTTTTTTTCAGTTTCCGTGCGTTCATTGCTCTTTCCAACTGTTAGTTGGCTATGTTTACATTTGCTAGAACAAGTGTCTTGCAATTTTTAACAAGATTTTTTCGCTTAAACAAATTTTCTTACAAATCTTTGCTTTTCTTACTTGCTTTTATTAAACCTTAACAGCTTCCAGGTTCGCTGCCATTAAAGTTCTAGAGGAAAAGTGTCCACCTTTATACCATAAGTGCTGGGGTTTGAGTCCCCGCCGGATCTTGCTTTTTTCCATTAAGTAGGAAATTGGAATTGTATTTTGATAAAGTTATTTTCTGCTCGTTTTATCGGATGGGTTTCCACGTCATGGATTTTTTGTGCGGTAAGAAATTTTTTCAAACAAAATCGATGTTTCGGCTACACTGGTATCTGTTCAAAATTTTTTTTGCTCTTCGTAAGTTTTGTTCGTTTGCTAATTTAATATTCAAATGTTTTTCTTGGCTTGTTTGCCTTGAATAAATTTTTATCGAGACATGCAAAATTTTTGTGTTTCGGGGAAATCTGTTTTTCTTGCCTACTGAAAATTTTCAGCTCTTTTATACAAACGTCTGTCTGATTATTTTTGACGGTTTAGTTCACGCAGAACAGATTTTTTGAATGTTCATTTTTTAACGTTTCTGTCTTGCGGTAAATATCATTTTAAGCGACAAAAAACGAAGTGAAGACATATTTATGGGTTGATAATTCTTCACGATAAGTTTTGTGGTCTTTAACAGGTACTTGAATATGTGCACTTTTTTGCCGGTTTTTTATACTGAAGTTTATCAAGAATAGATCGAAAACTTTTACAAATGATTTTTTCTTCATGAGGGGCTTGAAAGTTGTTGCTGAAAATATCATCCCGGCGACTTGTCTTTCAATTGCTCATTTTGAACGAAAGGCAGTTTACGCGCTTCAATTACAAATGCTAATGGTGCAAAAAAGCGAGAATCAATTGAGATTTCGATAGTGGTCACAGCGGAGTTTAAATACCTATTGTACCAGTTTTCTATAATCGGCTTATAAAGAAAAAAATGTCATTCATAAACGATTGAAATTGCGTTTTTCTAAGTGTAAAATAACGGAGACGATTGTGAATAATGTAGGTCGTGATTTCTTGCTTCCGTTTTAGGAAGAAATCTGAATTTGTTCACCCAAAGTTTGACATAAGTTGTATGAATATGATCTTAAGGAATTGTTTTTCTTGTACATTTTTTCTTCAGTCTATGGATATAAACAAGGGAAAATAATTGAATCCTTACCCTTGCGATTAGTACCCGATTGCAAAACCCTTGCTTATCGCAAGGGTAAGGATTCAATTATTTTCACTTGTTTATATCCATAGACTGAAGAAAAAAAGCTGACTTAGATAGTCTTTTTCCGAAGTAAAAACAACCGAAAATGATGATTCTCAACACTTGCGATACAAAAATGAAGGAGGTGATTATAATCAAATAGAAGAATTGAAAAAAAATTCAAAATTGTTGGTCAATAAAAATTCAGAATTATAAAAAACTGAAGCTAAAAAGCTCAGAAAAACTAAATTCACTATTAGACTAAATAAGAAGCTTCCAAAATGCTAGAAAGAAGGTCATTTCTGCGGAACAAAGCCGACAAAAATAAGCAGACATAACGTTATCTAAACTTTTCAGTTTCCAAAAAAAAACAGATCTCGACTGGTATCGCAATCCTGGCTTTGTTGTCCTAAGCATGGGCATTAAAGCAACTTAGAAGTAAAGTCAACCTTCAAAACAAGTCGGGCTACGGGACCTAAGCCGACAAAAATAAACAGACGAACGATAGTCCTGAAAAGCACAAAAACTCTAGTTTGCAAAAAAAGCGCGGCGCGTTCAGATTCAAACTACAAGTCTTTGCCGTCTCAAGCAGTTATGTTAACTCTAAACAAAATGAGCTGGATGATTGATTGACTTGGCATTTATAATTTCCGAGCGGTAAAAAAGCCGAAAAAACATGCAGAAAACCTTCAAGTCGAAAAAAAATTCTTCAAATTAAAAAAGAAAATTTAGTCTCCTTATCGTAAGAACGCACACAAAAACTGTTTTCGGTTATCGAACGGGGCAAACGAAGCCTTAGTGTCGCTATAACTCAAGGCGAAACCTTTTGAGCCAAAAAAAAATCAGATTTAACATCTCGCGTAGGTTACATTACAACCAGCATAAAAAGCAAATTTCGATTAGGCCGAATATAAAAAGCTGTCATGCTCAAAATCTGTCTTTTGCAACAGAAAAGCGCAGTAGATGAATGATTTCAGGAGATGAGTCCTGTGAGCAAACTTATTAACGGGAAAAAAGTATAGTACCCGATTGCAAAACCCTTGCTTTACTTTTTTCCCGTAAATAAGTTTGTTCACAGGACTCATGTCGTCTGGGATCATCTCTAGTGGCACCTTGTTTCATAATTATTTCAAATTGGGCTGGAGGTAACGAGTACGCCTGGGACCTTTTTCCTTTTTTGCTTCGCTTAAAAACTTAATTCGGCCCAATTTGTTTCGGCCTATATTTTATCGGCTTAGTTACCTAATTTTGGGTCTTTTCAAGGTAAACACAGTATTACGTTCTTCTCCGCACTTTTTAGGTGGGTTGAATTTTTAACACTCGGTTTTTTCAAATTTCTTTTCTGCTAAATTGGTTGACGTTGTTTGATATGGCTTAGTAGCTTCTTTCTCCGTGGTTTGATAAGCGAAAAAGTTTGTGTACCTCTGAGTGTTATGAGGGGATGAGGTACTTAAGAATTTTTGAATAGTTTTAAATTTTAAAAAGAAATAACGGCTTGAAGAGTTTCTGCTCCGATATTTTCTACTTTGACACCACTTGGTTAATTTTGTTCTGATGCTGATTTTGGATTTGATTGTTTGGGCATGTTTTTTTTTACAACTTTCTTCATTCATTTGATTAGATCTAATTGTTTTGCAATTGGTGCAAAGCTCATTTTCGCCTCTAGGTTAAATTTATAGTACCAACTGCGGAAACAAAATATGAGCAGTTTGGTCAAAACTACAGTTCTGACAGAAAAAGTTGTATTTACGAAAAAGTAGTGCCAATCATAAATCTCATTTGAACTTCAAAGAGCTTCAAAGTGATATATTTTTTTGAAAGCTGAAAAGTTTTCAATATTTTTTTCGGTTTCTTTGTTAATTCATTTTTTCAATCACCTGTTGGCTATAATCTTCAAATTTTGAAAGATAAAAATTGTTCAGAAGAAAGCTCAGCGTCCTTGAGTTCATTGACACTTTTTCAACTCACTATTATTAGGCTGTCGATAAGCAAGGGTGTTGCAACCGTGTACAAGACTTTTTCCCGTGAAAAACTTGGTTCACAGGTGTGTTAAATGGTAATTTTTATAGCAGCTGAATTATTAGCATGATTGAAGTGGATGAACTACACTATCTTACCTTGGGTGAACGTTAAGAGTTGTAAATTAATTTTTATCTGTACCAAAATGTTTCATTGTTTAACCACTGTAGATATATTTTGGGCATGTCCTTCTTTCGATTTGATAGTTTCCGACATAAATTATATAGGCTTAGAAGCCACATTTTGCTTCGTTTTTTTTCCGGCCGGATAGGTTTCGGCATCTTATATTTCTGCTAGGGTGTTTTCGGCTTTCTTACCTGTTGGTAAATGTTCATTCGATTGGTGCTTTTTTCATATTTTTGTCCTTGCAAGTTTTTTTTTGATTGATTTCGAGTTTCGTCAATTTCGACTTTTTTTCAATTTCTTTTTTCGACTTTTTTTTTTCAATTTTCGGCGTGCGGCTTTCTTGTTTTGTATCGGAAGTGCTGCGAAGCTCAGCTTCGCCTCTGTGTTTTGAATTCAATCAACTATCCAGCGCATCTGGCGTAGAGCTAATAAATATGCTGCAGATTCAGACGTTAATGCTTGTGGTTCGAATCCGGCTGGGACTTATTTTTTGCAAAAAAGGATTATTCTCTTTGTCGGTTAATGAGCGTGGTTTTATTACGCACGCAATTTTTATGCTCGCAATTAGCATCGTTGGATTGCTACGTAAGGTTGATTTTGATGCAAATTTAACGTTCAGTTGTCTTGATCGGCGTGTTATTTTGTAAAAAAAAAAAAAATTTTATTGCAGTAAATTCAAAAAGATATGAAGCTGTTGATAGATCCAGCTTTTCTCGACACTCACATTTTCATTAAATTTTTTTTGACTTGGCGGATTTGTTTTCAGTTTCTGTCTGCTGTTTTCGTGTGTAATGTTTGTGTTGTATCGCAACGTTCTGTTCTATGGTTGCTGACTTAAATACTGTTGGTTTAGTTTTCGAATTGTGCATACCACCTTTCCTTCACAATGAATAAAGAACCCGGGGAAACTATATGGGCAGTACGTTTTGGTTGAGTTTCAGATTATGGGCTGTCGGCTTCTCTGCCTAATGTTTCGTTTCCTACGAACGTTTCCTGTTTGATTTTGAAGATCGATAAGACAAGCTCCATATTATTGAATGCTCTAAATCAACCACATAAGGACTTTTTTGAAAGTCTACATAAATTTCAAACCTTTGTTTAAAACGTAGTTCAGGCTTTTTTGTTTTGGTTTCCAGGAAGTCTAAAAGTTGTTCAGGCTTAATTTTTTTTCGCGGTTTGACTTTTGATGTCTTTATCAGTTCTGTTCATTTCCTTAGTTAAAGGGAAAGCAAACTCCGCTATCGATGAGTAAAAGTCTAAAGGTCACGGAAAAACGTTATCGACTTCTAATTTTGAAAACGGAAGTTAATTATCGAATTTCCCAGCAAAATGACTTAAACCTATTGATCCGGGTCTCCACGATCGAACAGCAAAAGTATAAAGGTCACGAAAATGTAATCTTAAGTTTCAAAAGTGGAATTTGATAATCGAATTTTCCAGCAAAATATAATTTTGATCCAGTTTTCTTAAATGGGGTTACTTTTATCATAAAATTGTCAATCGTAAATTGTGCTTGAAACTTGAAGAGCTTTTATTGAAAGAGCTTTAATTACTCAAGCGTAGCATGTGTTATAGTATAAACTCTTTTTTTTTTTCAAACTTAAGTGGCAAATATTTTGAAAGTGTTCAGTATGCTAAGGATATTAATACAGACTCTATTGCAAATAGCACTTTAGCTTTAAGGTGTCATGGATCTGCAGCGTTGAGGTAGGGAAGGAAACCTGCAACAAAATAAGAGGGTTCAAACCTGGGCAGGGTCCGATGTTTTTAATGAACTTTTTCGTATACTAGGTAAAATGCGTCCGCTCTATTATTTAAGGGATGTTAGTTGTTAAATTTCTTTTTTTTAACTGATTGATACTGCTAATGCGTCTTAATTGGCTTGCGTCACTTAGCAATTAGGTTGATTTATAATTGGCGTGCGTCGCTTAAGAAAATTTGTAAACTCAAAGTTTTACTCGTTCAGTTTTTCCTAGTAGCGTTATCGGTCATATTTTTGCTTGTGTATGCGATGCAACTTCGCCTCTGGGTATTTTTTTATTGAGAATTTCAACTCAGTTTTTCTTCTGTTTCTTAACGTTCTTTGACTTTAATTTAACGTTAGAAAAAACGTGTGTCGAAAACGTTAGATAATTCTAATCGTTGTATTGCAAAGGTTGGTTGCATCTAGATTTTTCTTATTATCATCTGGAAATGCAAATAAGTATTTTATGATCGTAAGTTTTTAGAATTTCTGGAAAAAAAATAATTTGCTCTTAACACGGAATCCAAAAGTTGATACCGAAAGTTATTGAGCGAGAGTCATTCTTTTGGCGTTACCTGGAACGGAAAATACATGGCCGAAATGATGAAATTATTTTCTGTCCATCTCAAATTGGTGTTACAGAAGCTTCATGTAGTTCGTTGTGTTCGAGTGAGCTGAAAATAACCAAGTTTCGCTCAAGTTGTTTATTTATTCAGTGCAAATGAGAAGTTGTAATTATGTATATAAATGTCAGACCAGGCAAGGGTGCATTGCATAGTATCTTTTAGCTTGAACAACAAACGGCTCTTTTTGCTAGATGTTTATCGTTTTTATTATTATTTCTTTTTTTTTTGGCTACTGTGTTACCTCTTATTTTATACCATCTCGGCACAAACAACACAAGATACACCAGCGCAGCATCATGCAGTTGATCAATAATTTGTGACGCAAGCAACTTATAGCTGAAGGAACGTTAGATGGAACAATAAATGATGCGTTCATAGAGCATAACGTGTCTTCAAGTCGAATAGCTGCAGTGTCTTGCCCATTGTCAGGAAAAATGAGCAAACAATTGTATTTTTTTAAATTTGGGAATCATTTTTGACTGTTTTAATAATATTGCAAATTTGAGCTCTCATTACACAAGCAATTACTTGCGTTATTTATATTTTCTTAATAGCGGGCTAGTAGTGTGGAAATGTAGATGGATAGTTGTTGTTTGTACGGAGAAAAAAGAATGTTCATTTTTGTTTAGATGCCTTGTTCCTTTTCACCTGACCGTTCATTAAGCTCTTCATTATTGGGATTGAAAAAGTTGTCAGTATTTTGCAACGTGGAAAAGCGAAAAGTGCAGTATAATGAATGAATGAATGAATAAATGAATGGATGGATGGTAGAAATACAGGTCTGCTGTGTTTGGAAAAGTGAAGTTATTAGTTGTGGAGGGGGTTTTAGGATAGGCTTTTGTCGGCTAAACATATGGGCCCGTGGGAATATGCAGTTATACATGCCTTGCCTCTGCTTGCCAAAAGCGCAGTAACTCAGCCTTGCTTTACTGCTAAGAAGATACTTTGTTTATCGTGATGAAATGATGCTTTTGAGAAAGTAGAATTAATGCAACATTTAAGCGTCCTGTAAAAAACGGCTGCTATTTTGCACATGGGATATGCATGCACTGAAATCACTTGGTACCTGTGTGGAAAAATATGGGGAAAGAAGTAGGAGAAAATTATGAATTTGAGTAGGTTAAAACTGAAACATGTTTGATCATTTTCCGCGCATTTATTTTAATTCTCGGCAGCTCATCCTTTTCAGCTAAGATGAAAATGGGACAGGTTGAAATTTAAATCAAGTGAAAAATGCAAATGTTACAGAGACTAATTGTGTTTGAGTATCTCGAACTACTTGATTGCATGTCATTGAGGGTTAAGTACGAAATGTGCATTTGCTGCTCTAAATTATGCTGGCAAATCGTTTTTGTTTTCCTTGGAATTTAACGACAATAGTTCAAGTTTCGGTGCAATTTTTTTCAATAATGATCCGTAGCTTAGTTTAGGTCGTGTTTTAGAAAAGAGGTTTTGACCTTATCTTGTTTCGCGCAAATAGAATTGCATTTGTATGCTGTTGATTACTTAGATTAATGTTTTAATTCAATTTTCTTTAATAATACGGTTAATGTTGAACGAATCTAATCTCAGCTGCTATACTCAAAAATAGCTTATGAAAAATCCATATTTTCTACCCCCTAAATAGCTATACTCGGTGTGAAAAGAAACTTGTGTTTTATACGACAAGAAGAGTAGGCTAAGTTAGCTTTTCTGCAACACAACCTAAAACCTAAAACTTCGTGAAATTTGATCTTTCTTTTATTACGCTTTTTTTCCAGGAAAAACCTTAATTTGAATTTGATCAGGGTTAATTTATGTTTGGCTTTCCTTGGCATTTTAAAATCACATTCTAATTAAATTGAACAATTGTGGAAATAGCAATCAAAGTGGAAATGGAGCGAATAATGGAGTTTGATCAAAGAAGGTGGATGTAATTTTTCCAAGTAACTTGTAGTTAAATCCAGAAAGGGACCACCTCATGAAAGATTGGAAAGGTCTTTATTTGAAAATTTTCAGTAATTAAATCATTTTTTCATACTCTTTGAGGTCAATGGTATTTAAAATTTATTATTAACTCTAATTTATACACAAGCAGGCTTGCTTGTGTAATATTACACTGTCAGTCATTTTTTATTCGAGTTTGCATATTTCAACGCAGTCTTTGAGCATTCGAATATTGTGGGACGAAAAGTTACGAATATTGAGGAACGTTTTTTAGTTTTTTGGAGATAGCATCTTTTTATGCAATAACGCGAATAGCAGATTTGCAAGGCTTCTTTATCTTATTTTGTGAATATATATAAATTAATATAAAAATGTTTTTTTTTCGGATGGTTGATTGTCGGCTTTGTTCCCTTGGGTAAGTTTCCATGGAGTCATATATTTTTTCGTTGTGCATTTTCTAGCCAACATAAAAAGAACATCAATAGTTTGAAGCTGTTATGAAACTGATGGAATGCGATTTTTACAAAAAAAACTTGCGTATTTTTGTAT
The DNA here is from genome assembly GCF_963678635.1 of Symsagittifera roscoffensis. Classification (NCBI taxonomy): domain Eukaryota; kingdom Metazoa; phylum Xenacoelomorpha; order Acoela; family Convolutidae; genus Symsagittifera; species Symsagittifera roscoffensis. The sequence continues at coordinate 41,838,472 of NC_087070.1, read as the reverse complement.
GATCTTCTTTTTCATCGCCTTCAAATGGTGAAATCCACTGATTCTTTTAACAATTATCGTTGTAATGCAACTGTAAGGCTTCTTGTGTTAAAGAACTATATCTGTATTTAAAAAGGATAGCCGTTTACTGTGCAAATAGCACAGAATGTTCCGATCATAGTCTTAATCAAAATATATCCAGCTGCACATTAAGGTTAATAGATAGTTCATTGTTTTTGATTTTTTCCTAAATTAGGAAAAGTTGAGAGATAACAAAGAGAATTTAGGAAAAGTTGCTCTTTTGTTGATAGTTTATTTATAGTTTATAAACCAAACATGGGTAGATTCTTATTAGAAATGAGTTTCTGTTATCTATCCTCTACATTTTGTGTATGTGTTTATTTTGATTGAGTTACAAAATTTTTTTTTCAAATTATTGTTTTTTTCTGTGTGCCCAAGTAATTTTTGCTGTTAGTTTTTGTTGGGAAATTTGGAACAACATAAGTCGGTGTCACTTATGCTGTCAAAAAATGATTAATCAGTTTGATGTTGAAACTATTTATCCTCGGGAAAGTACCGATAAACCAGCTTTTCAGTTAGAGAACCGCTGTTGTTCCTGTATATTAATTACATCCTCTTTTGTTTTTTTTCGGGCTTGGTGATGTTGCCTCGCTCACAAGCAAAAAGTACCGTGGTTTTGTTTTTTGAAAGAAAGACAAACTCCACTACCGAATAGCGAAAGTGTAAAGGTTACGAAAAACGTGATCGACTTCTGGTTTTGAAAGTGATTTAATTGTTAAGATTTCCCAGCGGAATAAAATCTTAGTCTAGTGATCCAGTTTCTATCAAATTGAGTTAATTTTATCAGAAAAGTGTCAATCTTAAATTGTTCGTGAAATTCAAAGAGTGTTCATATTTTTTTTACTTTGAAATTCTTAAGTTGAAGTTTCTTTAAAAAAAATAGTTTTGTTTGTTTCCTTTCGCTCATTGACTCTTTTGCAACTGTCTGTTGTCTGTTTTTATATATAAAATTGTATTAATTCGGCTCCATTGTCATTGGATGTAACCGGGTTTTCTTTTGTTGATGCTTTTGATCTAGCAATTTTGGAAGATAGAAGCGACTAAACTGTTGAAATGATGGATTAGGTTCCTGTTGGTGTTTTCTATGTAAGTTAATGCGAGCCTACTACTCCGTGACCCTGCACCTAATGCCAAGTGGCCATCTGTTTTTGTGCTTGACTATGACCGTGTTGTACCAATTGGAAGATTAAAGTGAAGCTTTAACGACAGTCGAATGGATTTATTGTAAGCCCCTCTTCCCTGTTTATTGAGACTGTTTGCAAGCACTACAAAGAGACCAATTGGCAAAAAGTGTAACTCCGTGTCCTTTTTCTCAGTACTCTTTTTTATCCCACCCGCGAAGTGAAGCGAAAACTACAAAAGGGAGAAGACGCAATTGAAATTGAAGTGCATTCTATCGCACATATATTTGAAAAAAGTGTCTACAGCATCTCGTTCAAAATTTGATGTAACAAAGACTTTAACCTAAAAGAGGGCACCAATGGTAAAAGAGTTTTTTTTCTGTCAGATAGCATAGAGCTTCAAGCTATTGATCCAAAACACTTGCTTGAAATTAAATGTGTTGAAACAAGAAGTTTGAAAATAACAACACCTGTCAGGTTGTAACTTGTTTTAAAAAATTATAGTAGCATTTGACAGACTTTTTCGTTTCTGCTGTTTCTGACATCGATCAAATGGTCAATTTAAGTTAGTTGAGTGTTGACCAGAAGTAAATCACCGCTATTTGGTCAAGCCAGCAACACAGCAGCCTACTATACCACAACTGGAGTGCAAAGAAAAGAAAGACCTCCTCCTATTCGAATGGAATCTATTCTGTCTATGCTATAAAAGAGACATGCTGTATTGCATTGCATTCTGTCCCTCCTCCTTTTCCCCATTTTTATATTCATAGAAGGCAGAGATGATGGAAAGAAGCTGGGAAATGAGTTTCTAATTTAAGTCAGAACATGTAAACACTACTTCACTGAAATGTTATACACTTAAGCAGGGGCGGATTTGAGAAGAGGGCGCCCCTAACCCTTCCCAAAAAACAGGGTGTTTTGGTGAAAACTTTCCAAACAGTGTTCAAAAATAACAAAAATGACTTGAAACAAATGCCTGCGGCGCAGAAAATTTTGTTAAATAAGGTCTTCTGGGATCACTCTTGAAAATCAATTTAGTCGTCGGTTCTGGGTGCCTCTCGTTTGATGTGATGTTTGTTTCTCTAGTATGACAAATTGTCATAACCATAACTGCGTGTTCTTAATTCGATAAAGGTCTTGGTACCAAAAACTACAGAATTAGGGGAAAAATATAGAATTATTATGCTTCTTTTGACCAAATTATTGATGATGAAAGGACTGAGGTAATTTTTGATGTTGTTTCCACTTGCGAGAGCAAGTGACTTGTAATCGGCAACTAGACTTTTTTCCGTACACGACTTTTCAAACAGTTTTTGCTCGTGAAAGTTGAACTAACTGCATGCATTTTTACTGACTGCATGCATTTTTTACAACGTACAAGCTGACATCCTTTAGTTAAACTACCTCCCAGATCATTTTCGGCAGTATTTGTTTTTTCAAGTGTATTTAGTCCAGACTCGCATGTAGGCGTATTTCAGACTCTCATATAGATCGGGTTTCTTTTCCGTTTTTTTTCTTCAGGAAAAGCCTTAAAATTTGTTCAGGCTCTTATTTTCTTTAACTCTTTTGATTTCTTTCTAATATCAGTTCGTTTCCTTTGTTAAAAGGAAAGCAAACTCCACTATCGAATAGCAAAAGTGTATAGGTCACAAAAAACTTGATTGTTTTCTTAATTCGAAAATGGATTTAAATGTTCAGATTTCCCAGCGAAATAAAAACTTTAATAATTGATTCAGTTTGCTCAAATTTGGTCAGTTTTATCAAAAAAAGTGCCAATCATAAAGTATTCTAGAAATTCAAAGAGTTTTAAGGACATATATTTGTTTGTTGAAATTCAAATTTCAGTTAGTTCTTTGTAAAAGGAAGTCAAACTCAAGTATCGAATAGTTAAAGTAAGTGTCCATGTCACGAAAAACGTGATCGACTTTTAGTTTTAAAGATGACTTTAATTTTCAGATAAGCTGCTTATTGATCCAGTTTTCTCAAGATGGGTTAATTGTTTCAAAAAGTGACAATCAAATTGTCAATTTGTTCTAGAAATCCAAAGATTCAAAGAGCTTAAGGTTATCTTGTTTTTGCTTTGAAATTCGAAAATTGAGATTTAGAAAAAAACAAGTCATTTGTGTTCATTGACCATTTTCCAACTGTCTCTTGGCTATGTTTTCGAATGTGTGGTTTTTGTCCTTATTTCTGTTTGCTCCTTTTCCGTTTTTTCTTCCAAATGCTTTTTCTCTTATGTGGTACGCTTTTCAAGCAGATTCTTTCTATTGCCTGGATTTTTTCGAAGTGTTTTTTCTACAATCGAAAGTTGTTCCGTAGTTAGTAAATTCCTTATTTTGAATAATATATTTTTTGCAATTTTGTTTGGTTAAATGGGATCAGCAAATGTTTTATTAGCTTATAATGCGTAGATTCAAGGGTTTTTTTTAAATGCTTTCGTGTTTTTCAGGAGGTATGGGCTGTAAATAGCTTTGAATTTTTTAAGACAACAGTTTCGTTTTCGGCTGAACGATAGTCGACCATATTTTTGCCACCAAAGTTGCCCCTCAGTCATTGATTCTCAATGCTTAAGGCTGTTTTTGAACATCATCCGAGACAAAGGTAAGACTTTTTTTTGACATATTTCAAGTAATTTTTTCAGCTTTATTTTTGAAAGTCGATTTTTCTTCTGAACAATATCGTGTAATGCAATATTTTGATTGTATAGCAAAATTCGCGAAGCCCCGCGTCAACTCTCTTTGAATTTTTGATTCAAACAGTTATCACTTAATTAATATTCGTTCTATAGTTTGCAGTTTTTTAAAAATATTTCTTGTTCGGTTAAACGGGTTTGCTGATATTAAATCGGATTAGTCAATTTATGATGCATAGTTCTAAGGCTATTTTAATGCTTCGGCCTGTTTAAGTATGGATGGGTCATAAAAATTTTTGATTGTTACACATGCGGAGCGTGTATGGTATTTTTGCGGCAACCACATTTTTTCAACTCAAGTCGCAGATCATTTCGTGGCATTTTTTGCTAGATTTTATTTGGTTAACTACTGCTTCATAGCATTTAGTATCTGTGACAGGTTTGTTGCTGGTTATTTCCCTGTGTGCGTAGATTTTCAGCTTGTTTCCACCGGGCTTTTTACGACTTTCGGAAATTTCAGTAGGAGGGAATTTTGACGTCTTTTTTTTCTGCATTATTTTCTTTTTCTCGGAAACTACCATGACAAATCTATTAAGAAATTTATCAGAAGCACTTGTTTTAGGTTTATCCCCTGCATAAGTTACTATGCCCTGATTTGGTAGAAAAAGTTTCGGCCTTATTCAATGTCCAAAGTTTAACATTTTGACCGTTTTTGGAGTCTTTTTTCCTTTTTTCAAAAAGTTTCTGCCGAATCTGAGGTCAAAGTATTAATTGAAAGAAAATAACTACCGTCTTCGCTACACAACTGATTTCGTCCTTATTTTTTTCATCAAAAAATAATCGTCTTCAAATAATCTTCGTATTGTGCTTGTTTTCTGGAAGCTTTGTGACTTGTTAACTTTTTGTTCGGCCCAATTTCGCCACAGTTTCCGTTCGCTATTTGGTTCTCAATGTTTATTAAATTCGTTCATAAACATCATACGAGGAATGCAATTTTTTATTTAATCAAAATGAACATCATCCGAGGTATGATTTTTTTTGCAGATAAAGTTCTTCCGACTTTTCAACTATTTTTTTCAGCTTAATTTTTTTCTATTCTATATCTTGTAATGCAATGTTTTCAATTGTGTCGCAAGTGTTGCGAAATTTTGATTCGCTTCTGTATTTAATTTTGCTCTCGATACCTTTGGTCCAAAATTATTTTCTTAGTGACGCTCCATTATCTCTGCCAACAAACCCGGAGTTGGCGAAAAAAGCAGTTTTTTAAAGTTAATTTAAACAACTTTTTAAGCAAGTTGGTTATTGAGGTTTTGTGTTTTTTTTAGGTGTGATCGGTTTTCAAGTGAAATAGTACTTATGAATGTCGATTGTTTTTTCAGTGTTGGTTAAGGAAGTGAATTTTTCCAGATCTTGCTTGTTTTTTTTTTCACTAAAGTGTCTTTGAACTTGTATAATTTGTTTTACGAAATAAGAGCGATTTGACTTTTGATTCTAGTTAGTTTGTACGCTTGCAATTTGCAAATATTGTCAAATCGGAATATTTACTTTTTTTCAGGTTCTCAACTAGTTTCACTAAATTATTTGAAACCTAGGTGTTAATTAAGTCAGAAATATGGAGTAAATCCACACATGAAAGGCAATTGAGTGCGAAAACAAAGTTCTGTTGTTCAAATCCGGCCATGACCAGTTTTTTGTATACGAAAAGTTTTCGTGTGACAAAATGTGCAACTGAGTTTCGTTTGCTTATATTTTCTCCGCCTGTTGCCACAGCAAGGAAATTGCTTATGGTTTAAGCTTTTCTTAGTATAAATATATTTTTTTCTTATATATTCCGGTAATGAGCAAGTTGTTGCTTTCTAAACAACGTTGCTGAAAATTTCCATGATCTTTAGTTTTTCGTATATTTAAAAAATTGCAGCTTTTTTGTTTTTCAAGAGCCGTTCAGGCTCTTATTTAAATTATGATTCTTTCGTTTTTTCTGTTCATTTCCTTGGTTAAAAGGAATGCAAGCTCCATTATCGAGCAGCAAAAGAGTAAAGGTCACGCAAATCGTTATCGACGTCTAATTTTGAAAATGGAATATAATTATCAGATTTTCCTGCGAATAAAAAAAATTACAAATCGATCCATTTTTTTCAACGCGTTCATTTCATCGAAGAAGCCAACAAAAAAATAGATTTAGAAATTCAAAGAGCTTAAAATGAGAATTCGAATTGAAAATTAAAGCAAATTTTTATCATGGTTGTAGATATATACTCTTTCAGTTTTTAAGAGTCGATTATTGTAGTTCAGGCTCTTATTTAGGTGGTGATGATTTCTTGTATTTTTTGTTCAGGAAAAGGCTTAGAATTTGTTCATGTTCAAATTATTTTTTCGCTGTTTGACTTTTGGTTTCGTTTCAATTTCGTTCGTTTCCTTTGTTGAAAGGAAGGCAAACTCCACTATCGAAGAGGGAAAGTAACAAGGTCACAAAAAACGTGATCGACTTCTAGTTTAAAGATGATGTTAATTTTCAAATTTAGCTACTTATTGATTCAGATTTCTCAAAATAGGTTTATTATCAAAAAACTGTCGATCAAATCGGCAATTTGTTCTACAAGTTCAAAGATTCAAAGAGCTTTAAGGGTATCTATTTTTTTTGAAATTAGAAAGTTCCGATTTTTCCGAAAAAAAAACAGGCAGTATTTTTTCCTGTTTACTGGCGTTCATGGACTCTTTTTCAACCGTCCGTTGGCTATGTTTTCGATCTACAGGTATGTTTGGCTAGAAGGGTGTCTGCTTGTCTTATATTGGCTTAGTTGCTTGCCTATTGGGTCGTTTTCAGTGCGAATTGTTATTTCATGGTAATACACTTTAATTCTAAAATAGGTTTGATTCAAACTTTATAGTGTCTACCTTAAAATTGTCGGCTTAGTTACAGCTCGTAAGTTCAAGCCAAAAATAAGTTTAACGGCTTGGCTTATTATGATTTCTTATAAATCTTTTCGATTTTATACGACTTAGTTCATTTACCATGAACTTAGTCGTAAGATTACCAGATGCTCGTTGATGGTCAGTCAGTCCAGCAAAGTTAATTGTCTGTATATTGGTCTCTTCTCGCCTATTAATGCAACGCTATTTTAACTGTCGTCAACCCGGGTCTCTTTTGAAAGCTTCCGTTCTCTGGTTTGCAAGGAGTTGAGACTATTTTTAGTTAATTTGGTAATGGGGTGCACTACAATGCCACTGATAGTGTATGCCATTGATTGTTAGCTCGAGGCTCCAATGAAGTTCTTTTCATGTTGAGAGGAGGCCTCATTTCTCTGCTGCTGTCTTGAGTATTTGCACAGTGCTCGAGGGAATAGAGCAAGATCAAATGTGGGGAGATGTTTTTAAAGGATAACTAGAAGAAAGTCAAGTCAGGCTGTGGCTATCTCAATCATGACTGGGACTGGTGATGAAATAAATGATGCTCCTCTATGAAATAATCCTGTGAACTGAGATAGGTGTTCAGTGCTAACTCCTTAATGCAGTATACAAAGAGTAAATCTCATAGAGGTCATTAGTATTCAATCTAAACACATGGCCGACTATTAAGATGATAAATGTCACATGGCCGACTATTAAGATGATAAATGTCAACTTTGATAAAGTCTTTCATGTTTCTTTTCATTGACGTATTCGTGCTTTTCCCAATAGCAATGCGCTTTTGCTGCTAATAACTTGAGCACTGGGAAAGTTTACTGGAGAGAATGATAATATGAATAAATTTGTTTCAAGTTGTGCAATAATCCAACAATAAAGAAAACTTATGATTGAAAGAGCACCAACTTGAGCAATCGCAGAAGGTAAAAACAGAACAAGTAATTTAAGCTTTTTCAGCTGTTTCGAGCTGTTTCAATTCCAAATTTTTTATTCATGGGTGGAGGAATCCTCTATGGCAACAGCGGGTTTGAAATCGTTTTGTAGGTTAACGAGTTTGACGTCCAAACTCTCCTCCATAACGACCCTAGAAACTCTTTAGGTTCTTTGTAATATTATGATCACCAATTTGCGGGTTTTTTTTTGTCGCGTGCTCTCCCCAACCCCCTCTCCTCCCTCTCGCTATTAAAATTTTAATGGTGAAGGTTTTTTGAAACAAATTTGAATGGGTGAAATAATTGAATTGTACAAACGGGCTAAAATTGTAAGACGGGGTGTTCCCCTCCCTTTAACTGGTATTGTTTTTATTAAGTCAATGAACAATTCGAAATTAATGCCTAATTAGTCTCGCAACTGAAGCATCAAATCAAATTGTACCGTTTTGAAGTTGCTAATAACTACTAACCGTATGAAGCAACCGTAGTTCTAATAAACTTTTTTCTAGGTAAAATCAAATTCACAGAGGCTGTCTATGACGCGTGTATGGAGGCGTTTGACTGTTTACCTCTATCAGCTTTGATGAACGGCCAGTTCCTGTGCGTGCATGGAGGCTTATCACCAGAAATCCACACCCTCGACGATATCAGAAAGGTAAGAGATCCAAGTTCTCATTACTACTAAGCTAATATATCATTCGAAGGTAGATACTGTGCTAATACTGTAGTCGCTGATTTTAGTAGTTTGCATATCGGATAGTTTTTAAGAGTAATTAATGCAGTGAAAGACTTATACAAGTCTTGGTGATTTTTTTTTGTTTTTTATTTAGGGAAAAAACCTTAAAATGCTCTAAAAACTACAGATATGCATTCATAAATATTAGTGCATTTATGAATGCTTTAGGTATATTTGCACTTTTTGAGTTCAATTGAATTTCATCTGCTGAAAGTTACGTAAATAGCACTCTCCAAATACGAACGTGGAAATGGCGCGAAAAAGCGTGAACAATTTAGTTTCGAAAGTGGAATTTATTTTTTAGGTTTCCAGTGGAATAAAAACTTTGCCTATTGATCCAGTTTTCTCAAATTCGGTCAATATTATCAAAAAAGCGCCATCTTAAATTGTTCTAGAAATTCAGAGCTTAAAGGGCATCTATTTTTTTCTTTGAAATTCGAAAGTTATGATTTTTGAGCAAAGTCAGTGTTTTTTGTTTACTTGGGTTCATTTCTTTTTTCTACCAATCGAAGGAAGTGTGGTTTGGAAGTGCATAGTTACGTCATTAACTTTCAATATATTAGAAGCGAGGTGAACTTTTCATTGACCGATGTTTTCTTTCCCTCTTATTCGCCAGTAATTTTAACAACTTAAGTCGCAAATAAAAATGCTCATTATTTGATGGCGACTTTGTATTTATATATGTGGGTAACTTTTGCTCCATGGTTAACGATTGTTCCTGTTTGATAAAAACAATATTTGGTGTTTAATTTTTTGAGACGCTTTTTGAAATTTTTCGATTAAAAAAAATGTTTTTCTCGAACTTCTTGACCGATTTTGAAAAAAAAATGGAGAGACGGGTTTCTCTTCCTGTGTGCCTGGATATTCAGCTCTCGTTTATTTTTACTTCACCGGGCGTTTTACTTGCTTCGAAAATTTCAGTGGGGGATTTTTCTGATTAATATTTCCTCTGAAACTACTATGACAAATCTGAGTGCAAAGGTTCAATCGAAATAGCGTTTTCTGGAGATTTCATCTCAAAAGCTGCTACGCCCTATTGTCGATAGAAAAAGAATTTAAGGAAATGTCCATATTTTGACCCTTTTTTGTATTTTTTTTGCACCTTCGCCTCTGTATCGTGTTTTCTAAAGTAGTATTCACTATTGTTCTGTTGAGCTTCCTACATTGCATTGGAATTGCCTAATATATGATTTGTTCTGAAATAATTTATAAGTGATTGGTAGAAATTGTGTTCACAGCTAATATGTAGATTCGTATCATCATTACAAACTTCTTTATTCAAGAAGTGAGATGAGTTTTTTAAAACTCGTGATGATAATTATTAACAGTTGTTCTACTTTATTTGGTAATTGGAATCTTGATCCCGAGGTTCTGTTTGAATTCTCGCTTATGATGTTTCCTAAAATAGAATTGGTTGATTGTGTGCTGAGCTTTCTTGCTCAACTGAAATCAGTTATGTACATTGAAACGAAATAGTGCATGGTTTAAAGTTTTTAAATTTGAAACCTGCTGAAGGAAATACACTTTTCAGCTGAAAAGCTGTGGAATTGAAACTTCCTTAAAATACGCGATGTCCGAGAAGCGCGCTTTTTCAGAATTCTTACTAATGATGTTTGCTAAATAAATTCTGGCGAATTGTTTGAGTGCTTATTTTTCTTGTTCAAACTAATACAGTAAAATACTATGAAGAAAATCTTTCTTGAATTAGCTATGACCAAGTAGAAGTGCGCTTGGTACCGGTGGGTTGTGGAATTGAACCTTTTTCAAAACGATAGAGCTTCTTGACTTTCGTAAATCGTGGTCCTATTTAATTGACAACTATTTTCGAATTTATTAAATGAAAATCACCCGGATTTGATTGTTTCTAACCAAATATTGGCTAATTGCCTGCTGACCTTTCTTGTAGATAAAATCAGCTATGTATAGCGAGATAACTTAGGGCATGATTTTTAGTTCCTGATATACGTCTTGATTTAAAGTGAACTGTAGGAAGTGCGCTTCGCAGCTGATAAGTTGTGGATTTGAATCTTCCTTAAAATGATAAATGTCCGAGAAACGAGTTAGCTTGATTAACTCGTGGTGATATTTCATTGACAACCATTTTTGAGTTTGTATCATGGAATCTGATCCCGAGATTCTTCATGAGTTTTCGGTAATGGTGTTTCCTTTAGTGTTATTGGCTAATTGTTTGTTGTTTTTTCTTTTTTAACTTAATTAAAATAGCCACAAATTGAAAAGAGCTACTTCAGGAGAGCTATAAAATGATACATGGCTCTCTTGAATTAGTTCTCAGGTCAGCTCTAGGAAGTGCGCTTCGCAGCTGATAAGTTGTGGATTTGAATCTTCCTTAAAATAATTAATGTCCGAGAAACGAGTTGGCTTGATTAACTCGTGGTGATATTTCATTGACAACTTTTTAGAATTGGTAAAATGGAATCTGATCTCAAAATTTTTCTAGATTTTTCGGTAATGATGTTTCTTTTAGTATTATAGGCTAATTGTTTATTGTTTTTTCTTTTTTAACTTAAAACAGCTGCCAAAAATTGAAAAAAGCTACTTCAGGAGAGCTATAAAATGATATATGGCTCTCTTGAAGTAGTTCTAAAGTCAGCTCTAGGAAGTGCGCTTCGCAGCTGATAAGTTGTGGATTTGAATCTTCCTTAAAATAATTAATGTCCGAGAAACGAGTTGGCTTGATTAACTCGTGGTGATATTTCATTGACAACGTTTTAGAATTGGTAAAATGGAATCTGATCTCAAAATTTTTCTAGATTTTTCGGTAATGATGTTTCCTTTAGTGTTATTGGCTAATTGTTTGTTGTTTTTTCTTTTTTAACTTAATTAAAATAGCCAAAAATTGAAAAGAGCTACTTCAGGAGAGCTATAAAATGATACATGGCTCTCTTGAATTAGTTCTAAGGTCAGCTCTAGGAAGTGCGCTTCGCAGCTGATAAGTTGTGGATTTGAATCTTCCTTAAAATAATTAATGTCCGAGAAACGAGTTGGCTTGATTAACTCGTGGTGATATTTCATTGACAACTTTTTAGAATTGGTTAAATGGAATCTGATCTCAAAATTTTTCTAGATTTTCCGGTAATGATGTTTCTTTTAGTATTATAGGCTAATTGTTTATTGTTTTTTCTTTTTAAACTTAAAACAGCTGCCAAAAATTGAAAAAAGCTACTTCAGAAGAGCTATAAAATGATATATGGCTCTCTTGAAGCAGTTCTAAAGTCAGCTCTAGGAAGTGCGCTTCGCAGCTGATAAGTTGTGGATTTGAATATTCCTTAAAATAATTAATGTCCGAGAAACGAGTTGGCTTGATTAACTCGTGGTGATATTTCATTGACAACTTTTTAGAATTGGTAAAATGGAATCTGATCTCAAAATTTTTCTAGATTTTTCGGTAATGATGTTTCTTTTAGTATTATAGGCTAATTGTTTATTGTTTTTTCTTTTTTAACTTAAAACAGCTGCCAAAAATTGAAAAAAGCTACTTCAGGAGAGCTATAAAATGATATATGGTTCTCTTGAAGTAGTTCTAAAGTCAGCTCTAGGAAGTGCGCTTCGCAGCTGATAAGTTGTGGATTTGAATCTTCCTTAAAATAATTAATGTCCGAGAAACGAGTTGGCTTGATTAACTCGTGGTGATATTTCATTGACAACGTTTTAGAATTGGTGAAATGGAATCTGATCTCAAAATTTTTCTAGATTTTTCGGTAATGATGTTTCCTTTAGTGTTGTTGGCTAATTGTTTGTTGTTTTTTCTTTTTTAACTTAATTAAAATAGCCAAAAATTGAAAAGAGCTACTTCAGGAGAGCTATAAAATGATACATGGCTCTCTTGAATTAGTTCTAAGGTCAGCTCTAGGAAGTGCGCTTCGCAGCTGATAAGTTGTGGATTTGAATCTTCCTTAAAATAATTAATGTCCGAGAAACGAGTTGGCTTGATTAACTCGTGGTGATATTTCATTGACAACTTTTTAGAATTGGTTAAATGGAATCTGATCTCAAAATTTTTCTTGATTTTTCGGTAATGATGTTTCTTTTAGTATTATAGGCTAATTGTTTATTGTTTTTTCTTTTTTAACTTAAAACAGCTGCCAAAAATTGAAAAAAGCTACTTCAGGAGAGCTATAAAATGATATATGGCTCTCTTGAAGCAGTTCTAAAGTCAGCTCTAGGAAGTGCGCTTCGCAGCTGATAAGTTGTGGATTTGAATATTCCTTAAAATAATTAATGTCCGAGAAACGAGTTGGCTTGATTAACTCGTGGTGATATTTCATTGACAACTTTTTAGAATTGGTAAAATGGAATCTGATCTCAAAATTTTTCTAGATTTTTTGGTAATGATGTTTCTTTTAGTATTATAGGCTAATTGTTTATTGTTTTTTCTTTTTAAACTTAAAACAGCTGCCAAAAATTGAAAAAAGCTACTTCAGGAGAGCTATAAAATGATATATGGTTCTCTTGAAGTAGTTCTAAAGTCAGCTCTAGGAAGTGCGCTTCGCAGCTGATAAGTTGTGGATTTGAATCTTCCTTAAAATAATTAATGTCCGAGAAACGAGTTGGCTTGATTAACTCGTGGTGATATTTCATTGACAACGTTTTAGAATTGGTAAAATGGAATCTGATCTCAAAATTTTTCTAGATTTTTCGGTAATGATGTTTCCTTTAGTGTTATTGGCTAATTGTTTGTTGTTTTTTCTTTTTTAACTTAATTAAAATAGCCAAAAATTGAAAAGAGCTACTTCAGGAGAGCTATAAAATGATACATGGCTCTCTTGAATTAGTTCTAAGGTCAGCTCTAGGAAGTGCGCTTCGCAGCTGATAAGTTGTGGATTTGAATCTTCCTTAAAATAATTAATGTCCGAGAAACGAGTTGGCTTGATTAACTCGTGGTGATATTTCATTGACAACTTTTTAGAATTGGTTAAATGGAATCTGATCTCAAAATTTTTCTTGATTTTTTGGTAATGATGTTTCTTTTAGTATTATAGGCTAATTGTTTATTGTTTTTTCTTTTTTAACTTAAAACAGCTGCCAAAAATTGAAAAAAGCTACTTCAGGAGAGCTATAAAATGATATATGGCTCTCTTGAAGCAGTTCTAAAGTCAACTCTAGGAAGTGCGCTTCGCAGCTGATAAGTTGTGGATTTGAATATTCCTTAAAATAATTAATGTCCGAGAAACGAGTTGGCTTGATTAACTCGTGGTGATATTTCATTGACAACTTTTTAGAATTGGTAAAATGGAATCTGATCTCAAAATTTTTCTAGATTTTTCGGTAATGATGTTTCTTTTAGTATTATAGGCTAATTGTTTATTGTTTTTTCTTTTTTAACTTAAAACAGCTGCCAAAAATTGAAAAAAGCTACTTCAGGAGAGCTATAAAATGATATATGGTTCTCTTGAAGTAGTTCTAAAGTCAGCTCTAGGAAGTGCGCTTCGCAGCTGATAAGTTGTGGATTTGAATCTTCCTTAAAATAATTAATGTCCGAGAAACGAGTTGGCTTGATTAACTCGTGGTGATATTTCATTGACAACGTTTTAGAATTGGTAAAATGGAATCTGATCTCAAAATTTTTCTAGATTTTTCGGTAATGATGTTTCCTTTAGTGTTATTGGCTAATTGTTTGTTGTTTTTTCTTTTTTAACTTAATTAAAATAGCCAAAAATTGAAAAGAGCTACTTCAGGAGAGCTATAAAATGATACATGGCTCTCTTGAATTAGTTCTAAGGTCAGCTCTAGGAAGTGCGCTTCGCAGCTGATAAGTTGTGGATTTGAATCTTCCTTAAAATAATTAATGTCCGAGAAACGAGTTGGCTTGATTAACTCGTGGTGATATTTCATTGACAACTTTTTAGAATTGGTTAAATGGAATCTGATCTCAAAATTTTTCTTGATTTTTCGGTAATGATGTTTCTTTTAGTATTATAGGCTAATTGTTTATTGTTTTTTCTTTTTTAACTTAAAACAGCTGCCAAAAATTGAAAAAAGCTACTTCAGGAGAGCTATAAAATGATATATGGATCTCTTGAAGCAGTCCTAAAGTCAGCTCTAGGAAGTGCGCTTCGCAGCTGATAAGTTGTGGATTTGAATATTCCTTAAAATAATTAATGTCCGAGAAACGAGTTGGCTTGATTAACTCGTGGTGATATTTCATTGACAACTTTTTAGAATTGGTAAAATGGAATGTGATCCCAAAATTTTTCTAGGTTTATCGGTAATTATGTTTCTTTTAGTATTATAGGCTAATTTTTTGTTGTTTTTTTTAAACTTAAAACAGCTGCCAAAAATTGAAGAGAGCTACTTCAGGAGAGCTATAAAATGATATATGGCTCTTGAAGTAGTTCTAAGGTCAGCTTTAGGAAGTGCGCTTCGCAGCTGATAAGTTGTGGATTTGAATCTTCCTGAAAATGATCAATGTCCGAGAAGCGAGTTGCCATGGTTAACTCGTGGTGATTTTACATTGACAACTTTTTCATAAAAAATGTAAACTGAATCGGATCACAAGATTTTTCTAGAATACTTGCTCATGATGTTTTCTATGATAGTATGGCTGTTTCTATGGAACTTTATCGTTCAAAATAATTCAGTCTTGTACACTGAAAAAGGTATAGCGAGGTTATAATTTTCCTGAAATAGTTCTAAATTCTCTGTAGTAAGTGCGCTTCGCAACTGTTGCTAGGTGCCTTGATTAACTTGTAGTGATATTTCATTGACAACTTAAGAAAGTTCATATATTGACTCCGATCCCAAGATTATAATGAACGACTGAAATAAAATGACCGACCGACGCAACATTTTTTCTTGTACGCTTGTTTCAAGTACTAAAACATACTACAACAAGAATCACGACTTCGCAAGTAGCGCAGTTTTTTCCGACCATATACATAAAAAATATACGTGTGTTTTCAAATTACTGTCGTTTTTTTCTGCGTGGAGAGATAAATTCATCTAACGAAAGTCCAGAAATTAAGTATGTTCAAGAAACGCAGTAAAATTGGCGAATCAAGATACAGTTTTAGGCGGAAAAAGGTAGATAAGCAAAGCAAAAAACTTGAAAAATGTCAGTTTTTTTTTTCATTTCCAAAACGGAGCTACCAAACTTGAACTTATTTCCAAAGGATGGAAAATATTTTTGCGCTATGGAAATCAAATTTTAACACCTTAGCCTTCTATACACAGCCAGCTCGCTCGCTTTACTCGCTCGAAATTCTACTGGAGCTCTTGACGTAGTTTTTCTGGACTCTGTGAATCGCGGCTGAAAGGGCTCTAATATGATATCACTCCAACCATCCGATGATTAATTGTGTTAATTGCCTTTAGTTAAAAAACAAATGAGCTGCTCGCACTCAACTCATTTGATCAAAAGTTATTCTATAAAATTCAAAAATTTCAAACACGTTTTTTTCGACAGTGAATTTTTTTTTTGGATTTCAAGGTTTTTAGAATCATGACTGAAAGGGCTTTAGTTTGATATATCACTCGACCCATTCCGATTTATATTCGTGGTACCTGATTTTGCGTGGAAACTAAAACAAACCCGAATACAAAGCTCCTCCCCATTTTTCAATGGTCGGAACAACAACGAAAAATCAAAATCAACTATTTCTTAGAAAATCAGCAAGGCCTATATAAGAGCTTTCACTACTTTGAAACAAAATCCTGTTTCAAAACTAGAAGTGAATCGCCTTTTTCGTGACCATGACATTTTGCCGCTTCCAAACTGGTTTTCCTGGATTAAAACTAAAGGTTTTTACTACTCACTTTTCTCGTTAAAGTTTCACAAAATTTCCAAACAGTTTTCTTTGTCAACACTAGGAAAGTTTTTCCTATGACAACTGAAAGGGCTTTAATTTGATATATCATACGAAACATTCCGATGATTATTCGTGGTGCCTGTTTTTTTGGATAACAAAAAAGAAAAAACCTGAAACACTTGTATTCAAAGTTCTTCCCCATTTTTACACCCTCGAGCGTTAGTGTATTAGTGCGAACTTTCTTTTTTTTTCTTATGTAACTCGCAAATAAAAGTGTTCGTTTGGTTGCACTTTTGCTTTAATCACGATCTGTAGAATTTGAAATTTCATAGCATCTGTTTCGTGGTTGAGTGATAGTGTGTTTGACTCAAAATCTCGGTCGATTTTTTACCTCACGTAGACGATTTTTTACCTATTCGAGGCTTATTTCTTTTTTTAATTGCACTTTATAGAGCTGACTTTGTCGTGTTCTCGCTATTGTTTGTGAATCGTAGCTTCGCCTCTGTGTCAATGGTTAGAACGATAAGCCTAACTAATTTGAAGCTTAACTAAATTTTTGGCACTTTCGTAGTAATTCAAGATGTTGCCTGGACGATTAGTCATTTATTGTTTGTTTTAGTTGGACCGCTTCAAGGAGCCTCCTGCATTCGGCCCGATGTGCGACCTTCTTTGGTCAGATCCCCTAGAAGACTTCGGAAACGAGAAAACCTCTGAACACTTCACACATAACTCAGTGCGAGGATGCTCCTATTTTTACAGGTAATTAAGCTTATCTTTTTAAGGTCAATTGAAATTCATCTGCTGAAAGTTACTTAAATAACACCCTCCAAATACGAACGGGGAAATTGCGTTAAAAGTTTCAGTTTTGAAAGTGGAATTTAATTTTACGATTTTCAGTGGAATAAAAACTTAACCTATTGATCCAGTTTTCTCAAGTTGGGTTAAGGATATCAAAAACGCGCCAATCAGAAACTGTTCTAGAAACTCAAATGCATCTGTTTTTTTCTTTCAAATTCTAATGTTGAAATTTTTTCAACTAAGCCAGTGTTTTTTGTTTGCTTGCGTTAATTACTCTCTTCCAACTGTCAGTTGGCCATCTTTTTTTGTTAAGAAGTTTTGGTAAGAATTTTTTTGTGTTTCAGTTATAGCGCGACATGCGAGTTCCTTCAGAACAACAACCTGCTATCAATCATCCGTGCTCACGAGGCCCAGGATGCAGGGTGAGTCATCTGCAACTGCAACTGATCTGAAACTATTCATCGCCTAGAATTGGATGACTCAAACTAATGCTATTGGGTTTCAACATTCGCAACAATCAATTTAACATAGGACAATTGCTTATGGTATTCAATTTTTCTGTCCACCAATTTAACCAGCATTGGTTTTTCTATGAGACCATTGAACGTGAATATTTAACTTAAATATAGGGGTTCTACATTGTAATACAGTGTCATTCAATACAGATTCATTGCTTTCTGCAAGTCGACAGATAAACGAAGAAATGCGTGCTACTTGAACATAATTCGATATCTTTTTTAAATAATTTTTTTTCGACATTTCAAATACTTTTTCCACCTTAGTGGCGTCTGTTTTTTTTCTATCCGCTAGCTTGCAACGCTATGTGCGTTATGTATCGCAAATTTCGAGAAGAACCCTTTCGCCTGTGTGTTATTAAGAGTTGATGACAGCAATGAAGACTCGTGTGTAAGTCGTGATTTTTTGTTTTAAAGAGTATTGAACGTAGTGAGGTCTTGCTGATTTTTTTAGTTTTTTTTTTCAGGAAAAAGTCTTCAAATTTGTTCACGCTCAATCTTGATTTTTCGCGGTTTGACTTACGATTTCTTTTTAATTTCAGTGCCTTTCTATTGTTAAAAGGAAGGTAAACTCCACTATCGAACAGCAAAAGTGTAAAAGTCACGAAAAACGTGATCGACTGAAGTTCGTAAATGGAATTTAATTATCAGATCTCCCAGCGAAATAAAAAGTTTACTTATTGATCCAGTTTTCTCATATTGAGTTACTTTTAACAAAAAAGTGTCAATCAGAAATTGTTCCAGAAATTTAAAGAGCTTTAAGACCATTTATTTTTTTCTTTGAAATTTGAAAGTAGAAGTGTTTACGAAAAACAGTCAGATTTTTTGTATTATTGCGTTCATGACTCTTTTCCAACTGTCAGTTGGCTATGTTTTTTTCAGATAGTCATAAAATTTGGCCAGGCTCATGTTTGTTTTTTTTTGTGGCATGGTATGACTTAAAATTTCTTTGTAAGTTCGGGTCATTCCCGAGTTGGAAAGAAGGCAAACTCAACTATCGACGAGTAAAAGTGAAAGGTCACGAAAAAGATGATCGGCATCTAGTTTCGAAAGCGGATTTTAAGTTTCAGTTTTTCAAGCAGAATTTAAAAGTTGCCTATTGATCTAGTTGTCTCATTGGGTAAGTTTCATTAAATAAGTTTGAAATGTAGTTTTGTGTTGTAGGTCAAGAGTTTGGGGCCACATTTTTTCTTGGAAAATTTTTCAGAAAAAAGTTAGTATTTTTGCGGTGCTTTTATTGACTATTTTCTTGCTGTCTCATGGCTGTGTTCAAATTTGCGCAGAAACCGCTTTTGCACAGCAACCGAAAATCCTTAACAAGGTTTGAATGTTTTTTTTAAGTTTGAAATTTTTCAGTTTATTTCCTTGTTTTTTTTCTTTGAAATTCGAAAAGAAGTCTTATCATAAAGCTAGTCAGTGTTTTTTTCTGGTTCCTTGCGGTTAAAAACTCTTTCCAATTGTCTGTTGGCTATGTTTTCTTAAGCAAACTCTCTTGGTTTAACTTTTTAACATTCAAGTCTTTTTTTGTGTGTAAAAAAATGAAGGCAAATTCCACTAGCTAGCATAGTGACCATAAAGTGAAGAGAACAAAAGATGCTTAAAGTTTAACCTGATTTACTACTGTGCAATTAATTTTGCGGAGTTCGGAATTAGATTTTTCTCACGAAAATGGGCCATTTTGTTTTTTTTTAGTTTATCAAGAGTTACGCTGAAACTATTCATTTTTTAATTATGAAATCATATCGAACAACCCTTTTTTAAGCCCGTCAATGTTCTTCAAGACTAAAATATCCAGAAATCTGTATAAAACCGTATTTAACTATACAACTGAAAATCTTTTCTAAATAGCAAATTTTAAACGTTTTGCTTAAATTTGCGGAAATTTTACTCATGTCAAACTTTGTTGAGCTTTAAAAGAGGCTTTTTTCGTTATAATTTTGTTACCAGTAAATTCTTAGTTTTGACGTTATTTCTAAGAAAATCCATAATAACCCATTTTTCGTTTCCAATTCCGCAAAATAAATTGCATCGTATTATTTTTGGTGAAACTCTAAGCAACTTTTGTTCCCTTCACTTTTTGTCTGGTCTAAACCTAATTTGAGAAAAATGTGTTCTTGTCCGGTTAAATTAAATCGACGCTGTAAACTCGCAACAGTGCTCCTATGTTGAGAATTATTGATGATTGAATTTTCAATCAGTTATTTCGTTCTAGTCGCATGTAGAAAATCTTAGCTTAAGTTGCTATTTTAAACTGCAGTATAATTTCAAAGCTAGCAGAAAACGTTTCTATGGTTTTGTGAAAAAGGAAATTAACATGATGAAACTGTCACAATTGACGTTTTTTCTTCAATTTCCGTGTTAGTTCACTAAGCTTCGGAAATGATTTTAACGACCTGAATACTATCAACAGTAAGCTATTGGTCGGAAGAACCCATTGAAGCCGTTTAGAACAGCAAAATAACAGATTTTATACGCGAATCGTTAACATCAAAGAGATAGCATGAACTTATCTTGCATAGCTGAAATGTTTATTTTTTGTCGCTGAAATTTAAAAGGTTAAAAGCGCCTAATTGCCTTAATGGTTCCCCTAGTCGCTAAGTGGGCGAAAAAGTACTTCGAGAGAACTTAACTTAACTGGATGAGCAAAGTTCATGTGCTGAGTTGATGGCTAGTTCTGTAGTTTCAGAATAAATTGCAATACATTAGAAGCAATTATCTCCCAATTTTTAAATTCAGACTGAAGTTTTTTAGAGTTTCAGAGCTTAGATTTTTCAATCGATCACTATGTTTCAATATAATTCTATTTATTAAGTCTAAATAATAATATAATCTTTTTAATGAGTCTTTTAAAATTGGCTCCCTAAATTTATGCATTTCAAAAACGTAATTTACTTCATCGATTTAATGTTTTCTAATTAACTTACAAAAATATTTTCGATGAGTTCTGGTCATAGTCTTTTTTCTTTTTGTGGCTCTTTTCCCGTCCCCCCTTTCAAATTCAATTTTGAAAAGCTTAATTAACGTTGTCATAATGCAATGAAATTTGGCGTGGTGAACAAATCGACAACTGTGAACAGATTTGTTCTTCATACTTTAAAGCGTAACATCACGCATTTAGCCGTAATAACACGTAAAACAAACACAAAACTCGGTGTTTTGAAAGGGGGGCTGAAAAAGAGCAGTTTTTGTTTTACTGCATTCTAAACAAAAAGCTTTGTTAGCCCAGTTTTTATCGTCTAAAATCACACATAGTTATCGCTTTTTCGCTTAATTCCGTTTTAGTACGGTCGTCTAACTTGCGTAATGTTTTATATGCTTAAATGTTTCGCAGATATAGACAGAACTAGCTGTGGATAATGTGAGTGATATGGATTTGTGTGTAGGTACCGTATGTACAGAAAGAGTCAGCTGACTGGCTTCCCCTCCCTAATCACCATCTTCTCCGCCCCTAACTACCTGGACGTGTACAACAACAAGGCGGCCATACTCAAGTACGAGAACAACGTCATGAACATCCGCCAGTTCAACTGCTCCCCCCACCCCTACTGGCTGCCCAACTTCATGGACGTCTTCACCTGGTCCCTTCCATTCGTCGGAGAAAAAGGTAAACACTACACATCACCATCAACTACATGATCGTGTGAGAAAGTTCAAGAAACTATCTTGTCTTTTTTGCGATTTCATTAGAAAATCAATACAAATAATCTTTTCGCATTTTGGACTTAATTCTGATGAAAATTCTCTTGGTACAGCTTATGTTTCGAAATGGTTG
Source organism: Symsagittifera roscoffensis (assembly GCF_963678635.1). Lineage (NCBI taxonomy): Eukaryota > Metazoa > Xenacoelomorpha > Acoela > Convolutidae > Symsagittifera > Symsagittifera roscoffensis. The sequence continues at coordinate 41,817,236 of NC_087070.1, read as the reverse complement.
TTAATAGTCGATGTACGTTGTTCAGGCTCTTAAATAGGTCCGCGATGATTTTTTTTGGCAAAAGTCTTCAAATTTGTCCAGGCTCAAATTTAGTTCGCGGTTTGACTTTTGATTTCTTTTTTAAGTTCAGTTCATTTCATTCGTTTGCGAAATTATAAAGGTCACAAAAAACGTGATTGACTTCTAGTTTCGAAAGTAGAATTTAATTTTCAGATTTCCCAGTGGAATAAAAAGTTACCCATTGATCAAGTTTTCTCTAATAGGATTATCCGATCAGAAATCTATCAAGCATTACTTGTTGGTGAAATTCACAGAGCTTTCAGGCCATATATTGTTTTTGAAATTTGAAAGAGGTTGTTTATCAAAAAGCTAGTCATAGGCAAACCTAACTATTGACCGACAAAAGTGGAAAGGTAACGTTATCGACTTCTATTTTTGAATATGGATTATAATGTTCAGATTTCCCAGCGCAATAAACAAATTACTTTTGCTCTAATGTTCTCAAATTGGATGGGCTTTTTTGGAAAACGCTTCATAATAATCAGTTGTAAAGAATCGATGAACTTTGTTAAAACTTTTTTATAGGTCGTCGTGATTTCTTCAGGAAGTCTTAAAATGCTCTAATAACTACAGAAAGTGCATTTATTCATAATGATACATTAATGAAAGCTCCTAAGTATATGTGCACTTTTTGAGTTCAATGCAAGTTGATTTGCTAAAACGTTGGATGGATTCGCTCTCCAATTACGAAAGCGGCCATGGCGCGAAAAACGATCGATTTCTAGCTTCGAAAGTAGAATTTAGTTTTTTAGAATTCTCAGTGAAATGAAAACTCTACCTAAAATCCTGGTTTCTCAAATTCAGTTAACTTTATCAACAAAGTGCAAATTATAATTTTACAAAAATGTTATACACACTAATAATTTTAGCTATTGATCCATTTTTCTCAAATTGGGTTGATTTTATGAAGCAAGTGTCATCATAAATTAATCTAGAATTTCAAAGAGCTTTAAAGCCATCTATTTTTTTCTTTGTGAAATTCGAAAGTTTTTTCATTTTTTTCCCTGAGATTAAGTCGTACATTGACTCTTTTCTAACTGTCTGTTGGCTATGTTATAGGCTTTGTAAATAAGTTTTGAGTTTGAGTAGTGTCTGCAAATGTTTCGAGAGTTTTTCTTTTTTCAATTAATCTTAGTGAATAACAATTGACGGGTAGAACCTTATGAAACATATAAATGCTCCTGATGCAGTTGAAGTTTGTTTGCTTCCAAGAATTTTAATAAGTTATCGATGTAAAAACATGATTTGACCACCTTTTTTGAACGACACTTACTTTTTAACTTATTGTCTTCATCTCAGAGTTTGAGAAAGCTTAAACAATTTTTAAAATACTTTCTTTTCTCTAGTCGACAATTTTTTCATTATTTTTTTTTCAATTTCCTCGTATAAGAAAGAGATGAATGTGGACGTTTGTTCTATTTGAACCACAAGTTTTAATCATTTCAAAAAGAACCCAGCTCAATTACTACTCTTTGAGCTGAAAAGTTTTTAGATAGTACTATTACTTTTTGAAAGGAATATATTACATTTTGAACTTTCTTATTTAGTCTTGTAACGCACGTAGTGTTTATTTTGTGCAGTTGTTTTTCAGAAATTGTGTTACGGCAATTTTTTTGAAGAGTCGATGAAACTAGTTCAGACTCTAATTTAGGTAGTCATGGTTTTTTTAGGAAAAGTCTTAACAAGTTGGATTATTTTGCTGTTTGACATCTGATTTTCTTGAAGTTCAGTTCATTTCTTTTGTTAAAATGAAAGCTAATTGCACTATCCAACATTTAAAGTTTAAAGGTCACGAAAAACGTGATGGGCTTCTATTAGGAGTTTTAAGTCTTTCTAGAGCTTTAAGGCTATCTATTTTTTTCTTTGAAATACGAATGTTTTTGATTTTTTCAAAAAATAAGTCCGAGTTTACTTTCGTTCATGATTTTTTTCTAACTGTCTGTTGGCTAGGTTTCAAACTTTTTTAAAAGAAGTTTTTTGACCTAGTAGTGATTTGCGTCTCGTTTTTTGAGCGCCAGCTTGCAGTGCACGGTTGTATTGCAATTGGCTCCTCCAATTAATGAACTGATTGTATTTGTGTTTCAGTGACTGAGATGCTGGTCAACGTGCTCAACATCTGCTCAGACGACGAACTCATAGCCGAAGGAGAAGGTATGACGCATAAATATCCTCATATTTTCTAGGTTTTCAATTTTACAAAATGAATAAATTAAACACTTGTAAGATTAATTGTATTCTATCTATCGTAGCTCGAAAAGATTTAATTTGAAACAGAAGAAAAATTCCCGCGCAAATTACGTAATTATAAGTTATAACACTTGCCTTGATATGAAACAAATGAGGGCCAACTTTTTAGATGGCACAGATTCCACTGCACAATTAGTAGCCGGAAAACTGACGTCATCATCCAAATCTGGTAAAATAGAATAAAACTCCATGGCGAATTAACTAATTCTTTTGCAATCAAGTTTGCAACTAAACGTGGTGGAACCGAAGTGCAATTGACCTCACTGGCTACTAATCATTTCGTTCTCAGTTGTATTTTCCAAACGAAGAATTTTTTTCCCGGTTCAAAAGAGCATTATGGCATTTCAGTTTGTTACTCTGAACTGGATTGAAAATCCACGTGCAATATTAGGCTATTTTTCTGCTGGTCTGAGAAATTCTGCCTCAAGCATGAGAAAAATTGGTTGAACCAGACATCTTGAGTTTTTTTGCTACCTAACCATACTTTTTCTACCGTAAGCAATTTTTCTTACATATTTTTTACTTGCTTTATTATTAAGAGTAATAAACGTAGTGAAGACTCGGAAATAGGTCTTGCTGATTTTTTTTCAGGAAAAGTCATAAAGTCTCTAGTAACTACAAATGTGCATTCATACATTTTGATCCATTTATGAATGCACTTAAATATATATGAATTTTTGAGTTCAATTAAAATCATCTGCTGAAAGTGACGTAAATAGCACTCTTCAAAAACGAACGTGGAAATGGCGCGAAAAACAAACGTGAGCGATTTCTAGTTTCGGAAGTGCAATTTAATTTTAAGATTTCCAGCGGAATAAACACTTATTCATACAGTTTTCTCAAGTTGGATCAATTTTATCAAAAAAGTGCCAATCGAAAATTGTTCTAGAAATTCAAACAGCTTAAAGGGTATCAACTTTTATATTTGAATTTCGAAAGTTGGGATTTTTTCAAGAGAGTCAGTGTTTTTTTTCATCTTTACTTGTGTTCATTACTTTTTTCCAATCTTCGATTGGCTGTTTGAATCTTAGCAACTTGCAGGTTCTTTCGCACTTGGCCTAGAGGTAATCACGTCACCTCTGCATCCTAATGTCCGGACCTCATTTTTTTTCTGTGTATGCAATGGGAAAATTTTTGTACTGTAAGCAAGTATGATGGTAGTTGCACATGGTGTTTCTTGTAGTTCAGAGGTCTGGAAAGTTTTTCAGGTTTTTTATTAAATCATTTTTTTGCGGCTTAACTGTTGTCTGCTCAGAATTTGTCGGATTTGTTCCGCTTCGTGGGGTTTGTTCCGTTGCTAATTTAAAATTCAAATGTCTTGCTGGGCATGTTTGTCTAGAATTACTGTTTGATAAAAAAAAGTTTTGATGAAAATGTATGGGTTGGTTTTTTTTTTGATTTTGAGACGCTTAGTCTCTTTACTTTCCCCGTCTGTCTACATCCTTCAAAAAAGTCTATGGGGGGAATATTTGACCCATATTTTTGTACTTTTTTTCTTGGTTTTCTCGAAATTTATCCTCCCAAATCTGAGATTTTAGGGTTGAATCTAAAAACCGGGTTGTGGATAGCTTCTTTGCATACGCAACTAGCCCAATTTTTCGACAATGAAAATTTATGGAACTCGGAAAAATCAAATTGTGATTTTTTGACAGTTTTTGTTTTAATTTTTTGAGTTTTCTCAAAAACTATCCTGCCATATCTGAGATTTTGATATGAGTCCAAAGAACGGGCTGTGAGAAGTTCCTTTGCATACGCGAGAGCGCCCCAATTTTTTGACACAAGAAGTTATGGCGCTCAAAAAAGTCCAACTTTTGATATTTTTGACCGTTTTTTTGAAACTTTTCTCGAGAATTACCCTGCCAAACTATGGCTTTTGATTTTGGGTTTAATCGAAACTAAAGGTTGGTTGATTCTCTTTTGCATAAGCAGCTACGCCCAACTTTCGTAAACAAAAACCTATCATTCTCGGAAATGTCAACTTTCTGGTTTGTTGACCATTTTTTGGACTTTTCGTCAACTATCCCGCCAAATCTGATGTCATAGGTTTAATCTAAACAGAAAGTCGGTTTTGATAGTCTTCTCTGCTTAAGCGGGGAGTCTTCTCTGCTTAAGCGGGGAGTCTTCTCTGCTTAAGCGGGGAGTCTTCTCTGCTTAAGCGGGGAGTCTTCTCTGCTTAAGCGGCAACGACTCTCTTTTTTGCAGAAAAAAGTTTAAGGTTTCAGAAAGTTTTCGAACTTATGATCGTTTTTTTTTCTACGAAACTTCGACTTTTATAAGAAACTACACTATCAAATCTGAAATGAAAACTTTAATCGAAGGAACTGGTTGCGAGAATTTTTCCTACAGAAGGGCCGACTGTTTATTTTTTAAGAGAAGTTGAGGTTTTGGGCAAAGTCCCTTATTTGAAATTCCGCATTTCGTCCCGCATCAGTATAACAAATTCAAAAAGTATTAAACACATACCTCCAGCTGTAGTTGGGCCCCTAGTTGTCTTTTATCCAGACATACGAAAATTTTGGCTCACCCAATTTTTTTCAACATTTTTATTTTTTTGTTTGTTGTATCGGCTCTGTGTAACATTTTTAATTTTTGCTGAATAAACAGTGGATCTACTCAACAATCCCCACCCCTTTCTCGTTCAAAAAACGGTAGAGATTGTCAAGTAAGATTAAATCAACGAGTTTTCGACCGCGGCAATGCAATCAGAATGCAGCAAAGTTATTATTTTCACTGGAAAGCTTTAGTGTTAATTTACTGATTTTAGATAGGGGATTCTTTAGTAGATATAAAAGAGGGAGGGAGGTGAGAGATTATTAGCTAGATCTGAAGCAGTATTGTGATTCTTTTCAATATGAGGTTATATTTGCGTTTTCAGAAAATCTTAATCATTTTTGTTCTCAACTGTAGTTTGTCTGACGATTTGTTGACTCATTTCATTATCCTTAACTAGCTTGAGAAGTTAGCAATTCAGTTGGGATCAGAAAGGAAATAAAGTGATTATGAGTGCTTATGTCAATTTCCTTGTGGACTATTTGACACCGGAAGTTCTCTATTGAATCTCGAAAGTCACAATGCAGTCACAAGGAACAACAAATTTAACATCAGGCGCTGAGACAAGACAATCGCCTATACTAAATAGACTGTTTGCTCTATGGCCAATGTTTCTATTTCATTTTCCATGCTCTAAATCTAACTTATGCAAGTTAGTTTACGACTGGTGTAGGAGTTTTCTTGCAAGTTTTTTGCCGATTATTGTAGCAAATTTAATTAAATGTGTGTTGATTGAAATATTATAATTTTAGTCACTGCCACGGGTAAGTATACGTGTGTGTGTGTGTAGATAATGCGAATGCAGTTGAAAAATGTAGCATAATTATAGATTAGTCGTTTTAGTTTCCATTTGATCAATTGTTAGTTTCACCTTCTTTTTTAAATTTATGGATCTCTTTTACTGTTTCACCCCTACCCTTTGCAAAGAGGGGGGGGGGGGGTTCATTACTAGGTGCAACATTCACATATGCTTAACCCTTGAATTATTTCATTCCAGGGGCGGCAATTCCTTATTAGGTTTCAGATGGGAGGAATAGTTAAAGAGATCCAATTTTTAATCCAATCCGAATCAAATTCAAATCAGTTCATCGTTATCAAACAGCTCAACATTTTGACTGCCTTTTTAAATGTTCATATGACATTTAAACAGATTTGACATCAAAACTTAACTTGGCAATAAAACATGACTTGTAAAACAAACTATGTGAGAGTTTGAATGTATATTAGATGTTAGAAGCTTAGTATATCATAATGTGATCAGTTGATAATTGATAGCTAATGAAGAATTTGAATGAGTTAAGTTGGATTGTATTGTGGCGTTAAGTTGGATTGTATTGTGGTGTGTTGTTTCAGAAGCCAGCCAGGTGGCTCAGCGGAAAGAGGTGATCAGGAACAAGATCCGTGCAATCGGCAAAATGGCCAGAGTCTTCACTGTCCTCAGGTTAGATCATATAAACACGCAACAACCCCAGCCCCCGCTACTTTTCCACCTGTACCTCTACGTCATTAACTACTCTATTATGCCATATTAGATATTAAATAATGGCTTAAGGTAACATTTGAGTGTGGTATTGGAGGAAGGCCCCGCTATAAAACATGTCTGGAGAAATACTATGGTCGATTTACGGAAAAGTACTTAGACTAATGAGATCAATTATCAGGAATGCAGCAGTAATACTAGAAGTGGTAGCCAAACAGAACATGCACTTTGTTGAACCAATTTTGTCATTAATTTAAATCAGATGGTTGCGAATTCATGAAGCTGTAAATGGAATTGATTAACAATATGGCAGGTGCTTCTAGTGATACTGCTTGTTAATGTTGAGTTGATCATTGATTTGTGGACTAGTTGATGATGATGATGATGATGATGATGATAAGAAGAGAGATAATGTAAAGATGGTTTTGTTGAGGGTTCGTTTGATAAACTTAATTGCACACAGGGAGGAAAGTGAGAGCGTTCTCCAGCTCAAGGGTCTCACTCCCAACGGACTGTTGCCCCTGGGAACACTCTCAGGTGGCAAGGAGACCATACACGATGGTAAGAGAACAGGACCCCAGGGATGTCCCCCTCTCCCTAATTCCGACCCCCATCCCCCATCCCAACACCTATCCCACAGCTACACCCACAGATAGCTCCTATAAGACACTTTGCTAGTTTCACATGAAGTCGATAGGATATTCTAGTAGATAGCATTTAGGGGTTTTAAATTTTTGTTTCTTGCCGAAGTGAAATCGTACTTAGTAAAATTGAATTGAAATCTTGTCAAACTGGCTCAAGGCAATTTCATTTCTCTTTGAACTGAAAAATCTTGGTATTATGATTACCGAAATGTAGAAAAACTAATTCAGGTGTTTTCGTTATGAAAAATTTCAAAAAAATCTTCTTTTTCCGTTTTGCCTTGACTGCCTTGTCTCGTAGGGCTTGTGTAGCGCGTGATCCGAGAATGACGTTGTTTTTTGCTGAAATTTTTTGATAAAAATGATTTTTTGTTTTTAAATAGCAATGAACGTAGTTAAGACAGTTTATAAGTCTTGATGTTTTCTTTTCGAGTTAGATGAAAAAAAAAGTTTTTTTTCGAGTTAGGAAAAAGTGCCATATTTGATCTTTTGCTGTTTGACTTTTCTTTTCTTGAGTTCAATTTAATATCATTTAGTAAATGGAGTGCAAAGTGCACTCTCCGATAACGAAAGAGAAGTTGCGTAAAAAATGTGAACTACTTCTATTATTTTTTGAAATTTCAGTTCAGAAAACTTTTCCAAAAATGTCAATCGTTTTCTCCAGTCTCTTTGAATTTATTGACTTTTTCCAGCTCTATTTTTTGTTTTCGTTGTGAATAAGTTACATTTCAAATATAAATGATATAATTGGATGGAAATCATAGCTTTCCAGAGTTTTTTAAACTTCGTAAATTAATTGAGAAATTGTATCTGCAAATATTTAGGAGTTTTTCAATAAGATTTCGAATTTTCATTTTTTCTTTTTTATCTTAGTTAATATTAATCAACAGATTGAACCATATGAAACATCTAAATGCTCCTAATGCAGTTTGTTTGGTTTCAAGAGATTTATTAAGGTGTCCTTGTAATATTTTTGACCACATTTTTTGACCGGCACTTCATTGTTTTTGTCTCTCTGTCTCCATTTCATAGTTTTGAGAAAGATTATATTGTTAGTTATAAACTGAATCCTCATAATGGCTAAAGTTAAAGCTTAAACAATTTTAAGTTCTGGAGTTCTGTTTTTTGTTCTTTTTCCTTGATTAAAAAAGAGCTTACATTTCAATAAAGCCCGAATCGTCTTTGTGACTTAACAATGTTTTCTTAAATTATTCTCTTTTCTCTGAACGGCGATTTTTTCAACTGATTTCTGTTTTTCTTTTTGCTGATTTTTCTCGTATACCAAAGGGGTAAATTTGCACTTCGTTTTATTTGAACTAAACCTTTTAATCTTTCCAAAAAGACCCAAAAAACTCATTTAATACTTTCTTTGGACTGAAAAGTTTTTTGGTAGATATATTATCTTTTGAACCTGTTTTTCAGAAGTTGTGTTTAGATAGTTTTTTTGAAAGGTCGGTGAACGTATTTCAGGCTCTTATATAGGTCATGATGATTTTTTTTTTCAGATAAAATCTTAACATTTGTTCAAGCTCAAATTAAACTTTTGCGGTTTGATATTTGATTCCATTTTAAGTTAAATTCATTTGTTAAAATGAAAGCTATTCCACTATCAAACATATAAAGTTAAAAGGTCACGAAAACGTAATCGACTTCTAGTTTTGGAAGTGGAGTTTAACTTTCATCAGATTCCCCAGCGGAATAAAAGGTTTACCGAATGATCTAGTTTTTCTCAAATTGGTTTAGTTTTATCAATTAAGTGTCAGCAAAAATAGTTCTAGAAATTGAAAGGGCTTCAAGGCCAGCTACTTTTTTCTTTGAAATTCGACAGACACTTGAGATTTTCTTTTTTAAAATGTTTAATTGCCTTCCTTGACTCTTTTCCCACTTTTTTTTGATTGTTTAAAATTCGATTAACGTAGTGTAGTCTCGTATATGAGTTGTCATGGTTTTTTTAACGAAAAGCCTTGCCAGGCTCATAGTTACTTTTTCGCGGATTGATATTTGTTTTTTTTTTAAGTTGTACCTCCGATTTTTTTTTGAATTTCAATTCATTTCGTTTGTTGTAAGCAAGTCAAACTGCACTATCGAACAGCAAATGTATAAAGGTCTCTAAAAACGTGATCAACTTGTAGTTTCGAAAGTGAATTTAGTATTCAGATTTTCCAGCAAAATAAAAATTTAATTGATCCAGTTTTCTTAAATCGGGTTAATTTAATCAAAAAATTGCCGGTCATAAATTTCAAAGAGTTTTAAGGGCATCTAATTTTCTACAGTTGATGTTTTTTTTTCAAAAAAATAAGTCAGATTTTTTTGTTTACTTGCGTTCGTTGAATCTTTTTAACTATGTTTTTGATTTCATATAGAAGAAAAATGCCGAAGACAAATTATTTCCAAACTCGAAGACGTTTGATTTCAGTTTCAACTGAATCAGCTTTCTATACTTTGCCCATTTGTTGTTTTGAAGTTCAACTTCGCATCGTGAGCCACATAAGCATTAGGCTTTTAACTGTTAAATTACTTTTTCATTCGATTTTCCCAAATGGGTTAATTAAATTTTCAACAAAAAAATGTTATTTGAACTTAAAAAGGCTTACGGTTATCTATTCTGTTTTATGGAATTGGAAATATAAAAAAACGTTGGCTATGTTCTTGGATACTAAAAGGGATCGTTTTCAAATCAATTAAGCATCGTGCAAGGCTGTCTCTAGCCTGGAGTGCTAAGTGCGATTTCACTTCAGATGCAAATCATAATGTTAAGGGGAGAGTTATATTTAGAAAGGAGGAAATGTTATTTAAGTTTGTCGTCCCGTGAAATGTATTGTACCTGTACCGTCAGTGCCTCCAAATGCACCTGAACTGAATAGAACGTAACAGTAATAGTACAGTAGCTTTTCAGTAGATCAGAAGGGAACGTTCACTATTCTAATACGTACCTGTTGTCCTATTTATGTTGAATCGATTCTTCTAAACCATAGTTTGCATACCAATACCTGGTCAATTACATTTTACACAATCTCAAACAGTTGAATGGGCTTGTTCAGTACTATTAAAACGTTTGATCATTTGAATCATTTCTCTAGTCCCCCCCCCCCCCCCCATTAATTGTCTATCTGCTTAGACGACCATTCAGTCAACAAAATCTATATGCTCACAGTGTAATATTTCGATGAGCTCTCTGAGTTAGAGAACAACTGGAGAAATGAATTTGAATGCAAGCTAAATAGACAACGGCGAGGGGCCATGTTTAAGTGATGATGAATTTCAGCTGGTTCTGTAGCTGGAAACTAACTTGGTCCTGGCGAAAAAAAAAACGTGTTAACGTGGTTTTGATATGTCCCCAATGTCGATGCACTGAATTCAATGCAATTAATGCCTTGTTGTACCAGAAGTTATCCGTTGAAGTTTATCATCTACTCTCTACTTGGCGGAGAAACCATTCAAATGCAATACCATTTAGTGTATGGGCAGTAGATTTAGAGTAAATGGATCGCTTCAACCACAAATCGTGTTTTATAATATTATATGAAGTAGAATGTTGTTGACCAGGTGTTTTAGACGAAAGTCTCCTGATTGAATGTGATTTTGATTTTCCTTTGCCCCCGAGGGAGGGATGAATTTGCGTCGACTGCTTTTTACCTGCCCCTTTCCTTTTGCCCAGCTGGGCAGACTTCTTTTTTTGTACCCATGTTCATCTTTTCATCTTGTGATATGAAAGAGTCATTGAAGCCTTTCTCAAATTAATCCTGTGAGGAGTATCTGAAAGTGCAAGTTTGCAGTCCGCTTTGCTTGGTATGTAAAGTTTAAGATGCAGTTAGGGAAATGGGCTGGTAAAAAGCGGTGAATGTTACCCGTAGTACTCTGAGAGCGAGGGAAGGTAGTTGGGCTTAAAAATAGTACAGTGACCACATGAAGTGAAGCATTAGTCTATTGGTTGCATTGCTGACTGACTGACTTCTACTAAAATGCATTAGCAAATGTGACAGCCTTGAAGTGAAGGAGCATTATTAGAATAGACGCAAAATGAGCCCCACTGAATCGGACATGACAATGTTTACTAGTGGTGGGAATTACCTGCAGCAATGCAAACACATGATGGATATTGCATACAACTTGGCTCATGTGATTTTGAATGGGGAGGGAGTGATTTTGCAGGGCTATTTTGCTACCCTTAGTGTAATCATGGTTACCACACAAAACGAACGACAATGTTCAATTGCAACCTATATGCACTCATGCAATCAACAAAAACAATCAATCATAGTGTGAAAAAGAAGGGCAAACATCAGACAGGTCAAACGTCCGAAAGGTTAGAGCAGTTGTTTGCCGGAACGAAGCAGATGTCGAATGTCTGAACGATGCAATTGCTGTTGCGACCACTTCATGAAATAGGAAAGAACTGTGGCGAAGGGTGTTTTTTGTTGATTTTTGAAAGATCATAGATCGTCAACTGTGGTATCACATTTTAATTCTGATTCAAAAAAAAATCAAAGATTTGGTCACAATTTTTGTTAACACACTCATCTGTCCAGGTAGAATGTTTGAATGCACGACCTTCAAATGAGGTCGAAAAATTCTGTCCTACTTGGATGGCTAGCGGCTTCTGTTGTTTAAATCCAGGTCTGTCGAGAACTCAGTGGCTGGTGCAGCTTTTAATGAGAAAACCATAGCAAACTAGTGGTAGTTCGACACGGGTAGAACATTCCATTTTTGATTTCTAAAAAATACCATTTTTATGAACGAAATGACTGGTGTTTGATAGATCGTGTTTTTTTTTCATACCCAAATTCATGCCAAATCTAGGTGAATTAAGTGCCGGCTATCGGATGTTTGATCTAACTGGATGTTTTCTCTCGGATCTTTTTGAGACGATCAGGTTTGGCATAAGTTTATTACCCCGTTGGCATATACATTCTCAACCATGATTAGCCCTTCAATAGTGCAAATGTCCACCTGCAAGCTTAATGATTTGATGGTTTTCCATTCAAAGTTGAATTGTTAGTGTACAATCATATGTGTTATTGGCAATTTGTAATTTTGACAATGAATCATGTCATTAATTCCAACTGGATTTTAACCTAACTTCAATTTCAGGTTAAGCATAGGATAGGTTGCGGGTAATACATAACAGGGTTTTCCAATCAATTATGCTTTCATTTTGCGGGTGTTTGAATGGTGTTGTTAGAGATTTGATCTCGAGTTTGACTGAACCAACTAGTTAGTCAAAGTATGGTTTAGTAGAAAAATGGTGTCACTTATTAAGGGTCATGAACTTATATAGGTCTTAGTGATTTTTTAGTTTTTTTGCAGGAAAATTCTTAATTTGTTCAGGCTCAAATCTACTTTTCACGGTCTGACTTGATTTCTTTTCAAGTTAGTTCATTTCCTTTGTTAAAAGGAAGGCAAACTCCACTATCGAACAGCAAAAGTGTAAAGGTCACGAAAAACGTGATCGACTTCTAAGTTCGAAAATGGAATTTAATTATCAGATCTCCCAGCGAAATAAAAAGTTTACTTATTGATCCAGTTTTCTCAAATTGAGTTACTGTGTCAAACTCAAAAAAAAGTGTCAATCAGAAATTGTTCCAGAAATTTAAAGAGCTTTAAGACCATTTATTTTTTTCTTTGAAATTTGAAAGTAGAAATTTTTTCGAAAAACGGTCGTTTTTTTGTCTTGACTTCATGACTCTTTTCCAACTGTTTGTTGGCTATGTTCAGGGTAAGTGAAAAACATTAAGTGCATAAGATGAATCAGCCTCTAGTCTTCCTATAGAGGCTAGATTGCCCAGAGTTTTTTCAATATCAATTATCGGGGTCCGTAAAATGATCGAGATTATTATCGTCACTGTGTGGCGTTTTGTTTTCAAAAGCTCATGATAATTAAATAATGATTGTAACATAAGTTAACGATCTTAAAGTTTTATGTTTTTTCTGTTTCATTTGAGGGGGATGAAAATATAATATTTGACCTGAAAATTAAAATAATATCAGCTATTGCTTTCTGGTGCATATATGCTAGTAACATTGCTAATAATTAAATTAAAGATTCAAGTATTAAGAAAAAGACTAATGTGTACTTGTAGTGACAATTCGATGAAAGGGACAATTTGTAGCATTATCATAAGCGCCAATCATTGAAAATTCTTCGGTGATGTTTTCGATGAAAATCGAAAGTTGGTTTTTGGTTTTCTTTTTCATCTACGCGATTTCAACCGTGTGTTAGCTAAGTTTTGAAATCTGCAAATTGTCACTTAGACAGAATTGTGGTGTTAACGTTAGTGTGGTCTGTAAATTAGTTGATATGTATAAACAGTAGATTACATGTGTGTTGTATTGTGGCCTTTAGGGAAGAGAGTGAGAAAGTAGTGGCCTTGAAAGGTCTCACTCCCACGGGCATGTTGCCCATCGGGGTGCTCTCAGGGGGCACTCGCTCCTTAGATGATGGTAAGACACCTAAAACAACAACACCAGCAACTGCCGCCACCGCCGCAAATATACAAACATCAAAAGAGAAGGCCTATCTTCGGTTATATGGCCCAATAAAACAATTTCAATACTCTAACAACACTTGGAGCTCTCTGAGACCACCCTCGCACCCCCAACCCCCCCCCCCCCCTTATCGAGGTTTTTTTTTCGGCCGATGTTGACGACTCAAAGGGATGTATTCGTATTAAAACCTGTGTTCATTTGTGATTCGGTTTCAAATAAAAATCAAGACATTTCTCTCCGTGTCGAGAAAATTGGTCTGAATTTTTCAGATTTTCCAACTAAATGATTCTTCTACGATTCGACGAAATATGATTAGACTGAACCTCGAATTCAATCCTACTATTACGTTATTTTAGCTGCAATTAATTCTGTTTTGGTTGGTGTTTGTTTGCCTTAGCTGGGTCTAGGACAACAGGCCAACGGGACTTCAAGACGAAAATTAAACTTCACACGCACCTCAAAGCGCCAATCTTTGACCAGTAAAATGTTTATCTTCAAAAGTTTAAGCAAGTTCATAATAAGCGTTCTTCGTAACAACAGATAGGTCAGCCGGATTTTATTCCTAAAGATCAATTAGAGGCTCATATTTAAGAAAAAGCCAATAACTTATAAAGAAAGCTCATGAAATTCAGAAATGCTTTAAAACAGTTTTCTTATTAATCATATTTCTTGACTCTTTGTCAAATTGTTCGGCTTGAAGTCCTTCTTCTACGATTCGGCTTGAAGTCCCATCGGCTTTATGTCCGGCACCCGCCTTAGCTAATCGCTCCTTACTAAACAGAAACTAAATCAGAAAAATTTAAGCTTCAATTTTTCCTTCGAAGTTGAATTTCTCTAGAAATCATAGTAGAAACATTTTAAGTGCTCAGCAACTGGTTCTCATTTTATATTTTCAATTCAGTTTAAGTTGTCCATTTGTCGTCAAATTGGCTTGTGGGTTATTTACCCAATTACAAAAACTTCTAGTGAAACCAATGGGTACAGCATAAAATTGCTCTTGACACTGTTGGGAGTGGGGTGACGAGGGTTGAAGAGCTAGATTTTTAATGATGTGGTTGGAATGATTTTTATGTCTAGTTTGGGCTGTATAACCCAAGGACCCTTATCTTTTTATTACCATAGGAACTCTTTAACTATATCCCCCTTTTGCTAAAGGGGGAGAGGAGATTCGTTTCTAGGAATATAATCTCACATGCTTATTTTTTATGGGGGGGGGGGGGGGGGATATTCGTTACTATAGGTACCCGAGGGAGGATGTAGTTAAAGAGATCCCTACCATATTATAAAATACGTCCGAGCGCAAAATCATCACCGCCACCACCATTCAAACTCATAATAAAACCATTTCATGCCTGAATTCAGAAATTGTCAACTGAAGATAGCGAGGTGGCTAACTGTATGAAAATTTTGATAGGAACCAATGAAATAATCTAAGTTCTACAATAAAGCTGTGAATTTTCAAATGCAAGTGTAGTCTATTGCTTTTTTGGAATTCGAGGTGTTGGAAAGTGAATCGTGATTCTGCAGTGTTGGACGTACATATGTATGTAATGCTAAGGTGCTTGAGGATACAGGCATCTAAAAACCACTTCTTGATTTTTGAAGATAATTTTGCAAATGATTGCGCTCCGCTAATTTCTTCAGTAATGAAGATGCTGGTGTTTCGGGTAGCGTTTCTAACTCTGTTTTTTTTCGGTTGTTGATTGAAATATAAATTTTCTTTTTTCGTTTCAACAGATAAATCCTGTTTTCTTAGGAGCCCCACACTACGCGTGGCCTCTCTCTCTCTCTCTTGGTGTCAAAGAGGACAATCAGTTTTTATCAGACCAGCCCTAAAACAGATATAATAATGCCTGGCTTAACTATCAATATAACTAAGAAGCGCGTAGGAAATTGAATTTTTAAGGATCGCGAAGATCTGGGTTTGATTGTGCTGAGTGTTTAATTTTGATACTCACTATGGATTTAACTGCGAAAATTTTGTGTCTGAACAATCCAAAAAAATCCTAAAACACCTTTTCCTAGGCAAAACTTCATTACCGCTTCAGAAGCATCGAAAAATGGGAAAATTATTGAGCATTCAACGTCCCGAATTGAAAAAAAACTGAGTTAGAAATAGGTCCGAAATTAGCAAAAATGAAGGAAGTTGCTAAAAGTTAAAACTCTGAACTATTTGCGGGAAAAATTTTCAAAAATGAGCTTGCATGCAGTTAGAAATGAAGTTTCGTATTTTTGCAGCTTTCTTTATTTCTGTTATACTTGGGTGGTGTTGTTTTGACTAGGGCGTTCGTTTGCCACTGCTAATTGAAATGCTCTGTGCTTCTTCTCAACTTTGACTCTCTTCTAATTTCTTTTCTCGATGACCTGAATTTAATTGAATTGAGCCATGCTTACCATCCAACCAACTCTAATGCCATGACATGATGATAAATGATGATGCAACTGCAATGTCATTGTTTCAAACCGCGAGGCTTCCAAGTTTGCTCGAGTGTTGCTTGAAAATTTAATTGGCTGAATACATCAACGACGATTCGGTTTCAAACTTAAGAACATAAAGTTGCCATTTCAAAAGAATTCGAGTTAAAAAGAATTCGAGTTTTTTTTTAACAGGGGAAGATTTAGGTTTTTGCCGGGACGGTCGATGATGAACGTATTTTCAAGCCTGTTTGTAAGATTCGATGAACGTAGTTCAGACTTCTATTTAAGTCGCGATTTTTTTTCCAGGAAAATTCTTAATTTGTTCAGGCTCAAGTTTACTTTTCGCGGTCTGACTTTTGATTTCTTTTCAAGTTAGTTCATTTCCTTTGTTAAAAGGAAGGCAAACTCCACTATCGAACAGCAAAAGTGTAAAGGTCACAAAAAACGTGATCGACTTCTAAGTTCGAAAAGTGGAATTTAATTATCAGATCTCCCAGCGAAATAAAAAGTTTACTTATTGATCCAGTTTTCTCAAATTGAGTTACTTTTAACAAAAAAGTGTCAATCAGAAATGGTTCCAGAAATTTAAAGAGCTTTAAGACCATTTATTTTTTTCTTTGAAATTTGAAAGTAGAAATATTTTCGAAAAACAGTTGGAAAAGAGTCAATGAACGCAAGTAAACAGAAAAAAGTGACTGTCTGTTGGCTATGTTCTTTTTTATATGCCGACAAAATTGATTTTTTCAACTCTCCTAAACAAAAAGATCCAATTTTGCGAAGTGTTTGAACAATCATTTGCATTTATGGCACGGGATTTATGATTTATTCTTGAATTTAGTTTATATAAGCGGCTTAAAAGTTAGTAGGCCAAAATGGTTATCGTAAAATAATACACAGAAGATACCTTGTGGGTAGTGAATATATCTCATTCTAGACTGAGCCTCCAATAAATGCGAATGTCTTGTAAGGCATTAATCCTCAAACCAGGCTTTTGAGTTGTATTTGAAAAATTGGCAGCATTTCGTTACTGGTAAATAGAAATTGACTGCAGGAATGACAGTTAATAAGTTTTATGCAATCAAAAGGTTTGATTCTAATGGTATTGGTTTACGAAAAAGTACGTTACACTCTCTAGCGGACTCAGAATCCAAATTTTTCCAAAGGTTTCCCCCTATGGTACTATTTTACGACAACCAGTTCTGAAATAGAATTTTCGAAAGGCGCCTTTCGTACCAAATACACTAATTTTGAGAGGGGAGCACACGTCGAAGAAAAACTTCTAGAAAGTTCCTACTCAAAACAACATTTTCGCTGTCACATTCAAATTGTCATTCTGGTTTCGGCAGAGCTCCAAAACTTCAAAATGGCTGCCCTAAAAAAAGGTCGCTAGTCTTTTTCATAAATTACTGCCTGTGCACACCCTGGTAAACCCAAAACTTCGCTCAGTATTGAAAATCGGAACCGAATTGGTTCCTATCCTTTCATCACTTCATGTTATATCACTGGGAATGCAATAAGAAGCTATAGTTGAATGTTTATAGCACAGCTGAAACGAATCATTCCTGCATCGACAACCAAATTCATCACCGAAGCGTCAATTAAACTTATTTCCCACTAAAGTCTTCGTTTTTGTTTGGCCATATGCTAGCGGTACTAAAGTTCACGGTTGGATTTGATCTTTGGCACAGAATGATCAAATCCAACTTGCATTTTTTTAGTTGAAATCTTTGAAAAACTGAAACAAGAACAAATTGAAATTGCCATTACAATATGATATTGAAAACTCAAGTGTTGTAATATAAGAACGAATCTCTTTTTTTGGTGTTTCTGCCATTACTTGAAGTATCTGCGCGCTCAAACAGCTTCGCGGCTGTTATGATTCGGCACAATTGATCGACTGTTATGATTTTTTCGGCTGTTCGATTCGGATGTTATATTTGTCAGAACAATCATAGGCTGACATGCTAGTATGTGTAATGAATTCAAAATAGGAGGTAGAAAGGCAGCTCTCCAAATGAGGAGCTCGGACAGTCTGTGCCACTGACCGTTAAGTTGAGTCGCGTCATGCAATTTCTCTGCTCTTTTCTGATTTTAATTAATAATCAAAACAATAATAATAATTTAAGGCCAATTAACTAAGTGAATTTTCGCTCTTTTGGTTTTTCCAGGAAAAGTGAAAGTTTGTTGACTCTCTTTTTTCGACTTCGAAAAGTTTTTTGTAGCCCTTTTTTGAAGCTAAATTTTAAATTTAAATTTTTAAGTGGAACTACTATTACGCCCTTCAACAACAAAAATAGAATTTGCACCAAAAAAAGTCAATGATTTTGTTGCTTTGGTGCATTTTATTCTTAAGATCAGCGGTCGTTAAGATCGTTCATTAGGGATTAATTTGATTAAATGTCATAATTCTTTAAATCAAAAAAGTTGACATGGTGTAATTTATTGTAGACTAGAAATTTAGAAAAATTCATTAAGTTTTTTTGCCTGAGTGAGTTTATTAAGGCTTTTCCAACTTTCTGTTGGCTAAATTAATTAATTACTGGTTTAACACGACATACCACTTATGAACTACGACAATTATCAGTTTGAGTTAAAAGTTCAGCTGCGGACGTCGGATTGAGTGGTCTAGTTGTGGTTGTGGTACTGGTATCATATATGGGTTTTTGTTGATGTTCTTGTTGAAGGGAGCCTACCTGGCGAGATTAAAAATGTGATTAATTTGAAGAAAAAAAACTTGTTGAAACTCTTAGTGAATCTGTTTGAAATTCAGTGCTACTAAGTCTACTGATCACTGCTGTGTTTTACCCGATTGATTTTGGAATAGCAATACACGAACTAGAAGTTCTTGGAATTGAGGAGCGGTTGCTAAGTTAACTACTGCTTCAGTTGGAATTAATTTGAGAAAACTCATTGTCTAAATTACAATTTTGTCATTTTTGCATACTGATTGTGCACGATTAACCCATTTCAGTTTGCTAAACCCCTTTTCACTAATGACAAACTAACTGAGCAAACTAAAATATTGAACTAATTTATTCAAAATTAAGTCAAATTTCCATTTTGAAAGGCAGAAAAGCATTTGTTCTAAAGTAGGAATGCTGCATGTTGATTGTCATCCAATGCAATTTGGTTTGATATTTTTTAGTCGATATAATCATTATATGACTTGTTTGTACTTTGCACGCTTTTTAGTATCATAATCACACCCCTCTGTTTTTGCGGCGTGCAACTATGTATTTTGAAAGGACGCTTGGAAGCTGGGCGCGTGGAGGAGCTATTGAGGATCATAGGATGAGAAAAGTCAAGTGATGAACAATTAATAAAAGCTGATGAACATGTTATTGCTTTTCATGATCTGTTTATTTTTCTCATTCTATGGCATTTAAATAGCTTTTTCAGCTCAACTGGCGCCTTTAATTTGAAGTTAGAAAATCGAATGTTGATTGATTTCAGCGTTAATTGGATTTGATCCAACTCGGAAAATTGCGGGCTTTGAGGAGGCGAAAGAGTTAGACAAGGTCAACGAGCGGATGCCGCCCAGGAAAGATTCGAACAACCTAAACAACTCAGCCGCGGGAGGGAACAAACCCTACTGACCTCAAAAAGCTAATGGGATCAAGACGAGGACGTCAATAAAAGAAGAAGACAATAAATGAAATGGAAACGCTATCTGAATAACCATCCAACAAAAAACATCAGCACAACTCGAAAACAGCAATGCATCATCTGCTTTATTATAAAGAAGGCACACAAAGAAGACTAAACGTTGAGATGTTCATACAACACATCTATCTGAAATCTTTCACCATAACTATCCCCTAAAACAAGTAAGAACTTAACTTTCGCGAGCGACCTAGTCCTATACAACTGTTGCTCAGTGTTACTGTACTGCTGATCGTCCCGTTGGATACATTTAAAACATTAGCTGCATCGTTTCGCGCTGCTTTATGAGCAATATCACGAGTTATACCACGAGCTCACTCTTTTTCAACTACTGACTCTTCAAGCATAAGCTGCGGCTCAGTATCCGCTTTATTGTTGGCTTTTGTTTGGAAAACAGCACGGGCATATGGCTCAATGGTCAAGACATTTTCGCCAATCGTTTGTTTTTTTTTACAACATTAAAGCACCTTGAATGAGCTCTAAACTGATTTGTGATAACCCTTGCGATAAACCAAGGTATTTCAGTCGGGTACAAGACTTTTTTACGGTAATTAACTTTGTTCGCAGGACTCATCTCCTAGACTCATTCATCTACTGTGCCTTTCTGTTGCAACAGAAATATTTTGAGCATGTCAGCTTTTTTATATTCGGCCTAATTGAAATTTGCTTTTTATGCTGGTTGTAATTTTAATCTACGCTAGATGTTAAATCTCATTTCATTTTCTGTTTTTTTTTGGCTCAAAAGGTTTCGGCTTATGTTGTAGCGACTTCGTTTGCCCCGTTCGATAACCGAAAACTGTGTTTTTGTTTGCGTTCTTACGATAAGGAGACTTTAAATGTTCTGTTTTAGAGTTTTTTTCGACTTGAAGGTTTTCTTTATGTTTTTTTGGCTTTTTTACCGCTCGATAATTATAAATGCCAAGTCAATCAATCATCCAGCGCATTTTGCTTAGAGTTAACACAACTGCTTGAGACGGCAAAAAGTTGTAGTTTGAATCCGAACGCGACCCGCTTTTTTTCGGACCATATCGTTCGTCTGTTTATTTTTGTTGGCTTAAGTCCCGTAGCCCGACTTGTTTTGAAATATCAGTTTACTTCCAAGTGCTTAGGACGACAAAGTCAGGATTGCGTAACCAGTCGAGATCTGTTTTTTTTTTGGAAACTGAAAAGTTTAGATACCGATATGTCTGCTAATTTTTGCCGGCCTTGTTCTGCAGAAAGGACCTTTGTTCGAAAATTTTGCTTCTTTCTAGCATTTTGAAAGCTCCTTATTTAGTCTAATACTGCATGTAGTTTGTTCCTGATACTCTTAGCTTCTGTTTTTTATAATTTTGATTTTTTATTGACAAACAATTTTTCGTATTTGATTTGAATCACGTCGTTCATTTTTGTATCGCAAGTGGTATGAAGCCTCACTTTCGCTAGGTTTTTACTTTGGAAGAAGACAATCTAGGTCAGCTGAAAAACTACTTCGAGAGTTATCGCGGTAGTTTAAATTCCGATACGGCTATATAATAGCATGTTTCATCGGATTTTTTGTTGGCTACTACTTCTTAATGCGAGAACAAGAGACTCACCATCTCCGGGCGGGATGTGATTCCGGTACACAAAAGTTTAATTTTACGAAGTTTATTTTCTACCTGTTCTTTCTTCAGTCAGCTTGAGCTAATTTTGACCGTTTTTTTCCGGTTTTTGCAGAGCGCAGCTTCGCCTCCTTGTAAATCTTTTAAATTCAAATTCTTCGTCTTCTCTGGGACGCGTGGTCTGGCGGTAAGACGTGAATCACTGGGCCGACAGCAATCAGAGTTCGAATCCGGCCAGGACAGGTTTCTTATTGCAAACTCGAAAAGTTTCGGTATGGTATCAAAAAATTTGGCATTTTTTTGTTCAGCCTAATTGTTGCCGGCTCAGTTGCCACAACGATGATGTTTCTGGGATCAGCGGAATCCTGCAATTTGTAAATTTACCAACCCTGATTTAGCATAATTTTGTTTTCCTTTTATGCTCAAAAGTGTTATATCGTGGTAGTCACCTAATATTGCGTTTGATTAAAATTAGCCTTTTTTTCATGTCCGTTGGCCAAGGACTGGGCTTCGAGTTGCTTTTACTTACAAAGGTTTTTATGGCAATTATCTTAATTTTGCCTAACTGGCGTCTGCCCGAGTATTGTCGGTTTAATGGCCGCTTTAGAAGTTTTTCTGAATGCCTAATTAACGCTAGAGGTTGTGTTTCTCAACTTGTTTCGCCTCAAATTGAACGTTTTTCGAGGTAAACCTATTAAAATTTTGTAGAAGTTTTAACTTTTTTATCGGCGTAATGGCTTGCGTCTAATTTTCTGTACGCCGGCTTGCAATGCTACATTTGTGTAGTATGATAACGCTGAGGGTGCGAAAAAGCACTTCACCTCCCTGTCAATTGTTTGTTGGCTACAATTAGTAGGTTTAAGTAAGAGTCGATGAACGTAGTTCAGACTCTATAGTAGGTCTTGATGAAATTTGTTTTTTCAGCTGAAGTCTAAAACTCATTCAGGCTCAAAATTATTTTTTCGTTTGCTTTTTGTTTTCTATCAGTCAATTTCCTTTGTTACAAGAAATGCAAACTCCACTATTGAACAGCAAAAGTGTAAAAGTCGCAAAAAACCATGATCGACTTCGAAAATGGATTTTAATTATCAAAGTTTCCAGCCAAATACAAATTTTACTTGTTGATCTAGTTTTCTCTAATTGTTTCAAGAAATTCAAAGAGCTTAAGGCCATCTTATCTTTTTTTCGAAAGTTGAGATTGTTTCAAAAAACAGTCAGCATTTTTTCTATTTACTTGCGTTTATTTACTGGTTTCCAACTGTCTGTTGGCTCTGTTTGTTTTTGCTTTTTTTAAATGTAGATTTTGTGTATTTTTATTGTTCCGACCGTTCTAAAGAGTTAAAAAGGAACTAAGGATTCGTTTTTTTTTCGGTCTTTTCCTAATGGATTATTTTCTTTACCTCAAAGAAAAACCCTGGGTCAGGTGTGGTTTCGGATTAGGTGATCAAAAAACTGATCTGAAATTTTCCGTTTTTCAGACTAAATTACACGAAGGCCAAAATACAAGGCGCAATACATTGCTTCTAGTTAGTTCTCTGTTTGTTTCAGGCATCAAAAGTGGCGTTGATTAGTTTTCGATCCCTTGTTTCCCCAATTGCAGGAATAGGAAACAGCTTATTATCTCTTACCATTTTTACAAAGCAGTCGCTGATGGAACCTGGTGGCGACAGCAAGCGCTAATTTCTTCCTTATTTAAATTTCCTATTTCGAAGAAAATTATTAGCTTGTTTAGCTTTTCTCTATAGCTGGGCAACTTATTCTACTTTTTTCGGGTTGCTTTTATTTCAAACTGAATTCACGAAATCAAACATTCTCATTCCAATTTTTGTGCTCTTCGCAACAATTCAGTTTCATGGCTCATACGTATTTCCCCCTGGAAGTCACTCTTCAGTTACATTGATTATTTCGCGCACAACGAAAACAACAGATATTGGAAATGACCTTTTCTTTGTTCATCTTAATGTTTTAGTTAGTAAAAAAACTGTGGCTCGGCTGTCCTTAATATATACAGAATATAAATTATCCAATTGAATGCATTCAAATTCACATCGGAAAGCTTAATTAATCGTTTATTACTTGTAAATAAAAGCTTGGCTCGTTTGAAAAATATGATAAATTAAGTTGAGCGAGGAAAACGCGTTGAAGGGAATTGCAGCAGTAAAATGAAGTGAAGCCCGTCAACGTCCTTGATTGCGTGGCGAGATCATTTGAGGAGGGAGTCATTATTTGCGGATTAGCGTACATCGCCTATGTTGGACGACGTTGTTATAGCGTAGTACCACCTCACACGGTATCGCTGCTTGAAAGATAAGAAGTCAACCTAGAGGCTAGTATTGCGTGAAACAACAAAGTCTTCAGGCATAGTAAGGGATGCCATTTTATGGGCCTAGTTCGCTCCTTTCTCCCAACTAGAACATCTTACCATTAAAACGGACGTTTTTGTCGGAATTATTTTGATTTGCAGCTCCGATGAGGTATTAGTCCTCAAATCTGCAGAGTACATTTTATGAGACGGTTGCTTTTAGAATACATGGAGGTGCGTTTGTTTTTTACTTTGCTTTGCTCCTTTATTTTTATATGATCACTTAATGTTCACCCCGATTGATTTGATTCTATCTTCACCCGGCGGGCGGGCGGGCGGGAGACTGAGCCAGCAGCTGTTAAGGGGGCAGGCTTCTCCTCTCCTCGCATCAGTCGGGTGTCTTAAGCTACTCCTAGCTTCTATTCTGCCAATGAAGGAAACTGGGAAAAACTCGTGGCCGTCGTTATTAAATGTTTCTTTTTTACCTACACAAACTTGACCTGACCCAATCTCAATAAATAGTGAGAAGAGTGTTTAGATGAGCAACAAAAGAGATGTTATTATCTCTCCTATTCTAATCTATCTATGTATTTCTATCATTTTCAACTCGACCCAGTTATGCAACCCAATGTCTTTGATATGCTAGATGTTTTCGTTTTTTCCTGTCAACCTTTTCCTTGAAACAATTGAACAAATTACTAATTTTTTGGATGAAACCTGGAGAATGCTGTCGCGTCTGTTTTGTTTTGTTTTTATTTCTCGAGTTTAATGACGGACGGTGCAGCACCTCATTTGGTGTCTAGTGTTAGACGAGCAGATGGAATGAAAAGAATTTAATCAATCACCCTGCCAGTTTCTCTATACGCGTACACCCTCATGAAAAAACAACCGAACTTAGAAAAAACAACGGAATGAAAAGACTACTTCAAACAACTCCTGAAATACTCCAGTTATTAATCAATCAGGATGAATATTACAAATTGTCCAATAAGCATAATATTGTTTTTGTTTATTATCACAATTTAATAAATAGAGAAATATCTTTCCATGTAAATTTTGTATCAATGAATTTAATAATAAATGTTTCAGCTGCCGCTCGCCGCTACAATTTATGGTTGTCTTTGATCGAATTCAATTTTTATGATAAACTCTTCAAAACAAGAAAAAAGATCTGATTTGGAAATAAATGTTTATTTGATGTATCTATCGGTTTTGATAATTTAGCAGCATAAGTAAAACAAGACCGATCGTATCAGTGCAAGGCCTTTAAGATCCAGACTTCCTTTTGAGGTCTATGGAGTAGCGCTTGCCTCAATTCAATTTGGAGCAATTTCTAAAACGTACAAAATCTCCGCTTGAACTTTGATAGCACGAAATAGATCGTGCGTTAATTGTCCTAAAATGACAATAGTTAAACCCCTATAACTTTAGGAAAAGTGGGTTTAAATTTGAGCTCAAAACAACATTACCTTTCGCATGATAATATAAATGCAGTCAAATAATGTTAATTTGAATGGATAAAAAATTCACCCCGAGATCAAACTTTCTGTCACTTTTTTGAACGGCGGAACAATGAAACGAAATAGCTTAAAGCCAATTGAAAGTTGACATCAGATGTCCACAGGAGACTCGAAATTTGAGGTGAAAACATACCGTACGGGTAATTTGTAAATGAGGTGTGAACAAATTGTCTGGATATCGTCGGCAAACAAATGTTCTAAACTATTCTAAGGATGACCATTTGCAGCGAGATAGTTGTCAAACACTTCATGCTAGGGTTTTTTTATGACAGGAGGGTAAATTTTCGATGAAAATTTTGACACTTTAATACGTCGGGCTAAAAACTGTTCCGAGGTCCTAAACCACTATAATGGCCTTTTTTGCCATAATTTTTGCGTTGTGGGCAAACTGAAAAAAAAATCAAACAGACAGTGAACAAGGTTTTGGGCAGTTTTAGAAGTTTTCCTATCAGAATTGTAAGGTTGATAAGCCAAAATGGATGACGTAAAATGTGCCAAAGTGTTCAGTGTTTTAGGAGACCGCAGTAAATCAATCAAAATAGTTTTTCCTATATAAAAAGTATCATTTTTTGGGTCCAAAGTTCGTAATACAAAAGAAATTATTCCATCGCAGTATCATATCAGTTCTGTTATTCGCTTATTGATAGCCTAAAAAGAAAAAACATGCGTTTAAAATTCAAAGTTCCTAGGGTTGTCAGTAATATTAATAATAAGTTTGAATTAAACAAAGTTAGTGACAAAAACTAAAAAACCTTGACTCTGGATCAATCGAGTATTTAAATGTTTAGTCTGTCAAACAATAACAGGTTCAAATTCTTTCTTAAGATTACAGAATCTTAAAAAGGATCATAGCCAGGCAAATGGTTCAATCTCGCGATGGTGTTTGACATTTCTGCCACGCTTTAAAAGCTTGCTTGCTTAGTATTTTTGATTATAGTAACCAGCATTCACGCGAACTGTAAATTTTGGGGAATGCGAGACTTAATACGCACAAACCAACAAAGACCTGTCCTCGAATGTAGTTTGGTCACATGCAGTTCTTCAATCTAAAAACCAAATAAAACCTGTACAACATGGCGCCCTGCGAACTATAACTGATTGCACTTCTTTTTACGAATGCTTGGGCTGCAGGAAATTCAACCAAGCAAGCGTTGAGCGCTGCTCGTTCGAAGTCGATTAGAATCCGTTGTGACTCTGAAATGTGAGATATCTCTGATCGACCGTTCAGGAATTTTTTGTTAGTGTGCTCACGTTTTATGAGGAAAAGAGCGTAGACTTAGGGCGGGGAAAAGCCAGTTATCTGTATATGAACGGTATACAGTTGGTAAAAGTTTTGAATGTTTCATCACAAATTTCTAAATGTTTCCTCACAAAGCCAAAGATCTGTGTTCAGTTGAAGGGCATTTACATTATCGCGATCTTGAAAAATAAGGACTTGCTGAGTATCTTCAATCCCGCTACCGAATAGACAAAAATCTTCCTTTTGCTTCAGCAGTCCGAAGTGCCTGTCAAGCATTAGTGATAAAAAAATCCTGTCAACCGTTTTCTGTCGATTGAGTGCCCTGTTAATGGCAGAAGGTTCTTTGCCGTTCTTTGCTTCTTGTTTTTTTTTGTCATTTCTCCATGATTAGCGTTATGCGATTTCGCTGTTAATCCGCATTTGATTTGGCTCATTATGTATTGTTTGCAAGAGATAAAATTATTTGTTTCTTACGTTCATTTCTATTTTAGCTACTGTTAATGGGGACTAAAAACTGCTAGTGTGTTATTACTGCTCCTCAGATCTTAAAAGCCAGTGGGAACATTCAAGGCTTCGCCCTGATATGAGCAGTCTTGGTTGTTTGTAAATTCCACGAAATAATCTGGATTGTGCAATTTCATTGCCGATTCCTCAGTTTCTCCTGCTTGTGGAGCACTTTTGGGCAATACAGTGTTCCGGCTAGTTGTTTTTGAAATAAAAAATAATCTGTCGTTTTTATTATGGTCGAAAAAAAACTAAGCAAAAAAAGATGCAAGTAAAACAATCGACGCTACTACTTTTATTTTTATGAAACTCGTTAAACAGGCAAGTTTCGTGATGCCATTCTCTGACCTGCAGAACAAATTTTTTGCTCATCAGTGGTATTCAAAGTCGCCCGTCAGAACTGTACAAAATCGAGAAATGGACAAACAAATACCCCGAATTAACTTCCTCATCGCCAATATCAAGAGCAACAAAAAATCTCTAATATTTTTGAAACTTCTATGGCTGCGAATTGGAAACACATATTGATAGGTAAACATCAGTTAAATTGTTTTCAGCAACTAGTCTACAGCATTGGCTAAACCGTATATTACAGTTTTTCAGCCAGTATATTTTTGATTCCGTGGCACATGGAACAATTAAGTCTCTATTGGAAATATGAAAATCAAGGGCGAAAATCAAAGAAATATTTTCAATTTAAAACAAATGGTCGAAAATGAGCGTGGTTGGACCATTCCAGGCTACTTTTACTTCAACCGGCTGTGCTTGCTCGTCTTTTTTACTCAAAGAACAGAAATCAATGAATCAGATAGATGAGTTATAAGTCTGCATGCCAATATTACGTTTTAAGTCAGATAGATAGGTCAGTTTGTCAGTATGCCAAGACAAAATCTGTGATAGGTAAAAGTAAAAATATGAACAAGACTGCTCGTATCAGGCGAAGCCCTGAATGTTCCGACTGCCTTTTAGGGTTTATGGAGCAGTTGATTTTTTTTTTAATTTGAATTTTTTTTAAATAAAAATCATCCCCCCACACGCCATAATAAGAAAAAAAGGATAATTTTGCCCCTTGTAACAAATCAATTATGGCAAATAAGCTTCTTTCAACCAATTTGGATTGATTTCTAAGACCGATTAAATTTCCGCTTACGCGTTTATAGCGCGAAATAAATCGCGCGTTAATTGTCCCAAATTGACAATCTATAAACCCCCATAACTGTACCAAAAATGATCACAGGTGAAATATCTTTTCAAATTTAAGCTCAGGACAATTATACATTTTAAATGATTTTTAAAAATTGCGTCAAAAATGGCTAGTTAAAAAGTCGAAATTTGTCTGAAGAACAAAAAACCTACCCGAGCACAAATATTCCGTTACTTTCGTATCAAAAGTCGAAACAATAAAAAAATTGAAAAAAAGATACAGTTGCAAATAAACTGAAGCTCGGGGTATAAACACTTTTTTCGTTTTTGTAGTGTTGCTTTCTTTATGAGAAGATTGAAATTAGTTGACTCACAATGGTACATTTTGGCAAATCATTTTGATTCAGCTGAATTTTCAGTTTATTTGCAAAACAAAAACCAAATTACGCTCTCAAAAAGTAAAACTGATAGAAAATACTGAGTGTGATCTTAGTTTAAACGTGAATCCAATTTCCAGGGTTCGCAGGAAAATGAAAAATGTTACAATTAAATTTTGCCAATTGTTTTAGGATTATCAAAAAAGTGACAAACAACAAATATTGTCGAGGAGAAATAATTCACAAGTTTAATATGCTTCGCTTGCTTGTGTTTTCCCATGTCGATAAAGTTTCCAGGAGCTTAATTTATTTTGTCTGTATAACAGAAGGGGGAATCAAAATTAAAGATCAATTTTGCTGACGACTAAATGAATACAATTTTTAAAGATAGCTTGCAAAAAAATGATCAAGTTTGGAAGGACGCCGATATAATAAAAATAATGTAATTCCTAGGAATCGCAGAAGATCTATCAGTAGGCCTCAACAGTCCTGCCGAGGATAGTCCCTTAGTATTATCTCCCTACATTCCAGTCTATGTTATTTTGCTGATCGAAGCTCATTTTGCGACTCAAGGCCTTTCGTTTTGCGTCTAGAACTTTCACGTGCTACAAAATTTGGTCGGGTTGTGGTAGAACTGAAGCTAGAGGTCAAGTGAGAGCTCATTCAAACACACTATCATGCCATGGCATGGGATCGAACACACGATCTAACGATTTCACGATTTCCCTACCACTATCTGCAATGCCGGATACACGCAGTTTGTAGTTCGGCATTTAAAATTGACAAAATCTGAGATATTAACTCAATGAGAAAGATTTTTTCAAAACCTTCAAATTTGATAGCTGGTTTGTTCTTTTTAATTCACTAAACCATTTCTTGGCAAATTAAAAAAAATTGCATTTCGAATCATGACTGAAAATAATAATTTCCAAGACATATCACACGAGATGTCGATAGGCGGTTTTAAGGAAAACAACTGAACTAAAGGCCTTCATCAAAGATTCGAAAACATTCAGCTATTGAACCGACCATTAAAGTTAAGTTCGTTGTTTTCGCACTGCAATCTTAATACAGGTTTTTGAAGTTTGAGACGTAAAAAAAATCACGGTTACCATTAGCGAGCGTTTTTGATTCGGAGCAGATAAAAAGTTGTTGTCAGTCGATCATGCGTCTCTGTTAGATATTTTCTGATTTCTTTTTGAAACAGTTAAACTTTTTTAAAACTGAGTTAAATTTGAAACTTTTCTGCGATTTTTCAATTTTTACTGCTCAGAGCTTCTAATTTAATTTCATGAAAGGTTTATTCAGCTGAACGAGCTTGTGCTCTTATTATATCGGCATTTCAAGGGCCGACAAAAGATTTAAAGCCACCCTGATTTGGGATAGTGAAGCAACAAAAAAATTTATAGCTTTCATTTTTTGGGTCAACAATTTTGTTTTCGACTCAACTAGCGTCCTATTTTTTTGGCTTAGTTGCCACTAGATACAATTTACTAATCTTTTAATTTTGGCAATTGTAATTATAGTTTTTACGCTTTTTAACTTAGGCAATTAAACTCAGTTTTTACTCTTCAAAATTGTTTTCAAACTTGCGGTTTTGTCGTTAGCTTCTTTTTTGTTGTTAGCTTCTGTGATACTGCGGTTGCAATGACCTTGATCATTATATGATTGTTTTGTTACCACTAATGTCTATACCATTAATGCCAATTCGAAAAAAGATAAACTGCACATTCAGTCTACCGTACAGAGCTGTGGGACCAAGCCAGTGGATCTGAGCTTAGAAAAAATTGAAAGATCAATCTAAATGAACGTCTTGGAATTGTTGTTGGTATTAAATCTTTGAGCTAAGAAAGTTCCTGAAGTTATCACATGGCGCAACCAGGAGAATCCTTGTCTCAAGACAATAGAACTGACTTAGAAGTTCCCGTATTCTGGAAAACGGCGAACTCGGATCCACCATGATATTTCAATATATGGTTTGACCAGTTTCTTATTGCCGTGACTGTTAAACAAAATGGTAACACAGATTTTTTACTAGACGACTTGAAACAAGTCATAGAGGAATCGTTGGTAAGACAGAAAGCGTTCAGCGGCAACTTGGTAACGGAACGCACAGAAAACATTTGGCAACGTTCAAGCTGGAAAATGAAGAAAAAGAAAAAAGACAGAAAAATGGTCAAAAGTTGCTGATAACATCCTGTACAACGAGGTCCCAAAGCTACTTTTATCATAATCATTCTTAGCAAACGGAACAGAGTTGAAGAAAAAATCTGTTCAAGAGAATCATACGCATAGATTTTGAAATTTTGATACAAAAACCAAACTGCTGACATGCAATTCTTCGAAAACGTTAAAAGTGTTACGTATGAACCATAGACGCTTTTCAACAGGTCGTAGATATTAGGTGAAACTTTGAAATTGTTCTACTGCGCCTTGACTACACAAGCAGCAAGTTCTGAACTCGATACTATGGGAGAGGAATTGGAAAGAGGTCTAATCATTTCGAAAATGAGGAACTGAATGCTGCAGGATATCTTGACGTTTCAAACGTTATCGCCAGACGAAAAACTCAAAATTCGATCTTAGTAAACCGACTATTTTTGCGTTCAAAAGACGAATGCAACAGTTAATTCTAGTACAATTTACTCGGCGAAAACGCTGATTAAGATAAAACAACAACCCATAATGGCGGTTAGAAATCCAACTGAGACCAGTCCAGAAGGAAGCAAAACAAGAGTAGAAAAACAAGTTGACCCAGTTCAGAAAAAAAGCGTTATAATAGAAATGGTGGAAGTTTTCAGATGGACATTTGAAGAGTCGTCTTGCGATGGAGTAATCATGCAAGAACTACAATAAGCCCAATCAATTTGCGAGAATGCGTCGATATCAGAAATTTAAGGAAGCGAAAAAAAAAGAAAGTTTAAACGAAGATTGAAACCTGATACGAGGCTTTGATTCAGGTGATGAGAGTGACAAGGTGTAAACTTCAGAATAGACTGGAAAACAACGACGCGATTCAAAAGCAACGCGGTGAAAGTGACATCGGAGGATTTAGCTTAAATTCGCCTCCTTTTTTGTAATTTTGTGTATCACCCCACTCTTTGTGAAATTGTGTTCGAGCCAATTCAGCTCATTTTTAAAATCTTACTTTTCCAATTTTTAAAGCTTAATTTTTTGTATCTAATTATTTCCATACATTTGCCACCAATTTCTCATGTTCGCTTCATTGCATTCAAAAACCAAAAAAATTAACCAGAAAACAAAGTGCACTTTTAGCATTATTATTTCGATCCAAAACGCTGATATGCCAGCTTGCCCATAGAATCACCTAAGGAACTGGTACGTGCCATTAGAAAGCCCACCAACGATTCTAAACTTGCATTGTTTCGCTGTTTACGTGTTTTAAATGACTGTAGGCGGATTTGTATATTGAGCACTGTAAATCATTGGCAAATACAATCTGGCTTACCCCATCCAACAATTTATCATTTGACACTTGTTTTTAAGCAGTTCGGCATTTGGCATTTGGTACTTGTTTTTAAGCATTTTCTTGTAGATTAGTTTTGCATCTAATGCCAATTTTATGGAGTTGTTTTTTTCAATGTTACTTTTGAGGCAATTAATTAGTCATTTTTATGTTAATCCAGCTGTTTATTGTGACCTTCTGCGAGTAAATTTTTCAGCTCTTGTTTACCTTATTTTATATACTGATGGGTATTCTTCTTACTTTTTCCCGGATTGGGATCGAGTCGGGATCGAGTGAGACGTGGCGGTTGGGCTACCAAAAACCAGTGAGCAAAACAATAAGGGGACCCCAACAAACATTCGTTGAAAAAGATACGTACCAATATTTATGTTACCATTTTAAAAAAGTTGCAATAGAGGCGTATCGCGTAAAACTAACCACGTTTAAGATGATAACCGAAAAAACCACGGAGACGCTTTTGAAGCTGAGTTTTCACAGAAAGTTTGGATGCTGTTTGTTAGACGCAGCGTGAAGAGTACCGCTAGATGTTGAAAGAAGGGGAAACGTAATTAAGAGAAAAAAAGGGAAAACCATCAAAAAGAAACGTTGTTCAATTAAATTGAGTACTAAAACTCCTAAGTATTATAAACAACATTTATAGCAGGCTTTTGATAATTTTTTTCCTGGCTTCCAGACAACGTGCTACTGCTGTTGATGTGACCTTGATGTTATTATATGATTATTTTGTTACTACCTATGTCAAGGCCATTAGTGCAACCTGAAATTAGAATGGCTGCACGTTCAGTCTACCCTGCAGAGCTATGAGACCAAGCCAACCGATTTGGTCTTAGAAAAGGATAGAAAAATGCTTCTAAATCAACTTCTTGGAATTCTTATTAGTTTTATATCTTTGATCTGAACGAAGTTCACAGCTGCTTTGTTAGGCTAATTTTGTGAAAATTTGACAAAGCTATGCTTTGCTTTTCTTGAAGTTTTTGAATTTGTTTTGCCAATGAAGATAAGTTGTTTTTCAGCATTTTTATTTGTTTTCTGATGTATTTCTATAGCAGACATGAAAATAAATACGTGTTTTTAAACAAGGATCTTGATTTCAATTGTTGGCATCGAATTGAACTAACCATTTATTGTGACGGTTTGTGCATTTTTAGCAATTTGTGAAGGTTTAACTAGTTGTAATGTTTAAAAAATAACAAACCGGCGAATAAATTTATAAATTAAACGTAGTTTTTTTGGCAGTTTTATATCTTATACACAAAATTGTAGGAACAAAAAAACTGCCAAAAAGTTGCTCAATTTTAATTATAACTGTGAGCCATCTTGATTGTAGTTCCATAAAAAGTAAGTTCTTAGGGGATGAGGCTTTCTCAAATTTAAGCAGTTTTATCTGAAAAACGCATTTTGAAGTTTCTCTTAAAAGTAAGATTTTGAGTTATTTAAACTAGAAGCGTCTTCTATAAAAGGATTAAACAACGGCGCAGAACTGAGTAAAGTAAAAAGTTATGTTTTAGTTAGAGATTTTAAGCGAACCTGCAGAAGCGTTTTTTTCCCAATAGGTTTTCTTTTTCCAGCAACCTGAATTTTTGAAATTGCTTTCATTTTTTCGGTCCCTAAATAGAAATAGTAATTCTCAACAATTTTTGTAATGCTATTTTTCGGCATTTTTCTCGACTGATATTTTCCTTTTTTTTCAATTTTTTCAGTTTTGTTAGCTAATTTGTAATTTTGCTTTTGCATGATATCGCAAAAGGTGCGAAACTCAGCTTTGCAATTGTTTGAAAAATTCTATTTAGGTTATGGTCATTAAATCACGCAACTTGAAATCCCTTCTTTTTGATAGAAAACAATAATTAAAAAAAAACTGATGCCGCTGAACTTTTCTCTAAGTTGCAGTTTGTGTAAATCGTTTTAATTTTTTTGTGATATGCAAAGGGTGTTGCAACCTTAAACTTTAATTGTTACCGCATGAAACTATACACGTGTTTT
Source organism: Symsagittifera roscoffensis (assembly GCF_963678635.1). Taxonomy (NCBI): domain Eukaryota; kingdom Metazoa; phylum Xenacoelomorpha; order Acoela; family Convolutidae; genus Symsagittifera; species Symsagittifera roscoffensis. Next base: position 41,783,552 of record NC_087070.1, on the reverse strand, counting down.
ACTTGCTTTGTTATGAATTCAACTTCATAGAAATTTTTGCGTATTAGGTGCAGTGGTAAGACCTATGCTTGAGAAGCCAAAGGTCTGGCGTTTGAGACCTCTCGGATTTTTTTTGCAAACTTAGCAGAAAAGTTTTTGGTGATACTATCTTTTCTGGTTTTTTCGCAGTTCTGATCCCACTTAACGGACGTTTTTGAATTTTTTTTTCTAAAATTCCAATTGAAGATTTTTTCCATTAAACCATATGCTGATTGCAAAATTACTAATGGTGCAACTAATTGAGTTTCAAGGTTTCTAGGATTTTATATTCAATGTTTTCCAATGTTTTTGGCAGAAAAAAAATATTTGAAAGAAAATTCAGTTACTGATTTGTCGACTCATCTGCACGTAATCATAGCCAATTTTTTATCGCAATTATCTATCGCAATTATTTATTATCAAGTGATGCGAAGGAAAAAGTTTCAGTGAGGAGATACGAGCTATTTTTTTTCATTTTCATGTAGAATGAGTAGAACTTCATTTCAAAAAGATTTTTTCAATGTCACTCTGAACAAAACAAGCTCATCTAGTCAATCAGCGGGTAAACTTTATATTGGAGATGAGAAATAAAAATTGTGGTTTCAAAAAGATGACTCAGCCAGATTAGTCTGGATAGACAGAGCGAACGGATGGACATTTAGACTGGTCGATTTTTGTAAAGTCTTTCACGATTGCACCTTTTTGTTTCAGACTTGCTTTGAACTTCTTTATCTTTTCACGCGGCAAGCTTTTTTCACGACTCCAAATCCAGCCGTACTGGCTTTCGAATCCGAGAAAACCGACACAGCTGAAAATCATGACGTGATCATCAGGGTCGAACTGCAGGATGTTGTAGTAGAACATGTTGGGTACTTTGGCTATTTGGTTTAATTTCTTGAAGTCAGCTTCCAGGTAGGCTCTGTCTTTGTCCGGCTGGGTCACAACTCCGATTTCACTCCAGTACCTTACGCCTGTGAAGCCCGTCTTGTTCAATTTAATCGACACTTCACCTAAATTGAATCTACATATAACTTAGGTTTGTTTCGTGCTACAGAGCACGAATGTTAAAAGCAGTATTGGAAAAGTCTCGGAAAGCTTGAAAAATACAATTTAAAAGCCATAAGTAGTATGCATATAGTGCGTTAGGATCGGGGGGGGGTTGTCATACATGGATGACCATTAGGTATAAATCATAATGGTCACCATGTATTAAATGATCAGCAATGGTCACCATGTAATAATCCTAATTGTCACCACATATAATTTTATACCCAATAGTCCTCATGTAAAACTTCGGTATATTATTGAGTATTCCCACTGAACGTTGTGGTTACATGTTTGGAGCGGGAAAGGATTTGCCAAATCTTTGTTCTGAAACCAGCCGGAGTGTTTAACTGCGCTATAGACTGTTTGCTCAATTCTTCTTAAAACTTTGATTCAAACTCAAATTACATACAAATACATACAAAAGTATGCTTAAGACACTATCGCTTAAATGAAAATGTTTATATCCCAGATTAACTGAGCTCCAAAGCTGAACAAAATCTCGCACTTAAATACACACTAAACGCGGAATAAACGGTAGGTCAAATTTTATGTACAGACAATTCTCATATTAAATAACTGAATTTTATTTACTATACAAAAGTTAATGTGGTGTTTTTTGTGTTTTAATCTATTCGTCGATTTTTTGACCGTGGTTCTTCTACTTCAACTGCTTCATAATCGAAAAACGAATCGTTGAAGAATGACGACTCGTCCTCATCGGAAGTATTGGCCTCCAGATCCGCGATATCCCCGCTATCAATATCACTGTCGTTGGTTTCTGCTGCCCGAATCAGACCGGGGTCTGGAGTTTGCCAACTGCTATTGACCTGGTCCATCAGTTGTCGAAGCGAGCGATGTGGTTGTGTGTTCTCAACAGCAAAACTATCCTCAGAGTATTCATCATCAATTTCCGGATGGTCCCAATTAATGTTTTGAGTGTTAGCGAATTCTTCAGACACCCCATCTAGGAAATCGTCACAATCCCACGACACTGGCTGTTGACGATCTTCAAAAAATGGCATCCATTTTTCCAAATCGTCATCATCGGTTGGGTCAGAATTAACAGCGGCTGTGTTGTCATCACTATCATCAATGCCAATCACAGTTTGACCCAAGATGTTTTTGTGACCGTAGGGAAGAGTCTGCTGACCATCATCGAGGATGTAGCGTTTGTCATCAAAAGCTGATAACGATGTTTTCGTCGAAGTCACTGTTTGCAGATTGTGTGACTCGGATGCGATTCGACTGTTTTCAGTTTTGAATAACGAGCCAGAGGTCAAGGTGTCTCGATATCGCTGATGGCTCAACATCTTCTGAGCAGCTTTCGATACACCCTTCGCCGATAATTTTCTGCAATCTATAAATATAATTATATGATTTCTAATCAATTTTTTGATGATCACTAATGTGTGGTGGTAAAAAAAGAACCAAATGCAATCTGTGGTTTTGTGTTTTTTAGGAGCTACATCATGTTAACTTGAAGGTCAGGTGCAACAAAAAAACATGACATGAAGGCCAGGTGTGACCTTAAAAATTAGTCATCATTAAAAAAATCGACCAACACAAAAAAAAAAAATCCCAAAAAAAATTAAAAAATTTTTTTGCAAAAAAAAAAAAAAACACTTTTTCGCCCGAAAAATTTTTCGAACAAAAAAAAAATTTTTTTTTTCCAAAAAAAAAAAAATTGTCCACAAAAAAAAATCGTCCGCAAAAAAAAAAATCGCCCACAAAAAAAAAAAAAAAAAATTTCGCCCACAAAAAAAAATCGCCCACAAAAAAAAATTTTTTTCGCCCACAAAAAAAAAAAAAAAAAATTTCGCCCACAAAAAAAAATCGCCCACAAAAAAAATTTTTTTCGCCCACAAAAAAAAAATTTTTTCGCCCACAAATAGAAATTGCTTTCCAAAAAAAATTCCACAAAAAATCAAAATTTTTTGAAATTCGTGCTCACAAATAAGGCAAATAGAAATTAATTAATTACCTCTGGACAAAATGGAATAAAGCTTGGGTTTGAGGGATATAAACTCGGTTATAATGTCTCCTGGAAACTCATCCTTGAATTTTAAAACAACCATTTTGTTTTTTGGGTCGTAGAGAGGGTGGTTCTTCGGGTAATTTGACAAGTCAAGTTCATTCAAAATATTCCTTTTTTCGGAAATTTCTCGGTATAAATCTTCACTTTTGACTTGGTACAGGAGACTGTCTGTATCAGAATACAGTAGTTGACATTCAAAATTTGGTTTCATTATATCGTAATGAAATTTATACATGTGAAACTTTGCTAACTCAAGAACACTAGCTCCCACAATTGTTGGGACATCCCAATAGATTTTTGTTGGGTTCGAAGTGAACGCTGCCAAGTTTTCTCCAAAAATTTTGTAGGATTTAAATTCGAATGCACTAATTTCTCGCAAAGCGGCATGATAATCTCTAACTATTCGAACAAGCATCCGTTTGCGCTTCGACTCGCATGTTTTCCCATAAGCACAATTGTTCAGTAGTTTGTACAAATCCTCCTCAAATTTATTTCTAGCTTGTTGTCGTTTAGTCGTGTTCAATGTGATGTATGGTTCTAACCATGCTTCTTGTTCAAACTTCAGCACACGGTGCACTTTTTTAACTTTAAGTCCCAACCTAACAAACAATTGCAATAGTTTGTAATGAATTGTATAGTTTGACTTGTCATGCAGCGTCTGCAGTAACTTTTTGGTCTTTCCAATTGAACGTCTTGCAATGTCTTGATTTTTCATCTGCTCGAGTAAATTCGTTTGGTAGGGACTCAACCAATCCTGGGGTACACTTTCTTTAGTAGGAGCTAAAGGGTAATCTTGATGATCCTCATGCAGTTCTTCTGGGTACTCGAGATCAACTTCCAATATAAATCCAATCAAAGAGTCTTCAGTCATGTTGAGGATTTGGTTCACAATCACCTCGTCTTCTATATGCTCTATTAACTCAAAGTTACGCACCGGTAATTTCTCCGTTTGCATGACGCCGCCATAGAGGTTATTTGCATCGATCATAAACCCGTAGGTGCTAGGTTGATCTGGGTTGAAGTCGGGGCATTCTTTGTTGTTGGCTTTGAAAAAGCGACTATGGAACACGGATGCAGTACCACCTCGCATCATATTCTCGACCATTTCGAGATGCCTGCGGTCTGATAAAAGTTGAACATTCGAGTCTTTGCAGATACGTTTGAAGGCGTCTCCAGCTAAGTTTGAAGCACTAAAATGGTGCGCGCAGTCCAGACCATAAGTTTGGTGACTAATTTGTCGAAATTCTTCAAAGACGCAAGCAAGAAGTAGTGTATCACACTTGAGATACAAGTTGTGATAATCCTCCAAGTTTTGACATTTGAACATTCTAAAAACTTTCCTTGCATGCTCCAGATCCGCTTGTGAAACTGCAACTTTTCCTCCATTCAAAACATCGGACCAATTTTGCAAAGGAGGCAATTCTTTTTCTGCAAATTTTTCTCTTTTGGTCATGTACGAATAAGGGTAGAAACCTTTTTGTCGTATCAGACACCGTTGCTCCTCCGTCTCGTTTGCAAAATACTTGTTCAAAACTGACATTTTTTCCGCTGGTAGATTATCAACCAATTTTTGCAAGGAAGAATTCAAAAACTTGCATGAGTCAATAAATCTGAGGTATTCAAAAACTTTTTGCTCGGATCCGTTTTTCCTTTTTATAGTTTTAATTAGGACTCCAATGCTTAACGATATATATTTTTCGTCGGTGCTAGGTATAACACTCATTGTACTTGTTGGCTCGCATTCATGCAATGCGAGACAAATGTGGTGAAGGTCATAGTTCTGGATGTTATGTCCAATGACTGGGGTGAAATTTACAGTTCGTCTTGCGAGGTTGCATTTTTCATGTGCCCATCCCAAAAATTTTCCAGAAAAATGGCAATGGTCAAGACATTTTTCGTGCTCATTGGTAAAATGTATACAGCAAATCCAACATGTTGATGTGTTTTCTTTGTTCAACGATTCTTGGCTTTCTAGAAATTGAGGAAACCGTCGCTTTTGATCATATATCTCTCTCGCTAATTGATGCAACTGATTGAGAAACTTTTTCATGCATTGATCAGAGCTGTCATAGTCAAAGAAGTAGGGCTGTGAATTTCCGTGCTCAATTACAGCCAATGAATACCCACAAGCTTCGTGTTTTTGTACAACTCGGGTAGATGATCGCGATGGATTATCAGGACAAGAATCTACAGGTTTCAGAAATGATTCAAAATCAAAATAAATCACAAGTGGTACAAACCACAAGGCCTGGAGGTTTTTGAACTCGTATCTGTTGGTACCTTTTTCTGCTGAAGGCATGACTACTAGAGCAGGTTCATGATCCTTACAACACTGGATTTGTTGCTCGTGAGTTTCATCACTCCAACTAATGTGAAAGCAGTTTCTACATAAACGTGCAATTGGGCGATACTTACACCCTTTGATTTCGCAGATGAACTTTAACAAATCGATTATAAGTACATAGTGATGCTTTGCAGGCTCATACAAGAGAAGCAGGTCCATGTCAAATATTTCAGTTTGGGTGCTGTTATCTTGGTTTGGTCGTTTTGATATATACATAGGCAACAAATCTCCCTTGTGGTACTGGAACACATTTACCCGCACGTCGTTAAGTTGTTCAAATTTTCCAATTGAAGCGAAACTCATGGGTGAATCAAAATTACCTTGGGCTTTGTGTGCACTTTCTGCAGTGTATGTATCAGGTTGTGTCCGCGCAGCTGCTGGGTTCGCTTTTTGTTGATCAGTTAGAAGTAGGTCAACACCATGCTTCAGACTATAAGCAGCGGTAAAGCAAAGTTCGAAGCAATTATTATCTTCGTGATTTCTAATGTTTATCAAATTCTGGGACATTCGAATTCGAAAAGGCAAGTCAATATAAGATGACCCACGGATTGGTGAAAACTTTGCAAGTTTAACAAAAACTTGAATTACATGTTGCAAAACCCAACCGCTTCCATAAGATGCAAAAGTCTCCAAAACTGCTTGCATTTTTTCGACCATTTCAAAAAACTCATCATCTTCTAATCCTAAGCTCATCACAGGTTTCATATCAGAGTTTGCATAAATGTCAATCCGCTCGTCGTGCTCAGTTTTACTAGAGTCATTTATTACTTTAGGTTTTACCAAACCTAAATTAGCGCTGAACTGAACTTTTCTAGGTCCTTCTGCAACTCGATCGATTATGAGACTTTGAATTTCATCTTTTTTCTCTTGCATAAACTGCAAAAGGTCAATCGGCTGAGTTTCATCCATGGGTTGGTTTCCGCCGATCACATACGTTTCAAGAACACCGAAAAAAGCAGTCTCACTTTTTTGAAGATTGGTGCCGTTGATTTCGTCTTCATCGACAGCATGCACATCACCGAGAGCAGCATTAGCAGCGGCACTTGTAGTGGCTAAATCAGCAGAGGCAGCTCTCATAACAGGTAGACCATGGGTTGCTAGTAAATGAGCTGATAAGTTTTTGGGCGAATGAAATCCCAAATGACAATAATCACAAACACCTCCAAGTTGACCATGAGTGTGAAGAATATGTTTTTGTAAATTTGAAAGCATTTGAGCCGTGAATGAACACTCATTGCATCGATAAACAATAAGTCCTTTTTCAACAAAATGTTTGTCACGCTCATGGCGACTTCTATTGCTCTTATTTGCATATTTCAGTGGACAAAAATTGCATTTGAACATTTTTTGAAATAAGTTAAGCTATTGATTTTAAGAAAGAAAAAGAATCAAGTGATCTCAAATTACACTCAGAAACAACAGTAAATGAGAAGCATAACTGTTCGTCTACCAATTGTAGAGAAAACGGTTTGTGTTTTGCGCGCGTAATTTTGAATTTGAATTAAAGTTCCCGCCAAAATTTGAATTAGATTTGAATTTCCCGCCATAACTGGCAAACTCAAATTCGATTGGACGAAACAGATAAATTGTTGTTTGAAACGTTAATAATTATTACAAACGATAGAAATTAATCTAAGCCAACCAAGTTTGGGCTAAATTTTAATCCAAAATGATTTTAGAGCCAAGATAGAAAAGTTTTAATTTTATATTTTATCAATTCAAATTATAAATTGATGAAATTTTCGAAATTGCAAATAAAAGTTGAGCATGTCACAACACATGATAGATCCTAAATATCCCAGTTGTCATGGGGACAGAATATCCTATAAAAACGTCAAAATTAGTATCAAAAACAGTTGAAATGATGAATAAGTAAAGCAAAATCTAAAAAATGACAGTTTTTTAACTTTCCAGGCGCATTGTTATCAATGATGTCAATCACGGAGCGGTCGCACGGTCCATATCACCATGAATTTGTCTCAGTTGTCTTTCGAGTTGAAAAAAAAGTCCGAAAAAATACTTTTCTGTAAAGAGAAATGAGTTCGTTGTTTTAGGGGGGATTAAGGGGATTAGCGTTTTTCTCGAAGACTAATGAAAAAACATCTACTCCCACAATCTCATTAGTCGTGCCCCTCAATGCACTTTCATAATAACACCACTTGCTCATAATAAAAAATTGCGTCTTCTGGTTGAAAATCGCATTTTTTCGGAAAAATGAAAAAACGATGAGTCATCAATTAAAAAGTTTGATTTTTATTATTTTTCTCAAATATTTTGCATGATGATGAATACTTGTATTTTTTTCAATATGACCATTTTTGGAGACAACAGTATCAATGATCAAATGGTAACTCCAATTTGTAAAAAAAGAAAAAAATTAATGCTTTTTTTTCCTTTTTGTAATTAAAAAATCAAATTTTTAACTAAAAAACCTTAAAAAAAATAATTATTTTTATCAAAAAGTTGGTTTTAAACATCTTTTATACTATTTTTCATTATGTTTAATTTGTATGATAACTATTTGAATAAACATATGACAACATAAGTTTTCATCCAAAATTATTTTTTTACAGTTTTTTTTTTGACGTTAATTATCTTTTTTCAAAAAACGAATTTGATTTTTTTAATCTTGTTTTCTAAAAATTAGCATATATATATGGATGCTTTTCAGTTTTTTGTCAAGATCACTAATGTAAATAAGAACTTCAATGTTAATATGTTAAATCCTATTTGTGGAAAAAATGAAAATTTTACGGATTTTTTTTTTGTTTTTAATTGAAAAAAAAATAGTCAATTTAATAAAAATAAATGATTTTGTAACTTCAATTTTTAAAGGCTTTTGAAATAAATTTTTAATCAGAACCCAATCGTGTGATAATTAATGAACAAATACAAGATACAAACTCAAACTCAATTTTAAAGTTAAATTATTATACACAATAAATACAAACAAAAATCAAAAAAACTCAACCTCAGTTTCAAAGTTATATAAGGTCCAAATACTCCTGCGCTTTCTCTAGTGTTGTTAACTTCCTTTTTTTCTTTGGCGCTAGACAGAGAGAAGGGGTTAAGTTTTCCATGTGGTTGCTCACAGTAGCCACAGGGGTACGCTTTGGAGTTGAGCAACCCGGTTCGTCAAGCCATGGTGAAACTACAGGGGAAGGATCAGCTTTCGGGGTAACTACTGATGGTGACTCAATTTGTTCCATTCCCCATAAACGATCAAAAAATTCAATTTCTTCAAAGTATTCTAATTGGTTTTCACACATCGGAGTAACATCACAATCGTATTTATACAAAATTTTTTTTACTGGTTTTGATAAAGTTGAAATATCAACCTGAAGAGCAAGAGGCTCGTCAGGATCCGTATATTTACCAGAATTTGTAAGGTAACTCAAATACTTTATATTCAGTTCTTCGTCTTTTTTTGAATTTTTTAAGGAAAGTTTACTGAATAAATGTAAAAAATTTTTGGGAATCATAACGTGATGAGTACAAGTCCACTCATCAGAATTGAAACTTTTTTCTTCGTTAATTATTGCTACAAAAATACCGTGAACGGTTTCATAAAAAATGGTTCTTTCGTAATTGGAATATCCGGCAATAATATAACAAGGCATTTTTGAAGAAAAGTTGGAAGAAAATGACAAACGTAACGCGGAGAGAAATGAAACTGAAATGAATTGTGAAAACGCCTCAAGAGATTAAAATAGGGATTGGTTCTTCTAAAATTAGAAATTTCAAGACCTCCTATGTAGTTTTTAATCGGTTTAATAAGGGAGGGCGTGTAAAATACTTATGTTACCTTGGGTGGTATTCTATGTTTATCTAAATTGCATTCAAACAAATAGCTTGTATCAAAAATAACGTTTAAACATTGTGACCTTTAACACCCATTAAAATTCTTATCAGTTGTACATGCACAAAATACTTATCCATGTGAACTAAATTGCAATCCAATATCTTTGCGATATAAATTACATGTGTATATAAATTAAAATAGATACAACGCCGCTTTCTTTTGCAGACATATACAATCAATCGGAACCATTCATTTCTTTCTATTCAGTTTTGAATCAAGTTACTTTGAAAATTTACTCGTTACAATGAATAAAACCAAAACAAGCACCACAGCAGATGCAGATAAAGATTTTGGCGATTGCTATTTCGATATTTCGGAAAACAGTAAAAGACTAGTGCGTGCTACATTGAAAACATATGACCAAACTGGAACTTATGTATTCCTGAAAGTTTTCAAAAAAGCAGCTGAAGGCGCTGAATTTGAATGTGTACAAAGACTTTCCTTAAGCAGCGAAGAATTTTCAAAATTACTAAAGTCGGGAAAGTCAATCCGAGCGCAAACAAGTGAAATTTCTGATACTGTTGAAAACAAAGACAAACCACAATCTAACTGTAAACGAGCCAGGAAATCTCAACTTTCCTCAAACACAAAGGATTTCAAGCACGACCCGAATTAATTTTCCTTTACAAAATGGCAGAAGCTATGTTCGAAGTTGTGTTACCTGATTATTTCAAAAAATTTCAACCAAATTTCAAATTTGTTATCACTGAAAAAATTCCTAATTTATCTACTTTTAAAAATTATGTTTTTGGAAGCCACTTCAAATCTGAATATTGCCCTTTTTCAGTCGAGAATGAAAAAAAAATTCATTACCATATATTGATTCAAGTAGATTCAGAGGAACAATTAAACCAATTTTTTCCTTCCCAAAAATGTTTCAGTGTTCCTTGTATTTTCACTTGCTTCAAATACTTAGTTTCTCCTGCTAAAGATGTCAAAGGAAACGGTGAGTTATTTGACAAGCTTAAACTAGCTCTCACTTATTCAGCACAACCTGTTGCAGCCAATCTCGATTTGTTAGATTTCACTGCAATCAAAAAACGTTTACCCAATTTATTGCTTTCTGCAACATCATCTAAGAAACAAACTTCACCAAATCAAAACGTTTGCAAGAAATCTCCGGCCGTTGGGGGACAGAAACGAATTGATAATACAGTTACGCCTGCTGCATCGTCGACATCAAACAAATCCGTAAGAGTTTCGACTTCAGTTTCAAAGAAACATACAGAAAGCAGACATGTTCAAACAGATGAGATGAATACAGAAACTTTGAAAAGATTTGAAAGTTTAATTAATGGACCCCATTCTGCCGCTTTTTGCAAAATAATGGATATTTTGACAAGTGGATATGGAAAACTTGATGTAGATACTGATGTGCTATTTGTGAAATTTATTGTTGAAGAGAAAGTTAAGTTTTAATTGATACATACTTTTCATTATTCCCTTTTTATTATATTGAGTTCAGTAAACATGATTTCAACTTTCAATTTAAAACTCATTCATGAAATTTTTATAGACTTAAAATCACAATATCCAGACAAATCAGTCAGATTTCAGTATTTTTTAGCCACTTGTTTGTATTTGGATGCTGATATTAATTTGGATTTTGTTTTGAAAAACAGACCATATGGTGGTTTAATTGGAATAGACAATTCGTCGCTCGACAAACACTTGAAACATTTCAAGTTTCTTAGAATACATGCTATATTGCATGACGCAGCGGGATATTTGCAAGAAAAAAATCATACCGGTCCTGGGTACACATATGTTTTGCCTTGTCCAATAAAAAACTGTTACCTGGGTCACGTGACAGGTATTGCGTTTTGCTTATTTCTTAAAGCATTCAAACCAAAGTTATTTCGTTTGTTGGAATGTTGAGTGAAAGTCATGTTAACCCAAAGAAAGAAAACTAAAAAATTGTTTTTCAACCATCTCATTATTTTAGATATTGAAGGATTTAAATGTGGCAAGAAACCTTTGATCATAAAGGAACTTTCCGTTTGCTCTGCTAATACAATTGATACAATTCATTTTCTGCCACCAGTTCAATTCAACAATTTATCAAAAGAAGAGAAAAAAGCGTACAATTGGGTATCTAAATTTCTACACGGGCTTCGTTGGGACGAAGGTGAATACCCTTACTCATACTTGGATCAAATTTTTGACAGCATTCGTTTGAGGAACCCAAATTCCCATTTTTTTGCTAAAGGTACACAAAAATCTGTTTTATTAGCTGAATACTTGAAATTACCCGTGACAAATTTGGAAGATTTTGGCTGCCCAAAGATTGAACAGTTATTGGGTCAAGAAAAACATATTTGCAAACGACATTCTCATTTACTTCCCTCACATCAATTATTAAAGCATTGTACCCGTAGAAAATCCAAAGTTTTTTTCGATTGGTTACAAAATGAACTGTCCAATGATGCAAACAACCTTATCTCCAAATTTGGTGGTTTACGCTTCAATGACTAATCAGAGTCCTGAAAACAATTTAACACCAAGAATTAAAGTTACTCTTACGCGGACAGGCATATTAGATTGTCGAGGAAAACCTCTCCTGCAAAAACTCGAACAAATTACACTGAACGATATCGAAATCGACAATTTACGGAAATTTTTTACAGTTCTTGACTACTTTCACCTGTACAATGTCCAAACTCCAGGAATTTCGCCAGTCAATTCCGTTGTTCAATCTCAACCTGGAAGGGCTGCAACCTCAGCTGGGAGAGAGAAGACAAATTCATTTGCATGACCATCAGCTTCCAGCTGAACTGAAAGAATTAGTCAAAACTGATAACGTTGAGGAAATACATTTAGTTCAAGCCACTATCAGAGTTGCTGCTCATTTTGTTGTAAAGTTCAAATCTAATCGTAACCATGACAAATTCACAAAATATGAGTTTTTCTTCATTGAACGAGGAGTTGATTTGCCTGTTGAACCGAAATGACGAATCACATATATATATATGCCAAATTTTGTGAATCATAATAAATATATTTATTGATTGTCTTCATTTTCTTTTGATCTTGTGTGATTACTAGTTGCTAACATGTCGTGTTTGAAAATTCAAAATTTCAAAAAAATATTTTTGCCAAAAGAAAACACACAAAATGTGAGTTTAACAGGTGAGAATTTACCAAAAGAGTTATTAGACGAAATCAGTACCGGAAACGTAGAAAAAATTGTTCGGATACTTCTGACAGACAAAAACATAGCAAGATATATAATAAAATACAAACCAAACGGCAATAGATCAGAGAGAAAAAAAGGCGATTGGTATGCAGTTGTAACTATCAACCTTGATAGAAATAAGCAAAAAAAGTCTTCGGGTAAACATGGAAATTGAAGAAACCACCACTGTCGAGAACAATGATTGCGACTTTGTTGACATTGGTGTTGCCGAAAAGTCTTTATCTCACGAAAACAGATCTTGGAAATTTTGTAATTCTGTTTCTCTTCCGTCTGCAGAAGTTGTCTTTTTCACGCAAGTCTGTTTCATTTTCATTTTGCTCTCTTTATCTATTTCAAAATTATCTTTTTACAACCTTAGTTGTGATGAGACTGCCATTTGGCTTTCAATACTATCCAGTACAGTTGGTTACATGTTACCCAATCCCAAGTTATAATAATGAATAAGATCATTTCAACAAAAGATCGTCTGTTTATGTCCGTTTCAGGTCCCTCAGGATCTGGCAAAACTGATTTAATTTTTCAAATGCTTCTCAAAGGTACATTCTATCCATCGTATAACAAGATATTTTATTTTTATCTTCACGATCAACCCAAATACCGTTCCTTTGTTTCTCACAACAAATTTGATATTGAATTTATAAAATTATCCAGCTTTGAAATTGTTAATAACTTACGGGATTGTATGATTGTCTTTGATGATACCTGTGAAGAAATTTTTAATGAAAAAGATTTTGTTAAATTAGCTACAGCAGGTCGACATAAAAATGTTCATGTTATTTATGTCAAGCACAATTTATTTCAGCAAAGTAAGCAATCACGTACAATAGATTTGAATACAACTCACTTAATTTTGTTCAAATCACCTCGAGACATTTAACAAATTGATTATTTAGGCAGACAGTTGAATAATGCAAAATTCTTCCGTCATGCGTATCAGTTGGCAACGAAAGATGATTTTGGTCATCTGTTGATAGACTTGGATCCCAAAACTTCAGAATGTCTTCGTTATTCGTCAAACATAGTTCCACCATCACCAACCATTTTCTATTTACCATCCTCGAAAGCAGTTATCACATCTCTTGAAAATGAAAGAGAAAGAATTATGTATATTGAAGCAAATGCTCAATAGTCGCCATTGTAGATCAATTTTGACAGAAGCTGATTCAAATTTTATTAGATTTCTTTGCGATTGTTTTGTAAATGTTTTTCTGGGACATGTTCCAGCTAACAAGAGTTTCATCGAGAGTAAGAAAATACCATTTGGAAAAATTGTTGACCCTAAGTTTAGTATCCGAGAAAAACGAAAAGTTTTGGCAAACAATATTCCACTGGTTAAATCAATCGGAGAATCGTGTTACATTTACTTGAAAAACTAGAATCTCAGGCATGTATGCTGAAGAATTCATCCTCATTCCTCGAAAAACATATGCTCCAGATGAAAAAACTGCACCACAATCTCAAATCCTTCATAATCCATTAATTAACGACAAATCATCTCAACTCAATTACATACAACGATTTCGAGAACGAAATATCAGCCGTGACTCTCCACCACCATTAAACCCAACATCTCCTATTCCTTTAACCCCTAATAATGTAGTACCAAATCTGCACCGAAAAAGAAATTTATCTGCACTTACTAATTTCAGTGATGACGGTGATGATGAAGCAGAAAAAAATTTTGAATCAAACAATTCACTGCAGCAGACAAGTTCAAAGAGAACAGAAAAAAACGATGAAAAAAGTAATGGAAAAACCGCTGAAGTGTTTCGAAAGGTTATGGAATCCATTCAAGAGCTATTGGAAGCTAATAAATTGGAAAGGGCAAACATCGTGCTAAAGCAGTTGTTCAAAGTTGAATCCTTGACTTTAGACGTTGACGGATATGTTTTAATTCAAGGAAAACCAACACTCGTTAAAATTGAATCTTTTTTGTACGATACACAGCAAAACACAAAAAAACTTGAGGGTGTTTTTTATCCACAAATTTTGAAAGAACTGAATCTTGATCCTAGCTTAGTGTCCAACACTTATGCCAAACAGATTCTCCGCTCGCTTAAGAGCGAAGCAGCTAAGCCCTTCTCAGCTTCTTCCTCCTTCGTCTCCGACGACAACCCGACAACTGAGTACTCGAAGAGATCAAAACCCTCCTCTTCGAAGACTCGATCGACAACTCTCAAACCCAGAACCAAGCAATCAGACAAAAGAAAAACCCAGAAAAAAGAATTTTTCCCCAACACCAACGACGACGATGACGACGATGATAAAAACTATGAAAGCAGTAAAGAATCGTTTGCGACGACGTCAACAAAAGAATGGAAATCCTACTATCAGTGAAGAAAAGAAACTCAAATTACTCTACACGAAAGGTCCAGCTGCATTTGGTAGCGTTAAAAATTTAACAAATGCTAGTCAACTCTCACCAAAAAAAGTTGAAAAATTTCTGAGATCTCAATCATCACATACAAAGTATGGATTGTTTCGTAAAACATATCCTCGGCTAAAAGTGATTGTTAACGATATCAACGAAATTTGGTCTCTTGACTTGGCTTATGTTGATAAATTGGCTAAATATAACCGAGGGGTACGATATTTGTTAGTTGCTGTCGATTGCCTCTCTCGCTACTTACGAGTGGAACCCCTGAAGACCAAATATGCTAAGGAAACAACCGAAGCTTTCAAAAAAATGATCAAAACAAAACAACCAAAAAAAGTTTGGGTTGACAAAGGCACCGAGTTTAAAGGAGAGTTCGAAAAGTTATGTACTAAACGAGAAATCATCAAATACAATACTCACAGTGAAAAAAAATCAGCGTTTGCCGAAAGAAACATTCGATCGCTGAAAAGTATTATGTACAAATACTTGGAGTTTGAATGGACTTACAGTTATATTGAAAAATTACAAAGTTTTGTTCAAACGATTAACTCACGCGTTAATAGAGTAACAAAATTGGCTCCAAACAAGGTCACAAGAAAACATGTACCTGCTTTAGTTTCATTAATTGCAAACAGTTCATCGAAGTTGGTACAGAAACCAAAATTTTATGTTGGTGACTATGTTCGAATAGCGAAGACTGACTTGCCTTTTAGAAAAGGTTACAAGCAGATTTTTACAGACGAAGTTTTTGAAATAGTTGCCATTCCTACTGTAAACCCTCCAACATACAGTCTCATTGATGCGGAAAAGGAAGAAATCAGCGGAAAATTTTATGAAAAAGAACTTAGTTTAATTGGAAACAAAGCTGATTATAACGAAAATGGGCAGTGATGAGTTTACTGTACATTTGATTTCAACAGCATCAATGGATTATTTCCCAGGCAACACTTTGGCCAGTTTTAGAAATTTTTGTAAAGAAGAAATAGCTTTAGACGGAGATTGGAGAGTTGCTCTCTCAGAAATAATTTTCCCCACAAAATTAAACAATGTTACTGATGAGGAATTTACGTACTTCAGAGCATCCGAAGTAGTAGCCAGTAAATCCAACGCTGGCAATCGGAATACAATTTCCAGACCCTACTATGGCGAAAAAGTTTTTATCAAATCAGGAGAGTACACTTTTATAGAACAATTGATTAATGAGATAAAAACAAAACTCAAAGACAAAATTCATTTTGATGCGAGTCCTCAAGAAATCACGAATAGCATGAGCATTTGGATGAACGCAAATGAAGGAATCTCATTCCCAAGTCCCCAAATACCCAGTCTGTTAGGCTACAATGCAAAGCTTGATGAGAACGGTGAATATCACATTGGTTACAAAATGATACCCTCCTTCGATGCATCTTATGAGGGAAACGAACTGTACGAATCTCATTTCCCATATGACTTATCAAGTGGGACAAGTCTAATTTTTGTCTATATTGACATTATTCAATACCAAACTGTTGGTGATGCAAAGGCCCCATTGTTACGCGTCATTGATTCAAATAGACGCATCAAAAACGGTAGTGCCTGCAGCATTGAACCTAATCATCGAAAAAACTTCACTAATTTAGACTACAAAAAATTATTCACTTCATCTGTACAATCAATATCGGTACAGTTGCGCACAGAAACTGGAAGACTAGTGCCCTTTGCAGGAACTGGTAAAGTTGTGTTGACTCTAAAATTCAAGCGTTTTGATTGAAAACCAATGGAACAATATTATGCAAAGCAAGCTTCACTTCCTCATTTCTCTGGACACTACCGACAACGCGGCAGTGGATTTGGCGCTTTGGCTGCTGGTATTGGTCGTGTTGCTATACCGTTTGCACGACGGGTTATTCTACCGGCAGCGAAAAAACTGGGCAGAGAACTTTTGATGAGTGCAGCGCCAGAACTAATTGATGTCGCTATGAAAAAGAAGTCTCCTAAACAAGCATTGAAAAACACTGTCACAAAAACTGCAAGAAAACAACTCGGTGGTGGTAGACGACGTCGTCGAAAGACACCAATGAATGGATTACGAAGAAGAAGGTCAGTAGGGGCTCGAAAAAGAAAAACAACCATTCGAAGAAAAACCAGACCAGTGAGAAGTCGAGCAGATTTTTTCTCAAACATAAAAAATGATCGCTAATTTGTTACCCAATGAAGCTACCCATAGCTCTCTAGATTTGTTTGAAAAACAACCTCTTTTGATTACTTTTGAAAACGCTTTTGATCAAAAAATTGGACCTGTTTATTCACCTAATGGACCAATGCTTGAATTTGAAATCACCGGTGACCGTAATAATTTTGTTGACCTGCAAAAAATTTATTTGGAAATACGATGCAAAGTAACGCAATCAAGTGGAGCTGATCTGCGATACGACAACACTGATCCTACTGTGTCTGATTCACCGTTCCTCGTAAACAACTCCCTGTATTCCCTTTTCTCTGACTGTACCCTCTCTGCTAATGGACTCAAAATCTCAAATGCCAATAGTAATTTTGCGCATAAAAGCTTTATTGGAACAGAAGTTTCTAACAGCAAAGGAGCCAAGGACTCATGGCTTAAGTGTCAGGGATATCGTTTTGAAAACAATCCCGCTGCAATAGATGCAGCTGATTTCACATCTCAACGAGAACTGGTCCGTGAATCGAGGGAAATTTGGTTCTATGGACCCGCTGGAGTTGATTTTTTCACATGTGACAAGCATTTGTTGAGCGGTGTTACCCTCAGACTTTCCTACAGACGTTCTCATGAAGATTTTCTCATTATATCGGAAGATGCTGCCAAGCATTACAAGCTGCAAATACTCGAAGCGAACCTATATGTTAGAAAAATGACTGTGACCGACCATGTGCTCTCTGCCATTGAATCAACTTTGCTCAAAACTCCTGCGAACTACCCATATCAAGAAGAAATTACAAAAACATTTCTTGCAACAGCTGGTCAGCGCAGCTGGCAACAGGAAGATATTTTTGCTCGTGAACCGGTGAGACAAATTATCATAGCATTGAACACAAATAATGCATTTCTAGGAACAAACCGAACGAATCCTTTTCATTATCAAAAATTTGGACTGGAGCAAGTTACTTTGAGACGAAATGGTTTACCAATAGCAAGTACACCAATCAGTACACAAGATCATAAGCGTCTCTTCTTCAACACACTATCAGCGCTGGGTTTGTTGCACTGCGGGCTGGGAATCACTCTGGATAACTACCAACAGCACTTTATTATGTGTTTTGATCTCACTAGCACACAGCAGGCAGCTCATGACTTCTTGCATCCAGAACTTACTAACTGCTCAGTTTCACTCGATCTTCAATTCTCAAACGCTTTGACAGCAAACCTGGAAATTTTTGTTTGGGGTATACGCTCATCCAATGTATTTATTACCTCCGACCGCAAAGTTACAAAGAACGTCCTTCCCATTTCGACCGTCTGAAAATGGATGAAATCCAGTTGCAGGACCTCATTCAGAATTGTAAACATCTGAAATATAAGTTTTTTGGAGTATTTGCAGCCGACAATTTTCCACCTCACATCCCAAACAACATCTTTATGATTGTGAACACTTCAAAATCAGATTCTCCGGGGACACATTGGATTGTGATATGCAACAGAAGAAATGTTTTATACTTCGCTGATCCTCTCGGTCTTCCTCTCTGGCAGTACACCAATCTGTATAAACGATTGAACGAGAATTTTCATCAAGTGACTGAATTGATGACAAACTTTCCCATGCAAGACTCAAACTCTACCATGTGCGGTTCTTTTTGTATTTATATTGCACATTTGATTTTTGATAAAAACTTTAATGGTGATGCTTCTGATTTTGTTTATATAACTGATCATGTTTTGAAACGTTTCCTAACTCACATGCGTACCCATTAACTAACCATTTAATATGGTTGATTTATACATTTTACAATTCAATTTTGAACAATACATTCTTTTAGTAATTGAAATTTTACCCAATTGTTAACTGAATAGCAGTAATTCGAGAAGTTAAGCTTTTTATCAAAGTGAGAAAAAAAGTACAAAATCGATCTATGGGGGGATATCACCATACCAGCTACTGTTGCCTCCTTTCAGTACAATTTCCGGACGGGTTTCGAAACGCCGCCTTTCGGCTGAGAGTCGAGCGCCATGCGTTTTCCTCTACTCGAACCCCAAGAAATTTTGTTCCACTTCAATTTTATAGTAACAAGTTAGGTACACGTCTTAGAAATGGTTGCAGCAAAATTAATGGGCACTTTTGGCTTTCATCAGTGTTCTCGTTTTTCAAGATCTTTAGCCACTTCAACCTTTTAGCTCTTTCAACCTTTCTATCAAATCAAAGTTTTTGTCATAGATTTCAGACGTTTATTTTTCAGTCTCTTGTAGACACGGAAAATGGAAATGTCAAAATTTTCAAGCCAATTTCATCATTTTAGAGTTTTCAGTGTTCCATAATTTTTCTTTGTTTTTACCTTCAATTGGCTGAACGAAATTTTTCATTCTTATTTTGGTCAAATTGATTATTAATTTTTGCCTAAATAGAGGTGGCGGCCGCCGCACTTGACGAATTTTGCTTTCTTCGAGATTCAGTAATAAAACATGCATTTTTGAAGGAAATCGTTCACCGCAGCCAACAGTTAAGCTACGCTGCCAAAATCTTGTGCTTTTCTATATACCATATAGTTTGGTCGCATATAATAGGTATATAACGTCATTTTACATGTAAACAAACCAATACCCCCAAACTTTAGAAGGGAAAACATGCACCGACCAAAACCTAATTCCATTCCCGTTTCCACAACGTTCAGTGGGAATACTCAATAATATACCGAAGTTTTACATGAGGACTATTAGGTATAAAATTATTTATGGTGACAATTAGGATTATTACATAGTGACCATTAGGTATAAAATTATATGTGGTGACAATTAGGATTATTACATGGTGACCATTGCTGATCATTTAATACATGGTGACCATTATGATTTATACCTAATGGTCATCCATGTATGACAACCCCCCCCGATCCTAACGCACTATATGCATACTACTGCCATAATTAAAACTTTGTTAGTTAAAGACTGTAACGAAGACTAAAATTACAAATGGCTTCTTTGTAACCAGTAAAAGTGTAGCCAGTTCCTATTTGCCGTGTATACTATAAAAAATGAGCAAATTAGAAAGACTTGTTGTGCGATACTACAGTGGTGTGCACACCCGGCGAGGACCACGCAGCTCAAAAAAATGATTCCCCGAAAGAATAAAGAGTTTTAAATTGGTCTGACTAAAAAAACCACCCATAGCATAAATATTCCTCACTTTCTTTGAAAGTCATATTAAAAATTGGCGTCGGAACAAAAACAAAATCGATTAAAA